>NC_051237.1:3500000-4100000 GCF_015220715.1 Pygocentrus nattereri
ACTGTCAAATCAAGGGACGCAAACTCGTACAATAATGCACGGTAGGGTGTCACTTGCACAGACGGCACCAGACTATAAAATAAGGACACTGGACTTTAAAAACAGAACTTCAGGGAAGGCATGTCCAGAGTGCTACTCTGTTTCCTAGTGCAGTACAGTCAGCTGTTTTATGAATCTATCATATATTTAGTTAATAACAATGAAATCTATGCAAAGGAAAGCATTTCCAAACCTATAAAGTAAGCAAAACATCTGGGGCATTAGAATACCCCATTAGAATATCTAAACTCTTGTGTTCACTGTATGCCCATATCATTTGCAGCAATCCTTTTTGATTAACACAACTTGTTGATTTCTCCATGTGACTCAGAGCTAATTCTTGTCATTTGCTAGAAAGCAAGTCATGCTAATAACATTACTATACCCTTTTGGATATCCCATGATGTTTAATATGACTGACTTTAAAAAGTTTTCCTATTTTAGCCTAACTATTGGGCTTTATTACTGATATTGCAGCGGACAGCTCCATAATACTGAAAGCAAGCAGTTTTCATATAGCATAAAATCACAAGGAATCTGTAGACCAGTGTTTCTCAGCCCTGGTACTGGCCCAGGCCCACTGCCCTTCACTTTTTAGTGTTTTCCCTGCTTCCAACACATCTGATCCAAATAATCAGCTCATTAACAACCCATTATTGAGTTCAGGTTGAGGGAAAATCACTAAAATGCACAAGGCAATGAGCCCCCAGGAACAGGGTTGAAAAATACTGCTGTAGAATGTTTGAAGTGATTTCCAGGTGGCATTGAACATGAACATCTACTGTACTCATAAGAACAATACTGTCTTTTCTTCTTTTATCACCATTAGAGATGATATATCAGCATTGAGGGATATCAGTATCAGATAAACATCAGAGGAAAGGCTGGATTGCTTATTAGTGGCAAAAATGACTGAAATGCCTGAATGAATCTGCTCAAATCCTGTAACAAACCTATCTAGAAATAGCACTCACTCGCACTGTTTGCTGTATATTCCTTCCTGTGGCATAGTAGAGTGTTTGAGAGCCTACTTTTACATGCTCATCTTAAGAGAAGTTCTTCAATGAAATAAAAAAACCCACTTTTAAGCTTAGTAGTTTTAAAAAAAATAAAATTTTCAATGTCAGTATCTGCACTGGGAAAGAAAAAAATTGATTATATCTAATCTCAACCATGAGATGGCAACAGCTTAGTCAGAGCAAAATTAAAAAAAAAACTTTTGCACAAACTAGAACATAGCAATATTGCCATATTCCACTAAGAAATCTATTTTGCAAGCTTTCTGTTTCAGATTTGATGGCCAAGCCTTGAAGCATTCATTCAGGCATCAGAGAGTAGTAGTTTCAGAACATATATTTATCAAAAACCAAGCAAGTTGAAATAAAATAAGCTCAACAAACAACAATAATCATTTATTTTTATAGCAAACTTTCCTTCTCAAAGTCTTTTTTTCACAGTAGCAGTGTTATGACTAAACAGCCGAATTATTCCATATTTCAGGTTGAGATGTAAACAAAGTCATTCAGAGTGATTTCATATGAAAAGCTGTATTATACAGAAACTCAGATTTGTTTACACTGGTGCTGATAGGATCCAATAATGTCTGCAAGTATAGATATTTTATTTGCCATCCAAAATGACCAGTAAACCTGCACAGATCTTCGGAGTTATTTGTAATGTTAGAAATGGTCAAATAGAATATACAGGGTGATAGAAAAAGATTCATCTGATTTCAAAGTGCCATATTTTTACAACCATGAGGTGCCTAGGAACCAATCACAAACCAATTGTAAAATTACATAATAAACTTTTCACTCACTTAAACCATTTACAATTTACTGCATTCCTCTGTAATGATTTACAAGAGAAATAAATCTTTTTGAATCAACCCTTATTTATATTGTTTAGACCTCATTACAAAACTATGATAAACATGTCTCAGGCATCAGGCAATGTATTTGTACCATTTCATGTAATAGCTTTGTGATGTGGTCACTTCACATCAAACTGCTCTGAATTACATTGTTTAATCTAAATTATTTAAAGTATAAATTATGGAGAAATTTGAAAAAAGGTGTTCATCCTGTAACATCATCCTTTTTACATTGCTAAAATAGGAATATGAATGCTGATTGTGAGTTCACATTTCAGTCTATTCATTTCTTTGCTTCTACCTGAATGAAGTGGGACTGACCCCAGCACTGAACTACATACACTTCGATTAGACTCCAGAAATTGGACAGGTCTTGTACAATAGTCCCCATGTGATATAAAGTGAAAATGCTGTGCTCAGTCATTCTAACATCTAATGGACTAAATGGATGTCAGGCAGATGGATAGTGAGTATGTATGGGAATGTATGTGTGTGTGTAAGTTGCTCAGGGGTTCAGGACAGGTGTACTCTACTTTACCTTCCAATCTGTGCAGTCTCTAAGCACAGTGGTGAGGGAAAGTGAGTGCTGCCTCACTAACTTTGCCTACAGGGACAGAATACAGGCCTGATCAGCCAATGGCTTTTTAGGCTTATTCGCCTTTTCCATCTTGAATGGAAGATTCTTCTTTTGCTCATACAAGGGTGCACAATGTGGATGGAATTCTATATCACTCTATTGTAATTGTGATGTACTTAATAGTATATTAAAACCACATTTATTCATCTTTGAAGTGACAAAAAAGGTCACCTGTGTTTTTCAACTTTTTTACCAGAATAATTTAAATTTATTGTCTATTTAATATCATTTAAATGCCTTTTTTAAAATGCCCATCCACATAAGCTCATCTGTGATTGTTTGGGATGCTCATAGTATACAGTAAACATTTGTGATTGGGTTATTTTAGGCAATATCAATATTGTAAAGGCCAATCATGCTTTCAACAAAAAAATGATGCATATTTATCAGGCATCTCAGAGACAGTCCAGCTGGAGAAATGAATAGAACTTGCCCAGAAAAGCAGCACCCAGATACTTAAGATGCACATGCACACATAGAACACAGAGAGTGCCTGAGCCCCTGTTTCTTTACCATTTGACTGTAGTAGTGCCTTGTGGTCATGTGTAACATGCACATGGCCATTTTTGAAGATCCATTTCAGCAAGGCTTTATCCTGGGTACCCCCTCTGGTCCCATACTGCCCACATTTGGAGATTACATCTCAATAACTTTGACCTATCATGGATGCATGCACACCATAGTGCTAGTAATCCCACCCATGAAGAACTGATAACATCTTTAAGAAACCATCATATTGCATTATGCAGTCATGCTGAACAACAAAACATGGCAGTAGGAAGTGCTAAAAACTTGCCATATTTAGCTTATATTATTGTTAAAAAAACAGATTCATGGAGTGGAACTCTTAAACAGAGTTGCACAGCCAGAACACAGTAATCAGTAATCATTGCAGACAATGTTACAGCCTTGCGCTTTAGAGGCTTGGCTATATGTCCTTGTTTGGCTGGTAAAGCTAAAACCATTTGCAAAGCTTTGAGCATTATGTTTGGTTTCCTCTAGAAAAGCACTGCATTACCTATTTTAATAAGAGTGGTTGCAACATGCTGTAAATTGAATTATATTAGCCTTTCTTCCCTACAGCTCCTGCTGCTCAAATTGTGTGCCACAAATAAGTAAGTTAATAAATAAATAGAAAATTAAGACCGTATTCATGTGATTGCACAGCTTTTTAATGATTGTGCTATAATGGATTGTTGATTGGTGCTGGTTGCTTGCAAACTTTGGTGCTCAAACAATATAACTGCTTCCTTAAGTGGCAGTGTAACGGGGGCGGACGCATGTGCTGAGATTTATTAGGGGCAAATCCAGGGTCGTGGTCAAAACAGTCCAGGTTCATATAGCCAACACGGACAGATTGGGGGACAGAATCTGACAAAAACCAGAATCAACACAACAAACGAAGACCGAGACATCAAACAAAGACCGGCAAACACAATGCCAAACACAGGGCTTAAATGCACAGGGATAACGAGGATCAGGTGAAAACAATCAGGGGCGGAGTTACAAAACAAGGGGCAGGACTACAGATACCAAAACAGATGCACATGGACTAAATCAAAACACGAACACACGGACAGGACTGGGAGGGGCCAATCGTGACAGGCAGAAACCATTGAGGCCATGACAAAATAACAACAAACCACAGAAAGTCTGTTTGTGTATTTTCTTAAGTTAACTCACAATAGTAATTTCACGGTGTTGAAGTTTTTATGTAAAACAATTTTTATGTTTTTTTTTTTTAAGTGGTAAAAATGCTTTACAATTTGTGCTTGTCAAATTATTGACAATTATTTTTGGGGTGGTGCAGTGCTGCTTCCAGATTGGGCATAGTTAGGCAGCTAAATGCCGAATTTCCTTTGTAAGACAAACAAGACACAATATAACATTTTAAATATATAAATACAACTTTATTTGGACAATAAATCTAAAGATTCCTTGTAAGAGGTGATACAGAAACATACATAGTCATTTAGGATGATCTTGTTTGAATTCATTCTCAGAGGGAGAAAGACCAACTCTGAGAAGTTCACAGTCAATGAAATCTCCTTTTTATGTACTTATTCTTTTGATACACTTGGCACTTCAAAAAAATTTGAACAACATCAAAAAGATGGTGTCAGTGGTGAAGAGACATTTTTAAACCTTTATTTTACCAGGTAAAATGTTTGAGAACCAGTTCTCATTTACAAACATGACCTGGCCGAAAGGCCCCAATAAAAATAGGTCCACGGCACATAAAAACAGATACATACAAAAACAAGTATACATACCAAAAGTAAAACATAACAGAACAAACAAAAAAAATACAGATTTACATAAAACAAACCAAAAAATATGAAAAAAGCAGGAGTAAGTATAGAGAAAAATGAGTATGTATGAGTATGTGCATTATTTTTATCCATGATTATTAACAAGAGCAACAGTCTACTATTGTATGTTTAATTGTATGCTTGAAAGTGGAAAGAGGTGTTAAAATTGCAAGTTTGCTTATTTCATTACATTTGCTTATCTCAAATTTAAAACCAATAAAAGCATAAATACAGTATTTAAAATGTTCCAAAAACAGTGTCACTGAAAATAAAGTGGTGATGGGCTAGATTTCAGAAAAGCTTTACTGATGTTAAACAGACTACATGCACTCTTAAATTACATTTGAACATTCACACCATGTTTGCCACCACAATGAAAGAATGACTCAAATAATACAATGACCATTATGCACAGTGTCAATTTTTGTTACCCCTATTAGTTTTGAATAGTTTTAACAGGACGTTTGCAGAACCTTGCAGAAATCTGCATATAAGAAAGATTTTCTTAGTTGATGCATCATTTATTACCTTTCAACACTGGCAGAATATTGAAGGTGTTGTCAAAGTACAAGTTATTTTCAGATCATTCAAAACTCTGCTTTCATAAACCTTTGGATCAATAGCCAACACAGTGGAAAGCTGTGGATTTTTCATTGTCTCCTCGCTGTTTGTAGTGCTGTCTACCCAAGGGCGCAGGAAGGTCTAGTGTACCTTCTGCTTTTGGAATAATTCTTTACTTTTGAAATTCAGTGAGTGTGGCTAGAGCTACCTGTCAGTCACACCTAAACACAAAGCCACAGAATCTACTTCTACAACAACCCCACCCCCCACCACCCTGACTTTCTCTATCCCCCTCACTTTCTTGCAGTTACACACTTTCTGTCAGTCATATAAGAAAAATAGATAGATAAAGCAGAATTACCATAAAGTGTTGTATATAAATCTGACACATTTTCCTTACTCTTGATTGATAAATGCATCCAGTTGACAGGGCAGGGCATGCATGAGCACAGCCCTCAGTAGCCTCTTACGGTATTGTCTAATAAACCGCATTTCAAGCACTCTTGAACATGTGAGAGCAAATTCACACATGCAGAGGGCAGAAGAGGTGGCATCGGCCAAACATTTATTAAAATCTTACCTGTCTCTGCAGGCATATTAGGAGCACGGATATGACACATAGCGAAAGGCCTTTATGAATGGAGACGTGAGTGTAGGGGGGTTGTGCTTAATGAGGGTAGAATTGAACAAAAACATTGTATAATACATGTACATGTGGGCTGAGGGGGTGATGAAATGAAAGCTGCTGTCATTGCAGTAATGAACGTGTTTATTCACAGGGAGAACTGAAGAAAATATTATGCAACTGTGCATGAAATGTGGCGCAGATGTCTCGACCAAGCAGAGCGGTTATATTTAGAGAGAGTTGAGCGCTAGAGGAACGAGGTTAAGTCTTCATTTGAAATGGACAAGAGAAAGTTAAGGAGGAAACATCATTAAACTCATATGAACTCATGTTTCTTTGATAAATGGAAATGATCGACATGCATGAGGACCCTCGCTGCTCTGTATTGTCCTTGCTGTGATAAACTACAACACACACCCTAAAAGTGGTCCTGCACGAGTTCTTTAGTGAAGGCAGTCACCACTTGTAGATCCAGAAACACTGAAAGAACCCTCTGAATACATTGATCGTTCTTTGTGTGATTTAATGGTTCTCCATGATGGAAAACCTGTTGTATATGGTTATATAGATATAGCACCAAAGGGCGTATCATTTCAAGTCATAGAAGATTTTCTTGGTACTGTATAGATCCCTTTCCCTTCCAAAGAGTTTAATCAATGGTCTAGAAATATTTTAAATGATAAGAACTAGAATAGAGTCGGCCTCTGAGTATTTACCTTATCTGATCATCTGATATCAAATTAAAAAGACTCGATGGAAACAGCAAATATCATAGAAAATCATAATTCATATAGATGTAGGCTCACGTGAGGCTGTTAAATTGTTTGGCCATTAAAAAGTTACAAATTACAATAGAAATGCATCTGCGGAAAAAAATACTGTAAATGTGAATAAAATAAACTCTCTTGACTGAACATGTGTTACACAGACAATTACATTCTAATCAATAGACATTACCATTTGGTATAGTGTGGTGGGTAACCCTGTTGCCCCCCATTGTGGCAGACTGTGGTATAGTGATGAGTCATATCAACTGAATCAGCTCACAAACCTTTTCAGCTCCTAAGCGATGTTTCACACAGTAGCACTGTTTGTGTTCCCCAAATTAGCGAAGTTAGTGAGATTATATATCACTTCATTATCAATAAAACCTTCATCTATCCTTAATTAACAAATCAATTAAATGACACCATGTTTGTTATTTTAAAAATAAACTGAACAAGACATAAGTGGTTTGACTGGATGCGTTTTGACAGGCAGGGTTTAGCCATTCATCAGCCAAAAAGGCAGGTAGTAGTAATAATAATAATAATAATAATAATAATTATTATTATTTTATTTATATAGCACTTTTTTATGCTGGTGGCAGCCCAAACTGCTTTATAGACAGGTGATAAAACATAGTTATACAAGAAACCATTAGTATTTATTTAGAATCAGAAGAAAATGAATAAAAGATCAAATTAAAAGATAAACACTAGAAGATAAAGACAGTTTTTTTTTAATGCTAATTTAAAGAGATATGTTTTTAGGTTTAATAACTGAAAGAGGCCTCTCCATGTTTTTTTGTATTTTACAGAGGGTATTTGTAGAAGGCCACTATCTGCAGATCTTAGATTACATGCCAGAACGTAAAGACCGAGTTGGGATAGCTACTGAAAAATCATTAGTTAGCTACTTTTTGGTACTTTCCCAAAATGTGCAGCTACATTTTTGCGACTTTTCCAGAAAGAGTAGTCACTACTTTTTAGCTACTTTTTGAAAAGTAGTGCACTACTTTTTAGCTACTTTCAAAGAGCGACTGTCACAATGTTTGTGAATCTCCACCTGACACACCAAACAAGCCCAACTGATAGTGTGAACAACACACTGCATTAAATCATGCACCAGAAAGAAACACACAATTGAAAAGCTGCAAAATATACAAAATGATCACTAATGAAACTTACACAACCAAAGGCATGATATCCAATAAAAATGAGGACTAAATGCAATGTCAATCATCCTAACAAAAATCAACAAAAATAACTGAATACAAACCAGAGAATTTTGTGTAAAGCTCTGTCTACTGTTGAAATAAAACTGCTCCGATTTTAACATTTCAGCAAGATACACTGGCCAGGCATAACATTATGACCACCTCCTTGTCTCTACACTCATTATCCATTTTATCAGCTCCACTTACTATACAGGTGCTCTTTATAGCTCGACAATTACAGACTGTGGTCCATCTGTTTCTCTGCATACTTTTTAGCCTCCTTTAACCCTGTTCTTCAGTGGTCAAGACCCCCATGGACCCTCCCAGAGCAGGTACTATTTGGGTGGTGGATCATTCTGTAGTAACACTGATGTGGAGGTGGTGTGTTAAGTGTGTGTTGTGCTGGTGTAAGTGGAGTTTTTAAACACTGTGTCCACTAACTGTCCACTCTATTAGACACTCCTACCTTGTCAGTCCACCTTGTAGATGTAAAGTCAGAGACACAGTTTGTGTTGGTCATCCTCTAGTCTTTCATCAGTGGTCACAGGATGGATATTTGCTGACTGGATATTTTTGCTTGGTATACTCAGCCCAGCAGTGACACTGAGGTGTTTAAAAACTCCAGCAGCACTGCTGTTTCTGATCCACTCAGACCAGCGCAACACACACTAACACACCACCATGTCAGTGTTACTGCAGTGCTGAGAATGATCCACCACCCAAATAGTACCTGCTCTGTTAGGGTCCATGGGGGTCCTGACCACTGAAGAACAGGGTAACAGAGTATCAGAGAAACAGGTGGACTACAGTCTGTAACTGTAGAACTACAGAGTGCAGCTATACAGTAAGTGGAGCTGATAAAATGGAAATTGAGCATAGAAACAAGGATTCATTCAGAGTCTTTGTTAAAATTCAGCAACACTTTAGCCTCAAAATCTTCATCATTGACTCTGACTCCGTTTGGGGTGAGAATCTAAATAATCTCTCCACTGCTGAAGAGCTGCTTCGGCTCCACAGCAGAACTAGATTTCTAGGTAAAATAATCCTCCTTTGCTTTAAAATTGCTCTAACACACAATTCTAACACAGATTTCACAGTAAATGGTCTTAAACATTGGACTTAATGTAGAACTGCTAATTCACCAGCCTTTAACGCTGAAGATCGACTCACAGACTGCTGGACACATAGCAACACAGCATAACGAAACAGCAAAAGGAAAGAAGAGGAACATCGATAATTTGGAGAAGAACGGACTTATTTACATTTATAAATCACTCTGGTTTGCTGATACGTTTAATCTGCAGCAATTCGTGAAACTTAAGTCATCTTATTTCTGTGTGTCAGAAATATCTGACACACAGCTGGTTAGTCTGTCTACAGAGTCTTCAGAAGGAATGGAAATGTGTAGCTGGCTGTCTTCAACATAGCTATGAAAACCTATACTATGCTTCGTAATGACGTCACCTAGGTAGCATGTACAAGTAGAAGAGCAAAAGCCCTGAGACTGAACCTTGAGGGACTCCACAAGAAACGGCAAATCTTTTTGATGAATGATTTGCAAGTGAGTAAAAAATCTGAACAAGCAATGAGACACACTTGAAAGATAAAAACCTAACATAGCAAGAAGCAGGTGTTGAGGCTGATGAGGGGGAGAAGCTGGGATATTCAATGTAGACCCAGTAGGGGGGTCCTGTGATCTACATGGAACACAGTATATAGGAAACAGTGCATAAGACCTACCCTTACTCAATTACTCAACTAACCTTACTGCAGCAAGAGTATACACTATAAACACGACTTCACCACAGGATAGGGTTTTCCTGTAGCCAGTGATCAATTGAACCGTTTGTGATCATTACACATGCAACCATACAAGAGAATCTTACAAAGGCATTAGATGGTAGATTAATGGGTATGCAGAGAGAAACTAGAAACAGGAGATTCACTGGGTGAACATACTGTAGTTAGCTGAAATAAGTAATACTTATTTGAAGGGTTTGAGCAGCATCCAGAGTGGAACATAAATACTAATGTAGTGACTGATCTAGGTTTAAATTAAAACGGGGCAGAGTAACACAGTGCTGAGACTGAATCATATAGCTACAGAGGTGAGAGTGCCTTACTGCCTTGAAGCTTGGGTAGTAGAGCTGCAGGCCTTTGTGCTGTTTATAGGATGGTCCTTCTGTCACAGCAAAGTCACAGGGGATATTTCCCCCGGAAACACCACAAAAAACTGGCCTAGATGAATGAGCACAGTGAACCTCAGCTGGCTTGTGTTGGCCTCTCATGAGGATGGGGGACTCTTCTCCAGTTCCTCTGCAGTGGCTGCCTGGTGACACTGGGCTGCAGCTTAACAATGGGCCACTGCAACAAACTTCTGTGATGACTTGTTGCTGCTGTTTTATTTCTGTCCTCATGTATGAACAGATCTCTTGTGGGCAGAGCTAAGGCAGGGAAAACAGGTTTTTGCAGTCAATTTCCTAATGAATATCTTATCTTTTTGTCTGAATCTCCTCAAATTCATCATAAAACACCTCACATACATAGATTTTAAAGTGTGGTTGCATTAGGAAAAGAACATTATAAGCATGTAATTTCCTTTATAAGCATTATTATTATATCAAGGGCAAATATTAGCAGAAACTAATGAACAAACTATTGTATTTGACGTACTCTGATTACACAACTATTACATCAAGCTACTTGGAACCTCCAACAATCCTACTTCTAAACAAACATGAGTACTGAGAAAAGGAAATAAAATTTCTTAAGAAAAGAACAAAATTCCAACTTAGTATTGATCCACACTATAACGACTCTTAGCAACGCTTACATGGTGAATAAGTGACATAGTACAGATTAAAAGAAAGGTTGAGTACATGGTCTAGTTAATATTAATGTTTTCTGTGGATATTTATAAATGTATTATGCTTGAAGTAATGCATTTATCATGGGAGTCGTTACACAAATTACAAATGTAAACAGTTGTATTTAAGGAGTAAGAAATGAACAAAGAAAAAGAAAATATGAGGGTAAAACTTGACTCACAGGAATATATTTAACTTTCTAACTTTATGAGATTTCTAAAACTGATTTAAGTTCCAATCTATCAAAATAATTTTCATGAAAGAAACTAACAGTTTAAGAATAATATATTCTTAAACTGTAGGGAGTCCTAGTATTAATCCACATCTTCTGCATGGGAAAATTAGAGTTTGTGTTACACATTGGTATTTTAGCAGACACAGGGCAGGCTTTCACAGACTGATTAGGCAGGAAGAGTCATTTGATTTAGCATTTGATAAAAGAGAGGCATGTCACAGGTCATACGGAAGTACGTAGTGAGGGAGAGAGATAGACAGAGGGACAGGGGTGAACAGAGTGTTTGCAAAAGAGATTTTGTGAGGGGGTGCATTAGCGATGCACACTCAGGGTTATCTGGTCATGGTGTATTTTATCTTGGTCCTTAAGCCAGATTTCTTCCTCTCATATCATGGCAGTAAAGGGTTGAGGAAGGTGTAGAAGATGAGATGAATGCGTGCGGTGGGGGGAGAGAGATAGAGGGACCCCAGAAGCAAATTTCCAAAACTCATTAGGCTTAGTTTGTACTCAGAATTTACTTGTGTTAAGTCAAAAGTCTCCAGACATACTGGATCGGTTGAGAAGACAGATGGTTTTGAGATCAGGTCCTCTTCTCTTGCACAGTGCTGACATGAGTTGAGAAAGATGGCAAACAAGTGGGTTGAGAGAATCTTTAGAAGATTCTGGGGCCATAAACTTGGTTGGTCAGATTTTGACCAGACATCCTGGTGCCTTGTGATTCCTCTTTGGATCTCAATCAAAAGGGTGAACTTTGTCCAAAGAATTCTGTTCAGTTTATGAATAAAAGTTGTCAAATCTAGTATATTTCCACAGGGGTATCCAATCTTATCTCCGAAAGGCCTTTGTGTATTAGATTGACCTCACCCTAACTTTAAAAGTCTGTTTAATTTGAGTCTCCTCCAAAGCTTCACTCAAAAGAGTCAACTTGTTGCCAAATTACACAACTTGGGGCTCCATTCCCCACCCTAGTGGGCCACACCATTAAAAGTCCTTGGGCAAGACATGACATTACATTCACTGACCTCTGTAATTATCTGGAAAAAAGCATCTATCAAATGGTGTAAAAGTAAATTTCCTGACTTGTTATATGTGTCAGTGCATTTCTCCTTTTGGTCTTACAATGTAAAATGCTGCAATAAAATTAATACAAGCATACAAAAGGAGTAGCTCAGGTTCTCAAAAACGCTTGTTTGGAATTTTTTTCATTTTATTCTCTTTTGCAGTACTAATGGAACCTTAGCTTTAGTCAGCATTTTTGCATCATTCCAGTCATTTGCCTGAATTTTATTTGACATTCTGATGGAAGCCTATCTGTTCGGCTGCAGAACTGAGTGTTCCTGGACTGCCTGTTCTTGTTACACTGAGTAAAAAAGTGAAATCACTATTGCCATTCCTAGAAACTTGTAAAATTGGGTATGTAAAACTTTTAAACACATTGCTGGTACATTAACTGTGTATATGGCCTTTTTAGTAGGAACACCTACCATGTAAGTTAACATTGTAAGTTTACAACTACTGACTGTAGTCCTGTAGCTCTGTTACTGTGCAATCTATAAGCCCCTATTATGATCACCGTTGACCAGATATTGTTAGGTTGGTGAATCATTCTTAGCACAGCAGTGATATCAATATTGAACACCCTGCGACTTTGCAAGTTCTCCCACTTAGAAATCATGGAGGGGTCTGAGATTTTCATCTTAGGTGCATGTCCACTGTGAGAGACATAATCTAAAAAAAAAATCCGGAAATCACAAAGTATGATTTTTTAATAATTTATTTGTGTGTTACTGCTGCAAATAAGTATTTGAACACCTGTGAAAATCAATGTTAATATTTGGTACAGTAGCCTTTGTTTGCAATTACAGAGGTCAAACATTTCCTGTAGTTTTTCACCAGGTTTGCACTGCAGCAGGGATTTTGGTCCATTCCTCTACACAGATCTTCTCCAGATCAGCCAGGTTTCTGGGCTGTCACTGAGAAACACGAAGTTTGAGCTCCTTGGATATATATATTTATCCAACTAATAATTCTGCCATGAATGAAATATATCAAAAATATGAAATGACAAAAAATGTATGTGTCAAATTCAGCCATCTTACAAATGTCTGATGAAACCTTGGCCTGTCATAACATCACCCAACTCAGCAGAGGTTGCAAACTTCTGTTGAATACTCTATTACTTTTCATTAGCACAGAAGTCAATGTTATATAAAAAGGGGATTAAACAACATATGCTCCATTACAGCCCCCAAAGCGAGTGAGATTATATTTTTGATAGAGGGTCCCTTTCTCTGAATGTGAAATTGTAAAAGCCAACATGTGCTTGCTTCATGTTCACATTTAATTAATATCATAAAACTTTACTTGCTTTAGAGGGTCAGAAAAGCATTAATAAAGCATCTGGGAATGGTTTGAAAGAGGGATCGTAACAGTCAGAAAGATTATAGAAGCACACTGAAGTGCTGGAACCAATCGCATTAGCACTACTTTCAATGTTTCTTCAAGCCACGGACAGTCTGACCTGTATTTTAACACGTCCACCATGAAAAAAACTGGAGAACCAGTGCAGCTTAGAGCTTAAAAAGATCCCAAAATATCTACGTTTTGATTATGCTTGCATGCTTTGTGTTTTTTTTTTTTTTTTTTAAAGGAAAATATGTTTTCTTCTGTGACTTTCATGCTAATGTTACATTTCAATCCATTCACATCCATCCTGCTTACCTTCAGTGAGAAGAAAACACAAATATAACTATATTTTTAAATAGTCATGGGATAAACCAGATCCATTATTGGATTTTTGACATATATAACAGTTTATAGCCCTGCTTTCCATTTTGACCCCCTGCACTCTCTCTGTATTGATTCTGCCTGAGCTCTGCTTCCATTTTAACTAACATCAATATTTTTATGAGATTTCAAAGCCATAATAACAATCTGGAAATGATAATCAAGCTATGTATCTGTGGCATAGTCTTATGATTATAAATCCAAAGTAGTTTAAGCTAGACCACTTGTCATAAATCGAAGTGGACCTAAAGATAAGGAAAAACTATCTCTATGATTTCTGCTAGTGACCCTATGGGATTCTTGGAATATGTTAGTGATAAGCCAAAAGCCATGGACATGAACATTTCTTTGGCAATTCTAGACAAAACATGGGCATTTGAAGTTTGTAAAAGACATTATACAGTTTCAGAGCAACTCTTTCAGTAAAGAGCCTTGGTAAAGAACTGCCTCTGTTCTCCATGTCTACCAACTGAAAGAAACCCTTTAGTTAGGCTACCACTCGTGTTTTATTTGATCAGGGACATAATTAGGACTTCCAAAAGTCACGTTTAGGTTCAGGTCATGAAGGCCTAACTAATGGGAGAACTTGCTGGGTTGTATCTATACATGATTGCTTTGAATAAAAGCAGGAGGTGACACTTGATGAAACAAACACTCAATGGCTCAATGTAACGTGTTGAAATATGTGAGGGTTAGGATTAGCTTTTGTGTTGAGGTTAAGGTT
The DNA here is from genome assembly GCF_015220715.1 of Pygocentrus nattereri. NCBI lineage: Eukaryota > Metazoa > Chordata > Actinopteri > Characiformes > Serrasalmidae > Pygocentrus > Pygocentrus nattereri. The sequence continues at coordinate 3,514,639 of NC_051237.1, forward strand.
AGGGTTAGGATTAGGGCCAGGGTTAGGGTTAGGCTTCAGGTAAGGTTGGATAAGTCGCAACATTTCATACACAGACAGTTAACAATGTCCTAGGTAATATGATAAGAAAATTGTGAGGAAAATTATTTTATTTCATAATTTTATCTTTTTAAGGCAGAAATATAATCTGTTCTTCTCTCTTAGTGGCAGTTATTTGGAATATAAAGAACAAAACAATAATACGCATTTACTAATATGAACTGTGCTCTGAATAAGCTTGTGTGTGCATGAATCACAGTACATTCAACAATAAACAGAGCCTCATGATTCTTTTACCCAGTGACAGAATAAACAGAAAACACAGGAAGCTCACATTCTGCATGCCCATTTATTTCACCGTGGCAAACATAAGCAAGCAGCAGATATACATGATAGATTATTGCTTTATGTTATACATGCATACATGTCCCTGGTACACATGGTACACATATATGTTGTGGAATTGTTAATACTGGAAATGAATTTATGGAATATTGCCAAACAGGTCCTTTTTGACTGACAACACCATAAGAAGGCTAGTTAAATCTATTGATTTACTTGTCATGATGGTGGCATGAATTTTTAATGCCTGTCACATTCCACAGTAGCTCAGTTGTCTTGCCTCATACTCACAATACGCCCACATGAGATGAGGCTTCATGTTTTTGTATTCATTTCCCTCCCTGTCTCTCTCTCTCTCTCTCTCTCTCTCTCTCTCTCTCTCTCTCTCTCTCTCTCCCTCTCTCTCTCTCTGGTTTTCTCTCTCTCTCTTTCTCAGCAGCCTTCGTTCCTCTTATTAATTATCCCTTTTTGTCATAATTCCCCTCTGGTTTCTTTGCTCTCTGTCGTTTGTTTTTCTTTTTTTCCCATTCCTATCCACACACACATTGAAAATCAAAGTGTGTAAGCCTCTGTGGTGGGAGGCACTGAGCGCTGCACAAGGAACAGACAGAGATATGGGCTCCAGTCTGCAGTCAGCACATACAAAAGCATCCAAGCCACCCCACGTCTTTAACAAACAACACAAAACCAGCCAGATGCTGCTGTGCTTTAATGCGGCTACCTGTTGAAGTGAATCCATTTGGAGGACAGCATTCATTCTATGATGACATAGCCCCAGCACACAATCATCCCCCTCAGAGTTTGTTTAAAAAGATGTTCTTGTCTGGACACGATGGCAATAAAAGGATTTGGTCATGAGCTTTGAGTGCTTTCATATCTCTTAATGAGAATGCTCCTTGAGGTCTGGCACTGCAGTATTGTGTTATCTCCAGAATGAATAAAGGGGTAAGGTTGGTGAGTTAAGTGCCCTTATGAGTACATGTGTATTATTTGTGTATGTGTGTGCGTGTGTGTTCCCGTATATTTATACTTGAATCCCTTCATTAACAATCATATTGATTCAATAGGCCATTATACTGCACTTTATGGAGACTGATGAATCAGCAATTTGCCAATCAGCATCTTCTTTTCCCAGTAAGACAATACAATGTGGAAAATAAAGACCATGATGGAAATGTGAAATTTGTTTTCTACCCTCTTGATTTATCTCTCTTTTCTAGTGGCAGGTTTTTCTGAAAGCACTGATTGTAATTTATTATTGTCTACATCAGGGCAACTTGTGTATTTAAGAAACTTACACTGCTTAATAAAATAAATGACAATAATAAAATGAAAAAAAAATCTAAACCAATTATTTAACAATTGTATCTCCTTTAAATTATCTATGTGTTTCCTACTGTTTAATCAGTCCTGTAATTTACTTCTAGTACTATACTTGAGGACCTTGATTGGACATTTGGCATATTAGAGTGCTTCTTAAAAGTTTTAAGTCTACTGAACATTTGCAAAATAAATAAGACACAACTCCCAACCCATCAATGCTTCTCAGCCATCTCCGAACACAATTTACCCATCAAGTGAAGAAAAAACTCCTCAAAACAAACTTGCAGTGAGAACAATGATTGGCAGTAAATTAGATAGAATTCCAATAATAAAAGCTGATGAAAAGGTTATACTGAACGTTCTGAATCAAATGTTCCGTCTCCTTGATTGTGTCATTACCACAAGCTGCAAAGGTGTATTGAAGACCAAACTCACAGCTTACTGGTAGAGCAAGCAGCTCTAGGGCAAGCTTAACTTAGTCTCTTTACTCTATTTGCTAACACTCATTTAATATCTGATATCTAATGATTAATGCCATTACAGAACAAATAACTGAGAACTTAGCCACTGAAAAATTGTTTGAATACTAATGCATTCTTATGCATGCCATCATTGCATATATTCCTCAGCCTAACATTGCAACTAATAGCTCTAGTGTTACCTCATCTGAAAGTGCACTCTCCATCCTTCAAAGTCTTCCTATTCCTATCCAACACTAAAAGATTCCATGGTTTCATGAATGTTAACAATGTATAGTGAACATTCAGAGCCCTGAATAGTTTGTAAATCCACTGATTCAATGGATTCTATGCTGTCTTATGCACTTCACATACTTTGTCATTGCCATAGTGCTTAGTATTCAGACTTTGCCAGCTATCACCACTGGTCTACATTACCTTTGAAAATGAAAGCTGCTCTTTCAGACTCTCTGAACATTTCATTTCATGATGAACTGACCAATAGACTTGATCCAGTATTCCTCATATTAAAATATCATTGCATTAACATTAATAAACAGTGCTTTTTCCTGCTCTCATAAAATTACCAGTTCAGTAAACAACAAAGGCAATATGAAAACACAGTTTGCAAGCTTTATTCATAGTCAGTCATGGCCCTTTAAGAACATGCATACATAGATATATATGGTCTAAATTCAGTTTACTTAAATTACTACTGCTGACTAATGGACAAATTGCTAATTGAGAAGAGGGTCTCTGACGGGTTAGTATATTGATTTCAAACACACAAACACCATCAATCTGCTGCTTAATTAAACAGTTAATTCATGAAAGTGCTATTGATTTGCCATGTCATTTTCTACATAGGCAAATACAGGCAAACGCAGATGCAAAGTTCTATTAATAACTCTGTTAGATAAGATAAGATGCATTTATTGTCATTGCACAGTGTACAACAAAATTGAGCAGCAATCCAACGGCACTTCCTACATACAAAACAATCTAAACATAAGGCTAAAATATATAAAGTGCATATTTAAGGAAAAAAAAACAGATTGGATACCAGATAAAAATCTGCAAAGCGCTGTTCTGTTTCATCCTGTTAAACCAAATCCAAACAGATAAATAGAAAGAAAATGTATTGTTTTTTTCAAGATTTAATTATGATTAATTAAGATTAATTAAGATTTCAAATATACAGTAAGTAGAAAGTAGGAGATAAAATTGCATTTCAGAGATGGGAGGATTTTTTTTTTACATGCGTGCCAACCATGGAAAAATTATGGAAATGTAGGAAAAATATTGTTCATTTTATTTAGTATTATTCCAGTTCTCAGCAACAATTTCACACAATTATGATTAAAGCTAATAGCTTGTCTGTTCCTATATATATTACAGTCACACTAAATCCTATCAAAATCTATCAAATCTATCAAAAATCCAATCTATCAAAAATTATTCCATATATGCCATCCATCTGACATTAAGATCTTTCTCCCTGTTCGCAATTCACTCAGTTACAAAGGTGGGCTTAAGAGGACATTAAGGAGGTCATATCAAAGATATGCCAAATCAACAGCACTTTCATGAATTAACTGTTTAATTAAATAGAAAGTAATCACAAAATCTTTTAAACAGGTTTTGACTATGTGTTTCTATAGAATTCCAACCTAAAAATGCAATAGTTTTAATAGTTGGTCGTTCAATACAGTTAAAGAGAAAACCCTTCTTCTCAAGTGATGTAACAGTAGATAGAAATCCAACAATGGTCAGTGTCTGGGTTTCATAGGTTTAGATGTTAATGCTTTCATAAAAAAATTACAAAAAAAAATCTGATATTTGACAATTTATCACTCAGAACTACATAAAACGCATTCATTTTTTGACTTCATCTAAATGTATGTGAACACTGTGTAATAAAAGTGAAAGGAAGGTAAAGAGCGCAATGAATGAAAAAGATTTACAATGTGTTTCTAAGCAACCCTGCCTATTTCTAAGCAACCACAGCCTATAATATAACCACACTCAGTCTCAACCTCTTGGATACTTTCTTTATTGAAGCCTACTATAAGAACACAAATTGATATTGGAGCATAAAAGCAGACCTAACATCACCATTGGTATTGTAATATATTATAATAGTATAATATCTGGAAGTGTATCATGGTAGATATTAGCAAGTGAACCGTGGGAGCAATGCTATATAGGTAAGTTAAGATAACAAAGTAACGTATACAAACAGGTTCTTACTGTGCCCTCAAAATGATACACAATATCTTACCATTTGCACCTCTCCAGATTGCTCTATGAACAGGATCAATAGATTTAAAGCAACTTTAATTTTAACTATCAGTGCTAACTATCACAACCCAGGATAATGTCAGTAGTGTTGACTAACTGGAGTCTCAGCCTTAGACAAAGTAATACTGTCTACATAATGTCTTGTGCTGTAGGCTACTGTACACAAAACGCTTTGCATGAAATGTCTGGTAACACTTTATTTGGATGACCCACTATAGATGCTTTGCAAATGCTCAGTCTGTCTTGAAGTAACATTTAATTAAATTTCCATTAAATGTAAGTGAACTTCAAGTTCAGTCTGAGAGTTTATTAAATCTAACCCTTCTCCTATCCCTAACCCTACCCTTAACCTCAAAGCTAAACTTACATCTACTCCTAACCCTAACCATAAGATAGATAGATAGATAGATAGATAGATAGATAGATAGATAGATAGATAGATAGATAGATAGATAGATAGATAGATAGATAGATAGATAGATCCCAAAGGAAATTTAGCAAATATGATGTGCCTGTTAAAAACCTTCAGTGAACCCGGAGAACGTTTAAACTTTCCCACTCTGGGAATAACAAAGTTTTTAGAACCAGGCAAATGGGCAAGTTTTTTCCTATCTGCATTTATCATATCAGTGTTAGTAATAGTAACATATTTAATAGGAGCATTTATAATACCATTAAAGCCAAAAGCTTTGTCATGTTTGAGCCAATTAATTGTTATCAAAATTAAGTATTAGGAGCTTACATGGGCAAGTCTATGCTCAACCAAAGGTGACAGACCTTAAGCTCTGGAATGTTTTGCTCACTGTGCATGACTACTTTTAAATAATACACACTTGCACCCTGAGTTTTCAATCTCCACTTTGTACATTCTTAAAAATAAAATTGCTGAATTAGGCTCTGGAGTATTTCAATAAAACAGCCACTTTTGGTTCCCTAAAGAACTTTTTGTATTGCATATATTCTCAGTTTATGAGGGCAATTTTTCCCTGTAAATATTTGAGGTTTAGTAAAATAAAGCAACACTATTTTACACAATATACAATATTCCAAAGGTGCCAATAAAGGTTCTTTGAAGTAGTGTCTGCCTTAGGTTCCTTTCAATGGATGGTTCTCAAAAGAATTATGCTTGTAATTGACATATATGGGTGTGAAAGACCTTTTGGAAGTTTTAAATGCCTCTACATAATGTAGACGCTCTATATGAGAGTTTTTACCTAGAACATGGTTCAAACTGAGAACCAGTAAGCAATGTTCATTTTTAAAAGTGTCATGCTAACCAATGTTATGCAAATCATATCTTAATTCTATCAGTCTTACTTCTTAATATCACTCATCTACATTTTAAAAAGATTTTAATTATAAGCTGCACAGATGAACTGACCATTTTATGATTGCATCTCTTCCATGAAATATATTCTGCCAGGCAGGTGGAAGCACGCACTGCAATCCATGCTAAAATACTGAAATACTTCCTCAGCTGTTTTCCAAATCTGTGAGTATATCATCATGCATAATGATGCACTTTGAAAGGGTTGATATTTCTCATCACATCTCATCACATTCTGATTCTGATTCTGATCTCACCTATGGTAATAAGAAAATGAGCCTGAAGCCATGTTGGGCAAACTTAGAGAGCCAGTCGATATCAGTCTTCCTCTCTGTCTCACAGCCCAGGATTGATGGGATAGCAACCTCTCATCTCAGTCAATGTTTATTGGAGCTTGACAATTCCAGGTGTCTATACTGCATTCCCACAATTCAATCTGTCAGTGGGACCGGCAAGCCTGTTTCTGGACAAGCTGCTCATCAGAAGATGACAGAACTACCATTGCATCAACCAGCAACATTCAGATCCCATTGTCTAGCAAGACGATGAAAAATTTGAGTAAGAACGTACATCAATATTTGTATTTGCATCTTACAGTTTTCTCAAACATGCCATTAATCAAACTAATAGCACACTGCAGCATATTTATCACAACATTTCACTATGAATTAACACAAATGCTTTCTTTGTAAGTTTGTAATAACTGAACATATTAAAGGAAAGGAAAACAATACCATGTATAAATATGTGTGACAGTACTTTAAGAATAGAACTGAAAGAAGTCATTCATGCATTCATTTCCGCTTGTCTTGATTACAGTACATTAACCTGTCCTGATTATATTGCCTACACTTTTAAAAAAGACTTACATTGATGGCATTTGGCAGAGGCTCCTGTCCAGAGTGACTTACAGTTTGATCACTTTACTCAGGTAGACGAAAGTAGTGTTAGGGGTCTTGCTCAAGGACACTTATTAATATAGTGTAGGGTGCTGGCCTAGGTGAGGGACTGAACCCCTGTCTACAGTGTAGAAGGTAAAGGACTTACCCACTACACTATACTAACCAAAAGATTGTTCTTCAAGAGTTCTTTTGTAAAGAAAATGGATCTATCTAGAACCATGAACACCCAAAGAACCATATGCATGACTAAAGGGTTCTTCATATCATGAAAGAGTTTTTCAGATTAATGGAGAATGTGCTGTAGATAGTTCTATATAGAACCTTCTTGAAAAGGGTTCTACACATTTACATTTATGGCATTTGGCAGACGTTCTTATCAATAGCGATTTACAATTTGATCATTTTTTCCACTGGTAGGCGAAGTTAGTGTTAGGAGTCTTGCCCAAGGATTTCTATTGGTACAGTGTAGGGTGCTTACCCAGGCAGGGGATTGAACCCTAGTCTACAGCGTAGTAGGTAAATGTGTTACCCACTACATAGCATCAATTCTATTGCTACAATATCAAGCTAGTTACAACAGAACAACCCTTTTTGGTGCTATATAGGACCCTTTTTTAAAAAGTTCCATAATATATATATATATATATATATATATATATATATATATATATATATATATATATAAAAAAAACCATACACAGCACATTCTCCATCATCTGAAGAACCCTTTTATGATTCCAAGAATCCTTTAATCATGCAAATACAGTGGGTTGCAAAAGTATTCATACCCCTTGAACTTTTCCATATTTTGTCACATTACAACCACAAACATAAATATATTTCACTGGAATTTAATGTGAAAGACCAACACAAAGTGGTATACAATTGTGAAGTGGAAAGAAAATTATACATGAATCAAAACATTTTTTACAAATAAAAAACTAATAAGTGCGACGTGCAAAAGTATTCAGCCCCCCTGAGTCAATACTTTGTGGAGCCACCTTTTGCTGCAATTACAGCTGCAAGTCTTTTAGGGTATGTCTCCACCAGCTTTGCACATCTAGTGACTGAAATTCTTGCCCATTCCTCCTTGCAAAACAGCTCAAGCTCAGTCAGATTGGATGGAGAGCGTTTGTGAACAGCAGTTTTGAGATCTTGCCACAAATTCTCAATTGGGTTTAGGTCTGGACTCTGACTGGGCCATTCTAACACATGAATATTCTTTTTTTTAAACCACTCCATTGTAGCTCTGGCTTTATGTTTAGGGTCGTTGTCCTGCTGGAAGGTGAACCTCCGCCCCAGTCTCAAATCTTTTGCTGACTCCAACAGGTTTTCTTCCAAGATTGCCCTGTATTTGGCTCCATCCATCTTCCCATCAACTTTGACCAACTTCCCGGTCCCTGCTGAAGAGAAGCACCCCCAGAGCATGATGCTGCCACCACCATATTTGACAGTGGGGATGGTGTTTTGGGATGGTGCAGTGTTATTTCTCCGCCACGCATAGCGTTTTGCATTGTGGCCAAAAAGTTCTATTTTGGTCTCGTCTGACCAAAGCACCTTCTTCCACATGTTTGCTGTGTCCTCAACATGGCTTCTGGCAAACTGCAAACGGGACTTCTTATGGTTTTCTTTTAACAATGGCTTTCTCCTTGCCACTCTTCCATAAAGACCACATTTGTGTAGTGCACGACTAATTGTTGTCCTGTGGACAGTTTCCCCCACCTGAGCTGTGGCTCTCTGCATTTCATCCAGAGTCACCATGGGCCTCTTGGCTGCCTCTCTGATCAGTGATCTCCTTGTTCGGCCTGTAAGTTTAGGTGGACGGCCTTGTCTTGGCAGGTTTACTGTGGTGCCATACTCTTTCCATTTCCGGATGATGGATTGAACAGTGCTCCGTGAGATGTTCAAAGCTTGGGAAATCTTTTTATAACCTAAGCCTGCTTTAAACTTCTCCAAAACCATATTCCTAACCTGTCTGGTGTGTTCTTTGGACTTCATGATGCTGTTTGCTCCCCAATATTCTCTTAACCAACATCTGAGGCCGTCACGGAGCAGCTGTATTTGTACTGAGATTAGATTACACACAGGTGGACCCTTTTGAGTCATTAGCAGTCATCAGGCAACTTCTGAATGCAATTGGTTGCACTCAGGGAAAAGGGGGCTGAATACTTTTGCACGTCGCACTTATTAGTTTTTTATTTGTAAAAAATGTTTTGATTCATGTATAATTTTCTTTCCACTTCACAATTGTATACCACTTTGTGTTGGTCTTTCACATTAAATTCCAGTGAAATATATTTATGTTTGTGGTTGTAATGTGACAAAATATGGAAAAGTTCAAGGGGTATGAATACTTTTGCAACCCACTGTAGTTCTTTGAGTGTTCATTGTTCAATATAAAACCATTTTCTTTGCCAAAGAACCATCAAGGAAAAAATCCTTAAGAGTGCACAGTTAGTGCTGAATGCTGCTGCAAGGTTTCTTACTGGCACCAACAACTGTTCATAATTCACCAGTGCTTGCATCACTTCACTGGCACCCAGGTCATTTTATGATATAGTTTTGTTTTTTTGTTTTTTTTTGTGCTTTTATTTGTTTTTAAAGTTTTTAATGGATTGGCTCCTCATATTTTTGATTTCTTCCATTGTTCAAAGATCCTTGAGATCTTCACCATAGAATCTGTTGCCCATCTAGGACACAGCTGAAACTGGTAATTTTGCAGCTCAAAACTGTGGACTAGTTTGCCATCGTCTGTTGGACAAGTTTCCTCTATCCATGTTTTCGGGTGTGTTCTTAAAACCTTCTTTTATAACTTGCTTTGGAATAGGGTATTGTTTTGATCTTAGATTTGTGTGTGGTGCTCTTTGTGCCCTGCTCTTTTAATGTTTAATTTACCTTCTGTCTTTTCTGTCTTATCCCATCTACAGAACTTTAGTCAATGCAGTTTGTTTTGAATGTGCTTTACGCATTAATTGTACACAGTTTCTTGTTGTAATGTTAGAACTCAAACCTTTCAGTGGTTTAAAGTGGTTTCTTACTTAACTGATCCATTCAAAATCAAATTTGAGACGAGTAGCAATAAGCGAGACCAATTCCACAGAAGACAAAGTGTACATTATGGCACTGTGGCGGGAGGTTCCTCGTTTGGTGTAAAGGGAAAGATTAGTCTATGTGATGCTGATTGTGTTCAGTGAACCTTGTATCTTTTTATTCCCTGATCTTTGTTGAGAGTCTTTGCGGGTCTATGTATCTGAGCCATGCTGATGCAACAGGAGATGAAATCTAACCTTCAATCTTTTTTCACAGCAGAGGTTGGTCAAGGCAGAACTGAAGATCATTGCAAAATCTGCACTGTATCAGGAGGAGCACTGTGTGTGTGTGTGTGTGTGTGTGTTTGTGTTTCCTCTTCACCCTTGATAAAATATTCATGATTTCTGTATGAAAAATACCAGTATTGCCGATATCTGCACCCCCACCCCCCAAGAGAGAACATGGTGGGCTCGTGGCTGATGATTTGCCTAGCAGTTTTCATTTGCCTAAAATTGCGTGAAACATGCAAATTAGTCAAAGAAATAATAATAATAATAATAATTATTATTATTATTATTATTATTATCAACTTGTAACAATAAACATGTTTGCCAAAATTATCAGGACCTCTGGTGGTCACCATGTAATAAAATGAATTGTTGGTCACTCTTGCTATGTAATTTGAAAAATCTCTGCATGTTTATGCATCATGGTGCTCCAGATACAGTGGGGAGAACAAGTATTTGATACACTGCTGATTTTTCAGGTTTTCCCACTTGCAAAGCATGTAGAAGACTATAATTTTTATCATAGGTACTCTTCAACTGTGAGTGATGGAATCTAAAACAAAAATCCAGAAAAATACATTGTATGATTTTTAAATAATTAATTTCCATTTTATTGTGTGAAATACGTATTTGATCATCTATCAACCAGTAAGAATTTTGGCTCTCACAGACATGTTACTTCTTCTTTAAGAAGCCCTCCTGTTCTCCACTCATTACCTGTATTAACTGCACCTGTTTGAACTCGTTACCTGTATAAAAGACACCTGTCCACACACTCAATCAGTCAGACTCCAGCATCTCCACAATGCCCAAGACCAGAGAGCTGTGTAAGGACATCAGGGATAAAATTGTAGACCTGCACAAGGCTGGGATGGGCTACAGGACAATAGGCAAGCAGCTTGGTGAGAAGGCAACAACTGTTGGTGCAATTATTAGAAAATGGAAGAAATGCAAAATAACAGAAAATCTCCCTCAGTCTGGGGCGCCATGCAAGATCTCACCTCGTGGAGCATCAATGATCTTGAGGAAGGTGAGGAATGAGCCCAGAACTACACGGCAGGACCTGGTCAATGACCTGAATAGAGCTGGGACCACAGTCTCAAAGAAAACAATCAGTAACACTCTACGCCGTCAAGGATTAAAATCCTGCAGTGCACGCAAGGTGCCCTTCCTCAAGCCAACGCATGTCAAAGCCCGTCTGAAGTTTGCAAATGACCATCTGAATGATCCAGAGGAGGAATGGGAGAAGGTCATGTGGTCTGATGAGACAAAAATAGAACTTTTTGGTTTAAACTCCACTCGTCATGTTTGGAGGAAGAAGAATGATGAGTACAACCCCAAGAACACCATCCCAACCGTGAAGCATGGCGGTGGAAACATCATTCTTTGGGGATGCTTTTCTGCAAAGGGGACAGGACGACTGCACCGTATTGTGGGAAGGATGGATGGGGCCATGTATCGTGAGATTTTGGCCAACAACCTCCTTCCCTCAGTAAGAGCACTGAAGATGGGTCGTGGCTGGGTCTTCCAGCATGATAACGACCCAAAACACACAGCCAGGGCAACTAAAGAGTGGCTCCGTAGGAAACATCTTAAGGTCCTGGAGTGGCCTAGCCAGTCTCCAGACCTGAATCCAATAGAAAATCTTTGGAGGGAGCTTAAAGTCCGTGTGGCCCAGCGACAGCCATGAAACCTGAAGGCTCTGGAGGAGATCTGTATGGAGGAGTGGGCCAAAATCCCTGCTGCAGTGTGTGCAAACCTTGTCAAGAACTACAGGAAACGTCTCATCTCTGTAATTGCAAACAAAGGTTTCTGTACCAAATATTAAGTTTCTTTTTCTGGTGTATCAAATACTTATTTCACACAATAAAATGGAAATTAATTATTAATTATTTGATTAATTAATTATTTGAAAATCATACAATGTATTTTTCTGGATTTTTGTTTTAGATTTCATCACTCACAGTTGAAGAGTACCTATGATAAAAATTACAGTCTTCTACATGCTTTGCAAGTGGGAAAACCTGAAAAATCAGCAGTGTATCAAATACTTGTTCTCCCCACTGTACACAGGTAAATAATCACTAGTGAAGCTACAGCTGGATAATAAAAGTCATGTTGAGCAATAGCATTGTGTAAATGACTAAATGTTTAATCAGTGTAAATGCAAATATTATGAAGGTATTAATTGCTAAATTACGCCAGACAGTGGCAGAACAATGGGGAGGAAGATTACAGGCTTCAGCAAATGGGACATTTAGTGTTCAAACCAGTGGTACTTAGTGAAAAGCCTGGAAAAACTTCCATACGATTAAATACAAACAGTCTGCATGTATTAAACATTATGGAGACATTTCATTATAACAGTTCTGTATCAGTTCTCTATAGATGCTCAAATTGTTAACAAACTAAGGTCAGATTTTGTATTACATTCACCTTAAAATCAAATGTATACAACTTTCCACTTACCCCAGATGTGGTCAGTCAGCCAAGACATGTTTTTTCTGTCTAAATGTTGCTTCTATAGTTTAGCACTCAAGCTAACATTGCTAACAAACACTAAGAGTTGATAGCCATCCAAAACTTTTCTGTTAATATACACTGACCAGGCATACCATTATGATCACCTCCTTGTTTCTAAGCTCATTGTCCATTTTATCAGCTCCACTTACTATATAGGTGCACTTTGTAGTTCTACAGTTACAGACTGTAGATCATCTGTTAGCCCCCTTTTACCCTGTTCTTCAATGATCAGGACCCCAATGGAACCTCACAGAGCAGGCACTATTTGGGTGGTGGATCATCAATGTATATCCCCAAAACTTTTCCATGTCTGGGTCTTCATTAAGGTGATGCAGATGTGGTATAAAACACTGTATGAATTACGCTAAACCATAAAAGTACTTAATGTGTAACGAAATGTCAAACTGTGTCCTAGACCACATGGACAAATCTGCATGACCTGGACGAAGACCTGGATGTGGTTTGAGAAGAGTTTTGCAGGATGTATTTGCATAAACTATGACTATTGACTACTATTTGTTAGCAACATTAGTCCCATAGCTACAGCTTATAACTAAAGAAGCTAAATTTGAACATCAAATATGTCTTGGCTGGTTAGCTATGTGTGGGATAAGTGCAAAATTGAAATTGAAAAATTTTGTGGAATATCCTCTTCATATGTAAGTTTTCTTTTCAACTTCTTTCTAAAAATCCATTTATACCATTAACCATAACATCATAGAAACTTTTGAAGAGCAAATACAAAAGCAAATATAAAAGGAATTAGATTTCCTATCCTCCTTAAAAAGCAATATTACAGGGCAATGTAATTACAAGCACATATGCCTGAACTGTGCGATTTATACATTCATCAAAAAGCACCCCATTACATTTTGTGGTAATGTCTGCTTTAGAATTGTCATGTGAGCCTCTCTTAGTCTTCTGCCATGGCTTAACAAACTTTAACTAATCACATGGGTGGAGTCCAGGTCCACATCTTGATATTTCAGTCTCAATCATCCACTCTAAGCACTCACAGCCCTACAATGCGGCATTCAGGACCATCCCGTCAACCTCCATCACTTCTCACTGTCCTGCTACACCAGTCCATTATAGTAGAATATAGATCCAAGGGGAAACATATATGTACAAGTAGACTTTGAAGTCTAAGAAGTGCTTTCTTTTTTTTTTGAAGATAAGCATTCATCTTGCTGACCTCATGCCATGTGCTATGATATGGACAAGCCCTTCTTCAAATCTTTAAATGGCTTGCTAACTTTCATGCAAACATCTTCCAAGTCTCAAAAATAGTGCTGACATTTCATTCACACCTCCCAGCTTCATATTTTATATTTTCCTTAAAATACCCTTTCTGTGTCACTGTTGTTAATTGGCACACAATTTGCTAGCAGCAGCTTCATTTACATACAAACATTCCTGACAGTTGGTTAGCACTCAAGTTAATTGATTTAGAGTTTTTTAAAAAGGTGTTATCATATCTTTTATATAAATAAACATGCAGTTCCATGGAGACTTACTCTATATAGACTTACCCCATTCATTTCTACTGAATATGTGAGAGACAGTTCCAGTCAAGATGTCTCTCTTCAGCACTGCCCTCAGAATGGCGGTTCTTGTCACATACATATATCAGTGGGCTGACCGCAGCATTATTTCCTCTGCTGAGTGGTTGAAGAGCAGCTGGAGCTAGCTAGCATGCACTGGGCGAACACATTAATGCTAAAAGCAGGCTTGAGGGTGAGAGAGGCCAGCGGAGCAGCTCTCCAGCGAGGAGGCCGAGCGAACAGGCTGAGAGTAGTGCTATGCCATAGACAAAAACCCTCACGGAAACTGATGAATACAAACAAACTGAAGTGGTGCGGTGGAAGGACGGCGAAAACAATGAGGCTAATTCCCTGCTGACCCCGCGGACAGCCAGGCCAAATAGCATACATCCAGCCTTGTGCAATGAGAGGGTTGAAGGACTTGTCACAAAAAAAAAAAGGATTTCTACTGCAAACACGTAAAAAAAAACCACCACTAAAAGCCTTCCTAGGTCCAGGCTCTGTCGCCTCTCAGGCCCTGCAAAAGTAATTTCCCTTATGTTGACCCCGGGGGAGAAGGCCTAGATGTAAATATAGGGTTTGGCATCAGGCTCTTGGCCACCAGAGACACAGGGTCAGAGTACTGTGGAAATGCAAGTGGACGGCTATTACTCTTTTATTTTTTTTTTCCTTGTCTTCTCTTTCCTAGCTCCTCCTACACCCTGTATTACCTCCAGCTTAGTTGGAAAGGTGACTGCCCTTTGAAAAGTTGGGCTCTTTCTTTCCTGCAGGTGGAAATGATATTACGAGAATAAGATTCTCGACAAAAAGTTTCTTCTTTTGGGATCTTATTACAGAGACACCCTAACTGTGAAATCTCACAACTCCAGGGCTCAATTTAGAATAGCAGGTAGCACAAATGAATTTTTTTCTAAGATTAATATCTCACTTTAATTCTGGATATGAAATTACAGAAGTGACCTAACATTCCTGAATAGTGTCCTAACTTTAGGACTTTCTGTTTTAAGCTTCTGTTTCTAATGTCACACATTTGTTTTTAGCAACTTTGGCTAAATTGATAAGGATTTAAATTCATACATAAGACACTTTTGAGACACATCAGCTTTTCATTGGCTTAAATGTCCTAATATTGAAAAAAAAATATTCAGAAATAAAGCATTTCAGTTATGGCAGTGAATAATGAAAGCAGGTTATTTGAACTTGAGCTTCAGAAATGTAAACTCAAGCTGTGGTAGCACTATGATACTCAGCAGTAGGAGGCAATGGCACAGTAATTTTTTATTTGATGTTCATGTACAATTTCGTTAAATTCCCACAGATAGCCCAGATTGAAACATCATAGCCTAGCCTAGACATTTACAGCAGTGTTACAGGACAGATATCACACTCAATAACAATAACAACACGGTGCATGATATATCTGTTTACAAGTTGGGTTATTACATTACAGTTCAGTGGTTTGAAACAGAACAAATATTAATAAAACAGCTTAATGGGCCTCATTCACCAACTATACTTGAGAAATTTCTTCTTAAAACCTACTTACACAGCTTTCACAAAGATTCAGACATTCAACAATATTCAGTAATATCTTAAGTAGGACCAGAATGTACACCCTCACACTCGAGAGCATAAAGGTCCAAACGAATTCTGTGGTTTAAGAATGCCTTATGAATCTGGCATAGACTTTTTCTGAGGACTTTTCTTAAGAACAAACTTAAGAAAAAACTCAAGAACATATTGGAGAATGAGGCCCATTGTTCAGCCAAGCACAGAAAAACATTCACTTTACAATTATTAATCCTCAAAGTTGAAAAACTATTACTTTTTCAGATTTATACTGTATTAAATTCACAGATGGTAATCATTTAAATTGCATTTAAATCTCCCCAGGTATAACTAATCAAGCTCTACAGGTAGGCAAATCTTATTTTGAATAGAGCTGAGTGGCTACCTAGTAGACACAATGTTACAATGTCCATTAGCATTTTTTAGAGTTAGATTAATAACATGCTGTATTTTTGTACTTCTACCCCTTGCTTTACATATAATTCAGTCTGCCTCCCCACTGCTGTCTTTGGTTCAGATATCAAAGCAGAAACCTTGACATTATGCTGCCATACATCTCACTTAAAACTATCTTTATAAAACAAACACAAAACACAATAAACAAAAGAATAATAATAAACAGAAATGTTTGTGACTGAATGTGTGTATGTATGAGTGTGTATGTGTGTGAGAGGATTTGAAAGTCTTCAAAGTGCTTAAACCTGAGCCCAGCATACCTCTATGCGTGTCTGAAGTACTGTGCAAAGTCAGAGACCCTTTCATTTATTTAATTTCCAGTCAAAACAGCTATTAAATATGAGGTGCTTTTTTCATATTTAACATTTGGAATAAAAGTAGAAAACATGTTTAACAGAACATTATACAGAAGCCTTAACAACTCTATCTAATATTCTATTTTCATTAGGATTTAGAGTGCCTACCAATTGCCTTTATTACAACTTGCATTCTTTTGAGGAGACTTAGTTCAGATTTTTTTCAAATCTGCAAGGATATTTTTCCATGCTTCTTGCAAACATCTCCAAAGTTCAGCTTTAGAAGTTGGTTGGAGACGCTACACATCCTTTCAGACCCATAGTGTTGTCTTCTCACAGTGGAGGGATAAACAGAACCTCATGTGGATTTTTCAGGTCTAACCGAGAGTGGAGCTTGGTCTTCTCTTATCTCTCAGAGATGAAAGCTTTAGGTGCTGTTTATCTGTCGGTGTCAGTTTTGGTGGTCCACCAGGTCTTGCGCAGTTGTTAGGAGTGTCATTTTCACAGTTTTAGAAATTCCTTTCTTTTTGCAAGTGGGTAATTTAGTAACACTTTATTTGAGTGATGCTTTGTAGATGATTAAACTCTTAAAAGATGATCAGTAACACATAAATAAATCAAATGGAAAATGAACTATGTGGATACATTGCTTGCATTAAATACATTTATTATTGATTTGTTACATGAAGTAGTTTTAATATGTTGCTTTCATTTGGAAATACTGAACCTTACCCAAAACCCTAAAACCCTGGCCCTAATGTTAACCTTAAACTTAACCTCAACCCAAAACCTGATCCTAAACCTCACCCTGGACCTAATCCTAACCCTGATCTTAACCAAAACCTAATCCATTTAAGTAGCTCCAGTTACTGAATGGAGTCAATGTGTCTGAAACAGCATGGGGTGTTGAGATGGCCTGTTTTATACGTGTTACATGTTCAGTGACCTCTCAGGTTAAACACCTACAGATATCAGAATCAAGCTTATTGGCCAGGTATGCTACGCATACAAGGAATTTGGTTTTGGTTACAGGAGCTCACAGTGCACAGTATCAGACAGACATTCACATGTAGAGAATAAGATAAAATAAAAATATAAAATAAAATATAACAGAATAAAATAAAATGAAACATGCATTCCTACCTCACTCACTCAGACACACACACACGCACACACACACATGCACAGTCATACCTGTAAACCTTACAATGTGCAAAGTATGAGTAATGAGCAGTTAAAGGGTGTATAGTGGCAGAGAAAGGGATCAATGAGGTGACAGTCAGATAGGTGGGGTATGACTTTGAGATAAGACATGACTCTGGACAAATAATATGATATAATTAATTAATTAATAATATAATTTCATAAATAATATAATACCAAATAAAATGAAAAACAACTGAATATAGCACTGGATATAATGCATTTTATTCACACAGTTAATTAAGTTTCTTGCTAATCTTAATTGACCCTTATTAGTCCCTCAACGGGGAAATTTCACCTCCGCATTTAACCCATCCGTGAAGTGAAACACCACATACACTCTAGTGAGCACACACACACTAGGGGGCAGTGAGCACACTTGCCCGGAGTGGTAGGCAGCCCAATCTGCAGCGCCCAGCGAGCAGTTGGGGGTTAGGTGTCTTGCTCTAGGACACCTCAGTCATGTGCTTTTGGCTCTGGGGATCGAACCGGCGACCTTCAGGTCACAAGGCTGGTTCGCTAACCTCCAGCCCATGTTGTTTATATGAGTTGAGTGTTTATTTTATCTAAAAAAGGACCAATTAAAATAAAGTGTCACAGGCAATCTTTAATCTAACCTCCTCAAAAGTATCTCCTGAAAACTAAGTAATGTGTACGTTATGGCCTTTGTGACTGCAAACTAAATAGACAACAGTGTGGGTGCACAGCGCAGTGCTATATGTGTGCCTCTGTGTTTACATGTTAGTGTATGCTTGTGTACAAGTGTAAAAACAGGATTTCTAAGGCCGTGAGCTTGCTGTATGTTTGCCTTTATTTATGAATATCCCCAGTCTCCATTGCTCCTGCTCTGCGCTTAGCTGGTGCTCAATGTTACTTTGATATGGTAAATTTTTAGCATGTCACGGGCACAATGAGGCGGAGGCTGGTGCATACTGTCACTTGATGAAGGCACCGCCGTTTCTCGCCCAGCGAGAATGTAATTGACAGGCAAAGCCTCACAGCATGCATCTGTGTGTGCGCATAAGTGTGGGTGTGTGCGTGTGTAGGGGGCAGGAGCAAAATGGCACTGACTCAGGCTCATCTAGTAAATCCTATTAATTTACAATGCGTGCCTCCTGCCTCTTACCTATTAGATATTCTGATTAAAATCAAGGCTGCGAGCGACAGCATGGCAAGCCGAGGCTTGGCCCTCCACCAGGCTGAGTATGTGTGTGTGCTGGTGTGCTCTGAATCCAGCACAAAAACAGAGACCAGACACAACAGGCCGGGCTTTTGTCCACCACTAAATGTATTGAAACACAGTGGGCAAGACGTAGTGTAGAGCAGAATACAAACTAACATGGGGTAAAAGGTAACATGGATAATTTATGTAGTTAAAGAGTTCATGCAGACATTTTCATACACTCATAGCAACTTCATATGCAAATTTTGACAGCAATCAGACAGACATTTCTAGAGATTCATTGTGAAGACTGTTTTGTCACCATAATTGTTAATAATTAATGAATTGCATGTCTCAGTAATTGACACACATCCATCAGACTGTGAACCACATATCAAATGGCTCAGGACCTTCCTTTGCACTTTGATTCACACTTGGACTCCATCTCCCAGAACCCTCTGGGAGATCACATGACGCCTGATCTTCCTTCATGCTCCAGTCAGCGCTCTCGCTCACTGGAGTACTGATTCTATGCACCTGTGTGATATGTCATATGACCTTATTTGTTAGGTTTATAAGCCTGAGCTTTAGCATAGACTAGTGAATCATAGTGAATCAGATACATACTGAATCATCACTGAGCGTTATCAAGCAGATAAAAGCAAACTTAGTGTAAAGAGTTTTTCAAAAGGCAGTCAAAAGCACTAACATTAATATCTATGAAGAATTTGGAACTCTGTTGCCAGCATGTGAAGCCATACTCACTGCACTACTTTATTATGTAATCTTTAAGAGCTCTACAGGGTGCATCAAGCCCTGTTTTTTACAAAAAAATCATAACTTGGTGTAGACTGTTACTAACACCCCTGTTGCCAACATAATGTTTGGTTGATGTTCAAAATAAACACAGTAAGGAATGTGATGCTTTCATAAAGAGATTATTAGTGGTTTACTGGTGGGATTGCCAGGGCTGTGGTGATGCGTGACAGGAGAAATCTCCACAGGCAGTGGGAGCTGCACCAGAGGGGGTGCCTAAGAGCGAGAAATCTCATAGAACCCAAGTCAACCTACAAGCTCTATTTCTGGGGTTTCTTGCTGAAACGAATCTTGAAGAACAGTGGAGGCAGTGTCAAATACAATTATTGTACAGATTAACTAAGAGGGCACTTGTTTGGTCTGAGGGCAAACGGGCAGGGCTCAAGCACCTTGGTAGACTATATGTGCATGTGTCTGATTTTAAAGCATGTAAACAATTCACAGTTTGAGCTAGCTCCTTAATTAAACAATGACAGAAATCCACATGCCCCCATATAAATTCTAGTTTTCAGATTATTTTATGCACAAATTTATTGAAAAAATGTTGCAGATGTAAAGTAAAAAAAAGGCTAAATTTCAGTTTTATTTGCTGAAAACAAAGCTTATAGAAGAGATGTCTACATTGCTTGCATAAAAACATTGTTTTTTTCATTATGCAGCAAAAAAAGTAATGGATTAGGTTGTGTCCTCAGTAAGAGCGCAAATACAGTACAAAATGTGCCTTAATGCAACCATAATATTTGCTTACAGTGTTTCTGATTTACTAAGACTGCAGTTTATCATGCAAACTGTGCAAGTCCCACGCACAAACTGCAAGGTTTAAAAGATGCAGTGAAATAATGGGTCGCTCTCACTACTAAATATTACACAGTCAACTGTCAGTGGTATTATAACAAAGTGGAAGTGATTGGAAACGACAGCAGCTCAGCCACGAAGTGTTAGACCACATAAAATGACACCAAATTTCTGCAGAATCAATCACTACAGACCTCCAAACTTCAAGTGGCCTTCAAATTAGCTCAAGAACAGCATAGAGAGCCTCATGGAATGGGTTTCCAAGGCCAAGCAGCTGCATCCAAGCCTAACGCAATGCAAAGTGTCGAATGCAGTGGCGTAAAATGCCTACACTGGACTCTAGAGCAGTGACGATATGTTCTCTGGAGTGATGAATCATGCTTCTCCATCTGGCAATCTCATGAATGACTCTGGGTTTGCTGGTTGCCAGGAGAATGAGACTTGTTTGACTGCATAGTGCCAAGTTTAAAGTTTGGTGGAGGGGGGATCATGGTGTGGGGTTGTTTTTCAGGAGTTGGGCTCGGCCCCTTAGTTCCAGTGAAAGGAACTCTTACTGCTTCAGCAGACCAAGAGATTTTGGACAACTACATGCTCCCAACTTTGTGGGAACAGTTTGGGGATGGCCCCTTCTTGTTCCAACGTGACTTTGCACAAAGCAAGGTCCATTAAGACATGGATGAGCGAGTTTGGTGTGGGAAAACTTGACTGGCCTGCACAGAGTCCTGACCTCAACCTGGTAGAACACCTTTGGGATGAATTAGAGCAGAGACTGCGAGCCAGGCCAAAAATTCCTCTAAACACACTCCTAAATCTTGTGGTAACCCTTCCCAGAAGAGTTGAAGCTGTTATAGCTGCAAAGGGTGGGCTGACATCATATTAAATCCTATGGATTAAGAATGGGATGACATATGCATGTGAAGGAAGACAAGTGAATACTTTTAGACATATAATGTATCTTCAGCATATGTTTGAGGCTTGTGCCTCCATCTATTTGCTGCACATATACAGCACATCTTTTGAGATCCCACTGCAAATTTACACCTGGTTTCAAAAGGCAGAGGAAAATCAATGTAAAACCAGCCACTGTGAAAACCACACAACTACCACACTACTACACATGTCATATCTCCACCCACTCACTATGCAAACGACCCAAAACTGCACATTCTGGCTGACATTGCTCCTGTTTAGATTGCACCAGTTTTGTATGTAAGAAAAGCATCGCAAACTTAACGTCAATTTGTCACAGAAGTTCTTGTCTTTTTCTGATGTGGGCGCCCATACTAGACCACAAGGCAAAGAGAGGTTATAACACACATAATGAGTTTCAGCTACAAATAATAACTTAAACTCCCAGATCTCCTCAGAAATCACATGCCACAAACAAAGCTAAATTTACTGGACCTGACCTGTTTTTATGTGTTGCGAAAGCACAAACTGCTTAATATGGGGTTGAGAAATGCTGACATCGTGGTGTGAGCTGGAGAAATATTTCAGGGGCAAATTCAGGTAACAATCAAAACATCATGCAGTGTAGGCCCAGTTTAAGACATAGACATACTGTATCCAATTTGTGCCTGAAACTGTCAAAAAACTACTGTGCCCAGTGTTTGTATTTCTACATTTTTAGGGCAAAAAATGCCCTGACTTTGAAGGTAAAGAGGCATAACCTACAGTACAAGCAAAATTGCTCCGACTCTGCTGTTTATTCAACCTGATAAGCAGCCATATGTCTTATGAGAGTTTTAATCAGGTTTATCAAGCAGCAGTTACAAACCAGATCTGTATACACTGAGTATTCATACACGACTGCTTAGCAACTCACCTGTTAATGGAAGAAGACTGTAGTGCGGCCAAATCAGAGGCTGTGCTGGCAGGCAGAGGAGCCAGTGTGTGTGTGTGTGTGTGTGTGTGTGTGTGTGTGTGTGTGTATATGTGTATGTTATCTCCATATCATTCCTGCAGAGTTCCTCAGAAGGTCAAGGACACAATCAGGAGTGTGTCTCCCTGAGGGAGAGATACTAGCACTGTGCTATACTGCTGAAATGAAATTGTGCCTCCCTCACCCGTAGCCTCTCAGCACGGCTCTGCTGGCCTCTAAAGCACACAGAATGCCAAGTACACCACTGCATCAGGCTGCATAGAGCTGCAACAGGCAGCACAATAATCTGAGAATTCTATTAACATCAAGCCTCAATCACATCAAGCACTGACAAACATGTGATCATGTGCAAATACTTGGCATTCAGCAACAGCAGCAGCACTGATTGGAATTATTTTAGAGAGAGTAAAGGGCAGCATATACAATCTTTTTACTCCTTACAGCTCATTATTCAGAATTTCAGTTTAACTATGGGTAAAGGAATGGATGTATGGATGGATGCATTGATGACTAGATAGATGTACATATTGATAAATGCATGGATTGATCAATTGATGGATGCATAGAGGCACTGCTGGATGGACAGACAGATGTAGGAGTGGATGGATAGATGCATGGATGGATGGATGGATAAATGAATAAACTATAGGTAGATGGATAAATAGATGGGTGTATTGATGGATGGATGTACAGATTGATGGATTGAAGAATAGATGGATGGATGGATGGTGGAAAATGGATGCTTGGATAGATAGATGGAAGGATTGATGGATAAGTGGATAGATGGGTGAACTGTCAGATGAAAGAAAAATAATATAGACATAGTGTCTCCTTTACAGCACACATGTCATAAAGGATTGCCAGTATTGGTTATGTGAGTACAGGTAGATGGCTAGATTGAAGAATAGACGAATGGTGGAAACATGAATGGTTAGATAAATGGATGGATGGATGGATGGATGGATGGATGGATGGATGAATGGATGGATGAATGGAAGGATGGATAAATGAATAAATGGAAGTAAAAGGAAGTATTGTCCCCTTCACAGCACACATATGTCACAGAGGTCTGTCTATCTTCAGTGTTGGCTACGTGAGGCAAAGAAACAGCTGAGGAAGAGATCAGTCTTATGTAAAGCACTACCTTTGTGCACTGTATTCTGATTTCCTCTTCGTATTCGCTGACGTTCCGCTATTATCTCTCAGAGCTGTGTCTCTGGACTGTAAGAAAACGAGACGCTCTCCATCACTTGCAGACAGCAGCCTGCATATTTATCTTTCTCCTAATGTCTGTCATCAAAGGTTAAGCTCTCTCTGTCATCTCAAATGTGCTCCCTTCTCTGTCAATGACTGTTTCATTCTATCTCTCTTTTTCTTCCTCGCTGTGCACTTCAGCAGTGCTTTATTTTCATAAATGTTGCAAGTCATTAAGCAATTAACAAACAAAATAGCATAAAAAGTAGAACAACAGATTACTAATAATAATATAGAAGCATTTAGATGAAGAACCATTTTCTCTCTCTGCGCCAGTTGCCAGTCATCCTACGTGTCTTTCTACTTCTCTCTCTAACTCAGCACTTTCTGATTAATCTAACACACTGCCTCTGCCCCTCACTTGATGATCTGTCCCCATGTGATGTTGGAAATATGATTGTCACAGAAGTAAATTCCCACCTATTCAATTTTGTGAGATTAATTAAAAGTAATTACGGAGCAGTCTCTGTCCGTGGGCATTACTGCCAGCAGCGTGCTGGGCTTAATTGTTGTGTTAGAGTTTGAGTGACACGGTTCCTCTTCACCAACTGTTTACACTCCTAATATGATCACAGAGTCTGCTTCAGCTGCTGATTTACATCCATCATATGCATTAACTGTCAAGGCTGTCATTAGCAACCTCCCCTCCCTACATACACTCACATACCCTCCATATACACTCAAAGTCAACATAATCTTGGTGAGTTTGTCAAGCTATCATAACAAGAAGCATTTGGAAGAGTGGATGTAAAGGGCTGTTGACAACTGAAGTGATTTATGGAAATCATGATTGGTTGGAGTCTTTGTGCCAAACATGAATTAAAACAACGCTGTAGTTCAGCTATAGCATACTGCTGGGTAGGCACTATATGAGGAACACCTACCTTAAAAGTGTACTATAAGCTGGACATATCGTCACTGTACAAAGAAAAACAAGTAACTCCAATATGGAAACTGTACAGGACAGAGTAAAATATTTTTACTTTCAATGTAAGTTGATTTCTATTGGCCCATTCATCATGAAGTTTTACACTTTGCAAAGAACAGCTGCTGAGCTCAAATTATGCAGAATATTAAAAATCACAAAAAATGAATACTGTAGTTCAGTGCTCTCCAGTCTTGGCCCTGGAGAGCTGCCTTCCTTCAGAGTCTAGTCCCAGCCTTAATTTGCTACACATGCTTCAGTTAATCAACCTCTTCCCAAGAGATCTCTACTGTAGTTCATCTGTTGTTGGGCCATGCGCCCTCAACCCCATTTAAAATTGGTCAACTTCTGGCCACAGAAATTAAAGCTTTAGAGTAAGTTCTGCATAGGAGATTCCGGTGCTACGTCACCCATTACCTCGACCACTCACAGGCTTCTGCCCGTCTTTAACATGACTAATCTTGTGCAAATATTTTGATGCTTTCAGGTGCTGATGTTTCAATGTTCCCCTCCTCAGTGCCACTAGTTCAGGCCCTGCCCGGTTGGCCAAGGAATAGACTCCACCCCTGCCACCCCTGTACACAGGTAGGTAGATAGGTAGATAGATGGATCACTTAATAAATCCTAAAGGGAAACATGTCTATTACAGCAGCACAAAGTACAGTAAACAGCAAAACAACAAATGTACTGTCAAGGGCTATTATACTCATGCATAATTAGAAGAAGACATATAATAAAATATACTAAAACATCCAGAAAATATAATGTGCAGTACAAAAGAAAAAGAAGTTAAATCACAAATATTATGCAGGTGATTATGAGGTGGTGCATGTCACATCCAGTGAATGAACCGAGTGGCTAAACACTATATTTTAATATTTTGTTATGTTGATGGGGCTGAAGCAAAAGAATATATATTATAATATATATTATACTTTTTTAAGGAAATCAACTTTGAATTCCTTTTTTAGTTTACGTTAGCTTATGTTTTGACCATTTGCAACAGGAAACCCAACTACATAACTAGTGATCTCACTTTATGTGGATAGAACAGTATACACATTCACACACACATTAATAAAACAGTAGCGTAATCTATAAATTATATACTGATATTCATATTGTTGTCAAACTATTTTTTGAAATTCAGTTGAGTGTCAGTGTTAAGGTTGACATTAGTCTTAAGATTGGGAGAATTTGAATGATTAATGATTACTTTTCTCCATAATTATATTGTTAAGATGTTACCAAAATCATTCAGAGTGGTTTAATGTGAAATGCTCCATTCCAGAGAAACCGAGAATTGTCCATTTGTCCAATTGGACCATTCTCAGCACAGCAGTGATGCTAACATGGTACTGGCACAGCAGCGTTGCTGGGATTTTTACACGTCAGTGGCACTGCTACGTTGAGAGTGGTCTGCTACTCAAAAATATCCTGCCACACATGTCTAGGTGGTCCAAAACTGAAGAGCCGGTAGACACTAATTGTACACAAATGAGCTGTAATCTCTAACTGCACATGGGCAAGGTGGAGCTACAAGTAAGGAGTTTCCAATGAAGTGGCTGATGAGTGTAAATCCTGAGAATTTCAAGAAAAATATTTGAGTCTAAAATGGATGACAGAAAAATTTGGCATTTTTTTCTGAAGTGTTGAGGAAACTGGACAATATTTTAGCAACATAAAGACAACACACCATAATTACCTGTCAGATAGTGAAGTAGTGGGTTAGAACCTGAGACAACCTGTCATGTCTCTGTGCAGCATGACGAACACTTGACAGACTGCAGTGTGGCACAATTAATAGATCAGCTAGTAGCGCATCATCAAGCTGTCAAGTGTAGAAGATATTGTCTATCATGGTTGTTGTGAATAATCCCATATTGTCACATTGTCTAAGCGAAAAAAGAACATTTACTAAAAGCATAACGGTTTTTTTTTGTAAGTTACTTTAAAACATGGAAAAGCTCTTGTATCCTGCAAATCCAAATGGTTAGGCTTTAACACTTTTCCTGAACACTTGCTAAATTAGATGAACCATTCTGCTACTTGAGGAAAATTTAAGGAAAGCTGAATTGTGTCATTGAAAAAATGCAGTTTTAAAGCCAAAAAATGTCACAAGATTCTTTTTCAAAATACACTAGTTTGAGAGATGGTCCTCCTTCCAATCTAACATCTGAAAGATTTTCATCTATAATTTCATTTTATTGTGACAAAGCACCCTACTATCAGAACCCAATCTTCTCAGTCCTCTCTCAGTTCTCACCCCTGTTCAACAATGGGGGCGAGAGGAGGTGCCTGGCCTTATAGGTCAAAGCAAAAGCTGACAGTTCTTCAACCCAAGTTCTCAGAGATCTCTCTTTTCCTGTCATACAGTCATAAAATTTCCTCTCAAACTACAACCTACACTGAAAGCATGATCCAAAAGAGCAAAATATTCAAAAGTATTCAGATACACTTTCTAATCAGTGACTTCAGTTACTTTAAGATGAAAGTAGCTGAAAAGCAGCCCAAGGTCAGCATGCACAAAGCCAAACATCAGATAGAGGGGCATAAAGCCCCCTGGCATTGGGCTTTGGAACCATGAAATGGTAGAGGGGTATTCTTAAGATGAAATTTCTTTAAGAACATGTCATGAATCTGACTTTTTTTTTTCCTTAGGGACTTTCTTAAGAATACATTTAAAAAAAAAAAAAACTAGGATGATGTTGGTGAATGAGGCCCATTGTTGGGCTGTGGAGCAGTGGAACGTTGTTCTCTGGAATTAAATGTCATTGGAATGAGTTGGAGTAGCATTTGTGATCCAGAACTAATCATCCAACATCTGTGCCTGACCTCGGTAATGCTGTTGTGACTGAATGCAATCAAATCCTCTTAGCAATGTTCCAAAAACTGATGCAAAGCCCTCTCCGAAGAGTAGAGACTGTTCCTGCTGATGACTCTATTATTACCCTTGACTTCAGAAGAATTGTGATTTATTTGATGTTCCACTTTCTACAGTTTATCCTCAAACAGATGAACAGCTCAACTAAATGTTGTGATGTATTTAAACACTTGCTTAGATCTAAACCTTTGGATTTACAGTGTACCCCTTTTTTATTTTATAAAACAGAAAGGACCCATCCTAAAATCTGACTAGTTGAGCTGCATACACCAAACCTCCAAAGAGGTCAAACAACAAAGACCGGCGACAACTAGAGGCAAACACAGGGCTTAAATAATCACAGGGTAAACGAGGAACAGGCGGGAACACAGGTGGAAACAATCAGGGGTGGAGTCATGAAATGAGGGGGCTGGACTAAAAAACCAAAACAAAGACCACGCAGGCTAAACCAAAACACAACACGAACACATGGACAGGACTGGGAGGGGCCAATCGTGACACTGGGCCATTTCTTTAGGTCCATTCTTTATGAAATTACACACAATGTAAAGGGTAACAAACAATCTTAAAGTATACCAAAAACTGAAAAACAATAAAAATGGAGATAATAGGTTTTCTTCCAACAGCAAAATTTATAATGCTCCAAGTCACCAAAACTATTGTGATGTGATTGGACAGTTACTGCTTGTACAGGCCAGCAAGTGTATTGCTTTATTTCATCTACTATTCTATGGTCAGATTCTCTATTCTTTTGTCTAACAATGTTTCCTTTCCCCCATTCTGCCCACTGGGTCAGAACTATCATTCCCCATGCAAAGCAACAAACCAATGCCTTTAGGGAACTTAATGAGGCCCAGAAAAAAGGAGCTCATTTGGAGTTTTCCAAGGTAAATTTGGAAAGATGGCAGAGGCCATTTCACAGGAAAGCAATTTTACCCTCACTCAAACTCCCACCCAACACATCAGAAGCACCAGTGGTGATTTGGTGTGCTACTGTTAGAGCTGCGACTGGAGAGTGACACAAAGGTCACAAGTAAAAATTGTCATAAAAGAGGAGAGAAAAGAGTGTGAATGAAAGAACTGGATGATGGTTGCTTTTTTCCTTTTTCTTTACTCTGCTAAGAAATGCTACTGAGTTCTACTCCTGCTGCATTTAGAGCAGCAGTGCATCAAGGCTCAGCTGTAACAAATGACTTGACAGCTGAATGTCATTTATTCATTTTTAACAACAGTAAGTCTAAATGCGAACTTTTTCCCAGACGTTTTTTCCAAGTCTCTTGTACTCCTTCATCCATCTTCATTGCAGGCTTGTTTCTCTCTGTACCCCATAGTCACTGCCTCCCTTTCTCCCTCGCCATCTCACACTCAATCATTCCCTCTCTTTCTCACTCACACACATACACATATGCACCTGTGTCGCACAAAAATTTACGGACATGACTCAGCTCCCCCCGTGAATCATTATGCTTAGTGAATTACTAACTACCACCTGATCTCACAACACCTGCCACACACGTACACACACCAGAGACAAAAAACAGTCTCACCTCGGCTCAGGCCCCTCCAATAAATCAAAATATATTTCCCTCAAGTCAGTTCTATTCCCTCATGGGTTACCGCTAATAAATGTCATGGGCGTACATTTTGATTTATCTTACACATTCCATCTGAAATGGAGCTGCACTGTATGTAGGTCTCTCATCTAAAGGTTTTGTGGCTGCCCTGAGGCTTGATATTAAACCTCGCAGACGTTGCATCCATCCTTCCACACCAGCGTCATGAGAGTGGCTTCATCCTCCAGCTCCAAAGGTCAGCGCTCGTGTGTCTTCT
Source organism: Pygocentrus nattereri (assembly GCF_015220715.1). Classification (NCBI taxonomy): domain Eukaryota; kingdom Metazoa; phylum Chordata; class Actinopteri; order Characiformes; family Serrasalmidae; genus Pygocentrus; species Pygocentrus nattereri. Next base: position 3,543,766 of record NC_051237.1, read on the forward strand.
AGAACAAATCCTTACAGATTCCAGATGGGGCCTTCTGGCCGAGTACATAAACTGTAAACTGTTAAATATTCTCTGTGTATTTGTCTGCTTGCGCATGGCCGTGGGCGCCTTCATGCCTCTTGGAGACCCAATCAGCCATAAAGCGGGTTAGCGCATGAAGCTTGAGTAGATCCTCTCCACCTCCATGCATCACTGCGTTGACATGGCTTTCTTTAGTGACCCTTTTCCTTTGTAACTTTGCATTAATAATGCAAGCTGCATTTATCAGCTCAGGCCTGCGGAGACGCTACTCTTTCTCTGGAAAAGCAGCCGTTCTCTGGCGCACATCGGAGGGGTCACATGGGAAATAAGGGAGTATGCTTACTGATGCTTACTAAATCAAAGGGAATGGCAAAGTGACATTGTAACACAGCCACCAGACTTACTTACTTCATGCTGTACTGTTGCTGCTGTATCAAAATCTCCCATCTGCAAAAGGGCAAAACATTAACAACTTAATCATTATCTAAAAGTTTGTTAATGACAGTTAATTATTGTATAATCGTTACAGAAATAAGTCCTACACTTTGTATTATTAACCATTTACTTAATGACATACAAATAAATTAGGCACTGTAAAGCACTCTAACTTTACAATGAGGGGCCAATTAAATATTATTAATGTTTAAAACAAGTATATATTTACCCATTAATAATAATGGACTATTCATTAAAGAAATCTATGCATTTAAAAGATAGTAAATACTTACTTAATCATTTAAAATAAGATGTAGACATTAACAAACTATTAGAAAATATTAACGATTATCAGAGCTTGTTATTAAAAAGTACTGTAGTGTAGGGGGTTCTCAGAAGAAACGTAGACAATTCAAGGCTATGGCCCATTCTCAACTTTACTTAAATTTCATCAGAAAAACAGCATACAATAAATGCATAATGCTGTGCTAGCTCTAGGCTCCTATTGTTAGCTAACTATGCTTCTACTATGAGCTGTCTAGGCTCTTTGAGGCTTGCTACAATAATATCCAACACTGGCTGTACTTAGCCCTGCCCTTCAGAATGAAAGTCTATATAACAGAAACAAGTACAACAAATACTAAAGAACAAAATTACAAAGTTAGTATGTAAACTTTTTTTACAACTTTTAAAACACAGGTGTGCTGCAATGCCACAGTCTTACAACTTTCCTTACATTTATGAAGTAAAAGAATAAGATGCAGAATGTAAATTTACCTGAAGTTACAAAACATCCCATTTGTACTTCAGTCAATACAGTCCATGCAAAACCAGCCTGATTTGAATTTAATGTTTTTGTGCCAACACATTTATGTACGTCCACTAATTCAGGCTACAGCAGATCAATCCTGCCTATTCATGTTGAAGTTACGAGAAGTGCTTTAGTGCGGACTGCTTATTGAATAAGGCACAATACAGGGCAGCCAATCAGGACAGAGGATATTTATAGATGACGTTGTAAAGGCACAACAACAAAAACAGCATGTTTAATGCCAAAGGATGAAGAGAGGTTGGAAAATGGATTATGACTGTTTTGGGTGTCTAAATGCACACAGATATTGTTAGTGGTGTAAGTTCATATGGTAAATCAACAAAATGTCAGTAATGTATAAACAGTTCATCTTCAAGATATTTACCTCACTGTATTCAGATGCTGCATTACGATTAGTTCACTGATGTTACTGAATTTAGAGTAAAGACTATTAGTCATCTACCAAGGACCACTCAAAATAGTATAAACAAAGTTAGATTGATTACTATACTGAAAAACACATCCCCCTTTTTAGAACACTAAAGCACTCTCAAACTAATCCTGCTCCATACCCCTTGCTAACCCACACTTTCTCATCCCTTCCATTCAGCAGAGTGGTAGAGGGGGCTTTAGGTCTAGAGATGATGTTGCCCACCGCACAGCACAGAAAAATGCAGAAAATATCCCAGTGGAAGTAGAGATATGACTCATTCCAGAGCCAGGGTCTCTAGTGAATAAACAGGGGGAGAAGCAGAGGGTCATTTAGTTGTGCATAGGTGGAGAAAACTGAGGTTCCTATGAGGAGTTAGAGACAAACTGTAGAGTGCCAGTGTCCCCTCCTGTATGCCACTGGGATGTATTAGGGACCATCTGACCATGCACAACAAAGACAGTTAACACAGTTAACACAGGCTGCTAACTTTATCATAGGTCAAGTCCCTCAACAGCCAAATGTCACACTGTAAGCCAAATGCCACTCGGCACAAAGAAAAAGCGAAAAGATTCTCCTGAGGCTTCCCCTTCTGAAGTTGAAAGAGCTACAATAGTGAACATTTTGAGATAAAGTCTTTTTTTTTACTGAGGGCCACATGTGTTAAGCCTTTCGCTGAAGGTTGTCAGATTCAAACAAGACTTATTCTGATTTACAAAGCATTCAAGTTATGAATACAAACCTAAACTCAGTTTATGTGCCATGTACATTAAATCCTCAGAATATGTTTTTTCTTCCGCATACATATGCATCTAAGAGAGGATCATGCAAAACATCAGTGTAGATATAAGTGCGAATGATTACACATTCGGTTTGATTTACACATCTGGGAATGACTAGCAACTGCAGGTTTTGCATGAAATTTTACTGCTTTATTTACTGCAAAAAACAGTATCTTGGCAAATGATATTATAATGAGACAAGACATCCATCCATCCATTTTCTAAGCTGCTTCTCTGTCAGGGTCGCGGGGGGGTGCTGGAGCCTATCCCAGCAGTCTTCAGGCGAAAGGCAGGATACACCCTGGACAGGTCGCCAGTCCATCGCAGGGCAGACAGACAGACACAGACAGTCACTCACACACTCACACCCAGGGGCAATGTAGCATGCCCAATTGGCCTGACTGCATGTCTTTGGACTGTGGGAGGAAACCGGAGAACCCAGAGGAAACCCACGCAGACACGGGGAGAACATGCAAACTCCACACAGAGAGGACCCCGGTCACCCGGCCGGGGAATCGAACCCAGGCCCTCCTTGCTATGAGGCAACAGCGCTACACACCACGTCACCATGCCGACCTGAGAGAAGACAATCTAATAATAAGCTTACAACAGCCTCAAAATTAGAAATATAGATATATTAGCTAGATTTAGTGAAATTTCACCTACCAAGATACCATTGTACAAGTCTTCAGAGAATATTCCCTAATGGCAGTGCTGGAGTGGGTACTTGGAATAATCTACAACATCCTCTCCTAAAACAGTTTGCTGATTGGAGCTAGTGAGTTGACGTTCACAGATTGAATAAAACATTACCCTGTTCACATTTGGCGTGGTGGCATGAATCGAGTGCTGATTGACAGAACATGTAATGCATTTTGTATTGTTTACCACTGTAGCAATTTACATTCATTAATCATACACTGTCCAAAAGTATGTGGATGCCTGACCATCACACCCATAAGAGCTTTTCCATTCCAAAACCATAGGCATTTGAATGGAGTTGGTCTATAGCCAAAACAGCTATAATATCCTCCACTCTTCCGGGAAGGCTTTCCACAACATTTTACACTGTGTGTGGGAATGTGTGTCCAGAGTATTTGTGAGGTCATGCACTGATGTTGGAGGAGAAGGCCTGGGTCACGATCAATGTTCCAGTTCATCCCAGAGGTGTTCTGAGGTTGAGGTTAGGGCTTTATGGAGGTCACTAGAGTTCCTTCACACTAAATTCGTCAAACCACGTCTTTATAAATCTTGCTTGCACAGAGGGACAGTGTTGCTGGTATGGGAAAAGGCCTTCCTCAAACCATTGCCCCAAAGTTAGAAACTTATAATTGTAATATAGAATTATAAATATATTTGTATGCAGTAGTGTTAACATTACCCTTCACTGGAGGTAAGAGGTCAAACCCAAACCCTGAAAAATAGCTCCAGATTATTATCCCTCCTCCACCAAACTTTATTGTTGTCACTGTACATTTCAGTAGGTAATGTTCTCCTGGCATCCGCCCACCAAACCAGGATTTTGTCCATCAGACTGCCAGACAGTAAAGTGTGATTATCACTCAAGAGAACACATTTCCACTGCTCCAGAGTCCAGTGGCAGTGCTTTACAATGTTTCAGCCAACACTTGACATAGCAATCTTAGGCTTATTTGCAGCTGCTCGGCCATGGAAACTCATTTCATGAAGCTCCCAATGCACAGTTCTTGTGTTGATGTTGCTCCTAGAGGCGGTTTGTAACACTGTAGTGAGTGATGGGTGAGTTTTATGCACCGTAAGCTTCAGCACTCACTGGACCTGCTCTGTGCACCACGTTTAAAGCCACTGAGCTCTATAGTACAACCATTTCTATTGTCAGTGTTTGTCTATAGAGATTGCATGGCTATGTGTTTGATTTCCTACACCTGTTAGCAATGGGTGTGGTTGAAACACCTGAGCTCAATAAACAGAAGTGTCGTCCACATACTTTGGGCCACATGGTGTAGGAAGATGGACAGTAGCAGCAAAAAGCAACAAAAAGACTGTGGCATCGAGAAGGCTGGAAAGAAAAGCGCTCAAGAACAGACAGGAACTGTTAGTTAGCAACCTTTAGCTTGTAGCGTATTTTAATAGTTATGATTTTGATTTATTACTGGCTGGCCAGCAAATAAAAATGTTGGGTAGTAGCAATTGCCCAATTCCCAGCTGCCTTTTCTCCTTTCATCTTTTTTTCCACCCATGTATAGTAGAGAGAGCAAGTCTCATTCTGCCCCTGACTGATGGATAATTGTTATATTAACCAGGGCTAACATCCTGTTCACCTATCTTAATCAGTGATCATGCATTCTAGTGTGTATTTCAAGGTTAGCTTGTATGTCTGAACCTCTTACACAGTAAAACACACAAAATGCATTATTCAAGTATGTGGGGTTAAAGCACAAACATGCTGCATAATTTAAGCACTTACTGCAAGCTTCGAAAGCCTGGACAACCAATGAGCTGGCACTTCCATGTGTCTCTTTACCTTGGTTTGGATTCTGCTCTTGCCAAGAGGCATCTTCCATCAAAGAGGAAATAGGCCTTTGCCTGCACCCCGTTTAGGCGGCATCATTATGCACACAGCCGGTGAATGAAGCATGATAAGAATATATTAATTCTATATCAACACAGAGTTAATCACATGCCTAGCATACTCTCCTCTCCAATGAGTGATGGTTTCCTGGCTTTGGTATACACCACTGCACTCCACTGTTCTCAGATGCAGGAGCTTTATGATGAAAGTCTATTATTAACATGCTTAAGTGTTTGCTACAATCACAATGTGAGGAAAGAGCCCAAAGCTTCATTGTGCAAACAACAAAAGAGAAACATGTTGTATTCCATCAAACAACTTAGATTACATTGTTAGCGTATAGTTTGAATAGGGTAATCAAAGAAATGATAGCAAACCTAACACATGCAAGACAGTTGTTTGTCTGTCAGAAGAAAAAAACATGCATTGATTGGGCTAATCTTATGAAGCCACTGGCATTGCATTGTGCCATGTTAGCTTTTTTGGAATATTTTCATCAAATAAATTCTAAAATTGCAGCAATATAGTCACAGCCTGGGATACTTCTTTAACTGAAATTTTATTGCACTGTTTTACAGTGGTGCTTGAAAGGTTTGTGAACCCTTTAGAATTTTCTGTTTCTGCATAAATTTGACCATTAGCTTTTCACACAAGTGAAATAATAGTAGTTAAAGAGAACCTAATAGCAGATAAAGAGAACTAAATTACACAAAAGAGAAAATATTAGACTTGGCCACTTATTTATTGAGGAAAATGATCCAATATTACATATATGTGAGTGGCAAAAGTATGTGTATAACCCTTTGCTTTCAGTATCTGGTGTGACCCCCTTGTGCAGCAAGACCTGCAACTAAACATTTGTAGTGTTGGCTAGTCCTGCACATTACCTCAGTGGAATTTTAGCCCATTCCTCCATATAAAACAGCTTCAACTTTGCTATGTTGGTGGGTTTGCTCTCATGAACTGCTTGTGTCAGGTCCATCCACAACACTTATATAGGATTATGGTGAGGACTTTGACTTTTGGCCATTCCAAAACTTTATTACAGATTTTACTCTTCTTTAACTATTGTTTGGTAGAAAGACTTGGGTGCTTAGGGTCATTATCTTGCTGCATGATCCAGGTTCTTACGAGTTTTAGCTGACAGACTTTGTGGATATAATTCAGAGTTCATTTTTCCTTCAGTGATGGCATCCTGGCCCAGATGCAGCAAAACAAGCCCAAACCATGACACTACCACCACCGTGTTTCACTGATGGAATAAGGATTTTATGCTGGAAGGCAGTGTTTTCCTTTCTCCAAACATACCGCTTCTCATTTAAACCAAAAAGATCTAATTTGGTCTCATCTGTCCACAAAACATTTTTCTAGTAGCCTTCTGGCTTGTCCATGTGATCTTTAGCAAACTGCAGATGGGCAGCAATGTTCTTTTTCGACAGCAGCGGCTTTCTCCTTGCAAACCTGCCATGCCTGTCATTGTTGTTCAATCTTCTCCTGGTGGTAGACTCATGAACATTAACATTAGCCAGACAGGCTGTTAGGAAGGGTCTCCTTGGACAGTGTTCTCCCTCAGAAACCAGAGAATGAAGCGATAAACCAGCTCGGCAGATCCCACTAAGACCCAAGATAGAGCGCTCGGTGCAAATGGGGAACAAACACTCTCGTAGAGAGATGAGTGATTTTATTAATACATGTTAGTCACTGGGGAAGAGACAGGCCAAAGGAAAGTTAACCCTTTCACAGGTCTTTAGTTGTTTAGAAGCTACCCTGGGTTCCTTTGTGACCTGGTGCACCATTACACACCTTGCTCTTGGTGTGATCTTTGTTGGTCAACCACTTCTGGAGAGCGTAACAATGGTCTTGAATTTCTTCCATTTGTGCACAGTCTGTCTGACTGTGGATTTGTTGGAGGTCAATCTCTTTAGAGATGGTTTTCTAACCTTTTCCAGCCTGACGAGCATCAACAACTCAGAAATCTCCTTTGCTCATGCTGTGATACACTTCCACAAACATGGGTTGATAAATTTATGGAGAAATATAGAAAATTGTAAAAGATTCTAGAGGTCTAAAATATATTTAAAACAGAAATAAGAGGGAAATAATAAAAGATAAATGCATAAACGATTCTTTACATGGTAAATTAGTTCTTCTTTATGGTGGAAAACCAGTTGGCCAAGTTATTTACAGAATCTTGTCTTGACATCAAACACGATTCTGCTCTATTCTTTAAAGTCAATGAACAAAGGAGTTTATCATTAAAGGAAACTATTATTAAACATTCATTAACTATAATAATAATTTTTAAATGACAGTTTTCAACAATTAAGTCTAAACTATAATGCCCCTTCAAAGAGAACACACATACACCAAGAAAACAACGATAACAACTTACTTGAAACTTTCTATATAACACTGACATAACTATGCTACATAAACATGATATGGAAGATGTCATCTGTTGTCATGATTTGTCATGACAGATTTTGTTCTATAGTGTAATAATGTGATGTTACCGTTACTGATAATTGTCATGACAGATGCCATAGTGTTCACTGTATATATTGTTATTTTTCATCCATGCGATATTAAAGTGAAAAATGGGACGTGTGCTGTTGTTTTGGATGACCTATTTAGTTATCTACTTTGACAAGCTATTTATTTTGGTAACAGACTGCAGCGTCAATGGACTTGTATTCACTATAAGCCATGGAAAGGGCATCCGCTAAAAAAAGACTTCTTTCAGCTCAAGACGTATAGGTCCACTGCCCTACTGGGGTAAAATATATTACTCCTCATAAGTCTGTTTTTTAGGCAAAGAAAAATAATGCTAATAAACACCTCAGAGAGGCTGTGCATCTCTATTTGATGTTACACCACGTGCTGTACATGGAGCGCCGCAAGGCAAAAACAGCAGTGTGGAGCTATTGATTCCTCAAGTCTGATGTATTTTTAGAGATCAGAATAATACAGAAGGGGCACCTTGCCACAGCGCAGATGGATGGGGATGCCCTGCTGATGAAGGCTTATTTCTCATCATGACGACAGGGGCCGGTTTACAGCCTGGTGACCCTCGGCCAAAAGCACAAAGTGGGAACAGTTTAGCTGGTCAGTTTTTCTGTCAGGGGGTTATAGATTTCTTTCCTCCTTTCCGTCGCTTTAATGGAGGAGTCAGGATATATCTCTCTCCCCACAGAGGACAACTGTCATCTCTTTCTTTCTCTCCCCTCTTCTCTCTCTCTCTAACTCTCGTTCTCTTGCTCTCTCACTTTCTCCATGTCTCTTTGTCTCACACAGTTTATTTTTCTCTATCATTCTGTTTCTTTTTCTTTTCCTCTCACTTTTTTCTCTTATTTCTCTCTCTCTCTATCTTTATCTCTATCTCTTTTTTCTCTTTTCAATCACGATATATTTTATATTTCTCTCTCTCTCTCTCTCTCTCTCTCTCTCTCTCTCTCCCCATGTCTCTATTTGTCTTATAGTTTAACTCTCTCTCTCTCTCATTATTTCCGTTTCTCTCTTTTCTTCTGTCTTTTCTTTCTCTGTCTGTTTTGCACTCTTTGTCTCTTTTTCTTCTTATCTTTCTCTCAATCTCTTCTTTCTCAGCCTCTTTCTTTTTCTCTCTCTCTCTTTCTCTCTCCTTCTCCATGTCTCTTTTTGTCTTCAGTTTTTTTCTCCCCATCTGTCTCTCTCAATTTTTTTGTTTCTTTCTCACTCTGTTTTATTTGCTCTCTCTCTCTCTCTCTCTCTCTCTCTCTCTCTCTCTCTCTCTCTCTCTCTCTCTCTCTCTCACTATAACACCTAGATAGCACCTAGTCTTTCCAATTGGCAGCTTCAGATCAATCAAGCTGCCCCTGCAGTCAGGTGTGCACACACACACAAGCATACATGCCCACATAGAGTGCATCTCAAAGGAAAAGTCATTTCCCACATGAACTGTGTTTGTAATGGACTGTGTTGTGGATGGTGCTGTTTGATGTAGACTGGCTTGTATTATTTCTCAGAAAGCCTCCTGCTGGTTTTGTCCTTTAGCCCCTCATAGGCTCCACATTCTGACCAGTCATCAGCCCATCCACCCCTGACCACACGCCTCTTGGCCCATTGCCTCCTAGGCACACGTAATGACTTCGCCTGAAGTCACGACTCGGAGGAATTAATTAACCAGCGGCCTCCCCCGGTCCTCTTCCTCTACATGGCCCATGGACACAACCACATCATCATAGTGCAGGAGTGCTATTATTGATTGTGTTTTGAGCTATCCTCCCACCAGCGATAGCAGCCTCCACTGATAAATATCAGACCCCCCACCACCAGCCTCTGATGGATATCCACCATACCCTCAGACTCTGAGAAGAAGGGGGCCTTAAATGCTGTTTTTCCTCTCTCTTCATGTACTTTTTTACTCTAACTTCCTCCTACTGCATCTATGCCTGAGACCTAAGGCTATTTTAAAGCATAGTGAGGAATTGAGGGGAACTTGGCCCCAGCTTTGTTGAAAGTGATCAAACACTCATAGGTTTTCAAAAGCATATGCTACTGCATCGCTGTTTTCAGTATTATAAATCCAGCTTTGTTGATGTGTAAATAGTTAGTACATTAAAATGAAGCTATAAAAAACACAAATAATGATGCCCAGAATAAGGTAACTCCATAATTATCCCCATGAATTCAGATCAGTTCATTTTTTGGACGTTTTTTCATCATTCATTTCATTTCATTTCATTTTTCATTTCACTATGAACGTCTTTGAAATAATATACATTTACATTATCCTGTGCTGATTTTTCTGCTTCTACTAAATCAGAGACCACCCTTCATTTATTTAACCCCTTAACAAGCCATGGGCTCTCTGGTGGATCCAAAGTTTTATTACACACTTCTATAACCTAAAATTAGGGTTCATTTTCAGTCAATCTTGACAGTAAATACAATCCTTTTCAGGGGATATTCCTGCAGAGATTATAAACAATAATCCGCTTACAAAGGGAAAGGAATTTATAAACTGTTAGAAATAGATGTGGAAAAAATGAGACTGCTATGAACCATGCAAGTCCTGGTAGACCACCAAAACTGTCCCCATTAGAAAAGCACTTAAAGCTTTCTTCTTTGAGAGAGAGGAGAAAATCAAGCTCCACTCTTGCTTTAAATCTGACCATGAAGTTGAGTATTATTTACAAGGTTTATTAATGATTTAAATACCTGTAGAGCATCTATAGGGGACCATCCAAATAAAGTGTGACCAAATATTTTTACTGTTATTTAGTACAAAACAAAACGTGTGATTGTGCCCCACTCGTCCTACACATTCAAGCATGCATAGCCACTTCTTTGGTCATATGCAGAAGGTACTTGTGCATCCATGCTGTACTGCTTATCACAGCTTAACCAATGATTCACAAAGCAAAACTGGCCCAGTAACGATGGTTAAAAATCATCCCCAACACTAATCTCTGCCTGCAGCCTCTCATGAAGCTGTCTGAACTGTCATACATCCTGAAAGCCTCGTTTGTGCACTACTTCTTTTCTGTCTTTTTCTTTCTCTTTTTCAGATTTCAGGATTTTTTTCTTTCTCTGCTATGAGAGTAAGTTGCTGGATTGTCAAATCCTGTCATCCACACTTGAAGAGTTGGAGAGAGGCGAGGTGAGCTGCTCTTGTTGTCAGTTTCGCTGCAATTCTCAGTTTTAGTATGGCTAACCAAGCACAAAGCTAGGTTTCAAACTAAGAAGAGAAACAGAAAATATTATCATGTCTCCATTAAGCACAGAGGGGAATAAAAAGTGGGCAGAAGGAAGCGAAGGGAGAGGTTGACATCCTTGGAAATGGTGACAGGTGATAATGTGGAGGGTGGTGGGCCCCTCAGAGATGGCAGCATGGTGCCCCCAGGCCCGATGCCGTTAGCTGGCGTTAATGAGAAATGACAGACGGATCACACACCTTCATTTCCCTCCAGCCCCCACTCCCCACAGCTCAACACCAGCTATGCCCTCCCCATATGCTGCTCTCCAATCCTCTGAGCATGCCTACACTCATTCACATTCTACTACACACCTTCTCTAGTCCATTTTCACTACTGCAGGATTTAAAGAGGAACAGCTATGACACTTTTCATTGCGTCTTCATTGAAAGAGTCAAACCAAGTAAGCAAGAATCCTTAATATAATAACTATCCTGGAAGCTATTAGGAGGCAATGGTCTAAAAAATCATATTCTAGTATTTTTCAACCTAAAATCTGCCACACAGTTGATCACTATTGACAATAATTACAGTGATAAAAGAACAGAAAACTCAAAGCACATTATAGAAGCCAATATGATGTTGCATTCTGTCCATTTAAAAGCTACACTATGTAAGTTTAGTTGATTTGGACTTTTTGGACTTTGGCGAAAATGTGTATGTGCAGAAGAACACTTGGCAATATCGGATGTGCTTTGGACCATCCTTGTGGATGGATCTGATGATTGCGAGCATGTTAAAATGAGTATGCAAAGAGAATTCAAAGAGGAGTCAAAACATGGTGAAGAATGTGTCTTCCAAGGCACAATTCTCTGCTATTTTAATCAAATCTTCATCATATAATCTTGATTTTGCATTTGAGACCTAGACATCGAGTCAGACCTTACTTTTGAGCCTGTGCATATGATGTATTAAAAAAAAAAAACTCCCTCGAAATCCAACCTGACACCTCTTACTTTTAAATTATTATGTCGGGATTTACACCATGTGTCAGGATCCAGTCCTTGCAGGTCAACACACTGCGATTTCAGCACACTGCCTCATTAAACACACTTGACTTAGCTCATCAGCTAATTTGATGAGTTAGTTGAATAATCTCCACAGCACTTTGTCTGTTTTAGCATATTTTTCCTTCTGCCTCAGTATTTCTACTTTCGTTTTAACAAAAATATCTTTCAAGGTGCAACTTTAAACGGATTTAAATAAACACTTTTGCTTCACTAAACTGGAGTTAGGAGACTAACATTGCTAATAAACAATAGTCAGTCACCTAAATCTTCTCTGTAAATACATCCCCAAAACGTCTCACACCCAACTCTAACTGCATCGACAGCTTGAGTAAGGCCATGTAGACTTGATGATGTGGTTTATGACTTACTGTGAACTACAAACATGCACAAAACATCCCTATGTACCTAAATGCTAAGGGTGGATAAGCAGGCATATGGATGCTTGATTACGTGTGTGATTTTTGCTGTTTCTGTTTCTGAACATATCTTCAATTCATAACTCATAACTGACAATTGTTTATAAAAAGCATCAACAGAAATTACAACCATAATCTGTAGCATCCTTGTTCCTGCATGATGTGCGTGTATGTATGCGACAGGGAGCAGGAATTTGGCACAACACCTGCTGTTTAAAGTGGCTGCCCCCTGTGTTGAGCTACATTGTGATGTTTTGTTCATTTTTGTAACTCACATTAAGTCCACCTGTGTCATAAACCACATCAACAAGTCTGCATAACTTTATCGAAGAGCTGGGTGTGGAGGAGTGCTCAACTAAAGAAGCCAAATTTGACTTTTTGCCAAACTATTTTCTTAACACAATGTAACAGGGTCAGGAATTTTAGTAATAAACAAAACCAGGCTGTGTTTCTGGCCAGCATAATTATTTGGCCAGACATGACTAGGATATCCCGAGAGTGAAACAGTGTTATTGACTGGGCATTACCAATTGTATTGTATTATATAGCATAGTCAAGCAAGTTGCTTATTTTTACCTTTTGCTACCATTTGTTTTGAGGAGAATGAAATAGAGAACTAGAGAGAGCATGAGAGAGACATAGTGACTAGCTCAATAGCTTCTCTGACTAAACACAATGTTCTCTCACCAATAACAAACACATCACCCTATATTTAAGACCCGCCACTCTATGCTCATTATTTGTATTTCACAGTCATATTGATGCGGCATAAATGCTGAGACTTTATTTGAGCTGAAAGCAATAAAGCCCTATAACAACCTACAATCTTCTGGCCTAAAATCAGGTTTCTACTCAAACAGACTCCAATGAAAATGACAGAATATGTCACAGTTTATTCAACCCAAAAGAAGAAAAAAGCATTAAATTATTTATCCAGATATAATATCCTGTTGATGTCCAGTGGTCTAGGCACCTTTGAGCTTTGGTTGTTTGGTCGAGCTCTTATTCTAAATGGGATTTTGAAACTCATCTTAGTGTCATTTGTTGGAAGTCCCTGGTCAGCTATAAAACCCTGAAAAGACAATACATTTATATATTATGCTTTCTCCTGTAGTGGTCACTTAAAATCAGGCAGTGTCTGAAAGGGTTAACATTGTTGAAGATGGCTGTCACAGCATTCAGTAAAATTCCAATTAAATTACCATGAGCCCCCAGCCATTCAGTTCCAACATGAGAAGAGCTACACACTGAAGCAATAAAACATCTTCAAGGGCCCAATCCATCCCTAACCAATTACCTTACATCAATCACAGCTACAATAAAGAGCAAATAAATACAGTGAGAACCACATGTTGGTGTGGAGGTGGTTGGCGGCTTGGTGCTCGCTCCATAAATCCTGCCCCTCTAAATGAAACCATGGATGCTGGGCTTCACTTCATGAGGGGATTTTGGAGATAAAGCAGTAGTTAAACACAGGCTGATGGGTTTCCCTATGGAGAGTCTTGTAATGCTCTTTTAATGTAATGGCCACTTCATCATAACCAGTCCATGCTTTGGCTATTATCATTTCTGTCAACACTGTTTTTGTGTGCTGGACGTTTTTCTTTTTTATGCTTTGGCAAGTGCATCTATAAAACCAGGCAGTGGATCAAGCTGTCACCAGGCATGTTCACTGCAGCCCCGGTGGTTTGATATGCTATGTTACACATTAAAAGGTAAAGAAGAGCTAAAATATAAGAAAAGGAGCTATGATTGAAGAGTACAGACTAGGCACATAGCCACTGGCAGGTTGATCACAGGCCTATGTGTATTAACCTGCATTTTTTAAGATATTTCAATTTAATTTCTGTTGTGTGAGTGCTGTCATTTTATTTTGGCCAGACAGAATCAGGATGATCAATCACTGTATTTTGTCAGCCCTTCAATCACTGCCTTGCAACTACTGCCATCAAGCTTTCAGTTCTTCAGAAGCACACCAGTGCGTCATGCATTTGGTATTGTCAAAAAATGAGCTGGGAAGACAGTGACAAAGTACAATTTGTCATTTTCTACCCCTTTCTAAAGCCAATAAATAAATAAAATCTTGAGCTTGTGCTGAAAACAGTTACTGTGTCTTTGGTCTGCAAATGTAATACTTACAATTCTCTTTTATGACAAAAGCTAAAAGAGGCTATGTTGGAATATCAACCCTCAATCCAAAAAAGCCCAGACACAAAGTCATCAAAATTTAAACATACATGATCCATAAGCATTTCTTCAGCCCCCTGTGGCAGTATGCTTTAGCCTAAGATGCTTGATAGTTTAGATTTTTAGCTTTCTGTGTTGTTTTTCTGTGTTGTGTTGTTAGAATAAGTAGACTGATGATGTCAGACATAGGCTATAGCATAAAATAAGAACACTGCAGTGTGTTTGGAAAATGTACGTTTCTAGGTGTCACGGATGCCTATGGCTCAGACGTTTCCCTGGACTCCATCTCCCAGAATCCTCTATCACAGATCTCTCTCTCCTGAGTATTGATTGGTTACACCTGCTGACCTCTCATTAGCTTTAGTATAAAGCCCAGGCTTTTAGAACAGTTCAGTGCAAGGTATTGCTTCTTTCTTGATCTACTGAGCATTTATTTCCTGTGTTGTGTTTTCTGGTTTTGACTTATCTTCTGTATTTTGCCTCTTCCATTTTTTCCTGACCCCTTTTAAAATGTTTTGTCTGTTATGTTTGTATGTCTTCACTTGCTACCCTTTCTGGATCTGACCTGTGCCCATTTCCTGACAATGATTTTGATTGATTATTCAAACAATAAAGCCTTTTATGTTCCTTTTATCCACAAATGTCTGAATGGTTCTGTCACATTACACTAGGCGGCCCATCCACTTTTTCACAGGCCTACCCGAAAATGATTTGTGCTTACATCACTTGTACAGGCCTAGTGCAGCTAAAATGGAAGAAATATGAAGTGATGACCTCAAGAAAGAGGCAAATCTATTTTGGAAAATGTGCAAGACTTTTTATTAGTACTGGCTTTGACACATGGCAGTCAGAGATCTGACTCCTCAAAGTTATACAATGCGGGCTCATTTATATTTCACATATACGGAAATGGAACTGGCGACCTGTCCAGGGTGTATCCTGCCGTCTGCCCGATGACCGCTAGGATGGGTTCCAGCACCCCCTATGACCCTGAGGGAGAAGTGGCTTAGAAAATGGATGGATGGATGGATGAAAATGTAAACACTTTCCACAAAACCCAATGGCTAATTCCAATATGACAACTTTAGTGTAAGTGCTAAATACAGCCAGTGTAACGGTGTCACAGAATTCAGACGTTCGCAGACACTGAAAGATAAACCAGCTTTAATGTAGAAATCCAGATCAGAAATTGTAGTCCAGAGACAAGCAAGCAAGTCAATATATAGAGAGCGAATATCCGAGGCAAACAAACCAATGGGGCAGTCCAATATCGTTGTCGATAAACAAGCAAGAAGGTCAGAACACAAAAGCAGAATATCCAGAGCAGTCAAGTCAAAAGGGGAAATCCAAAACCAGAGTCGAAATGAACCAAAGCACTGATCACACACAGAAAGACAGTCAGAATAACCCTCAGCAGTTGCCATTCAAAACAATACCTCACAATGACTAACTCTGAATCCCAGGCTTATATACTAACTAGAACATCACATGATCACAACAAACAGGTGAAACATATCAGAAGGCTGGTGACTGTGAACGCTGATAGGAGCGTGTGTGAGAATCCAGAGTCAGCTGATTCCCCATTGGATTCTGGGAGATGGAGTCCGTGTGCATGTTTTGGGAGGAAGTAGGAAATGTAGTAGTCATGTGATCTCCCAAGTGATTCTGGGAGATTGAGTTCCTTTCCTCAGCAGGCGTGACAGCCAGTTCCTGATAGCTTTACAGCACAGTAGCTCCTCCTGTGAAAGCAAGTGAAACAAATGAACTAGAAAATCACTACAATAAAAATGAATGCTAATTAAAAAATCATGTTGTGGGAAGGCTCTGAGCACATGAGACCAAAAACAAAGATGTTTTCTTGCCAGGGTAACAGGATGATGTGAACAAATCTGTGTATGGTGAGCAGAGAATACCAAAAAGCACCCAAAAAGCCAAGGTGGAATGAATAAAGTCTCAGCAATCCAGTTTTCCATTGATATTCAGAAGCACTTGCCATATTGTCTCCAGAAGCAAGACGTGTTGAGTATAGCTGTGTGTGTACATATGTGCATAAGTGTGTGTGGAGGCAGGCCGATAACGAGGCACTGGTCGAGTAGTCTCGCCTGCACAGATACCATAGCGGCTCTATCTTTAATGGATTTTTCCTCACCTCCTATCACCACAAATGTTCAGAATGTAGTCTGAAGCAGACAGGAGACTGAGGCCGTAGCTGCTGTCTCCAGCAAATTTCTAATGGCTGTATTCTACCCTGTGCTTATTTGTGAGCTTGTGTTAACTTAAACGGGTCGGCCTTCTGACAAGATATTTCTCCCTGTTCAACCCCTGACTCAGCTCCTGTAAGTAGTTCCCTGCAGACTTAAGCCCACTTCCTTTTCTCACCGCACCCACACTGATCTTTATTCTTTTCTTTCCACTCAAGGATGCTTTCACAGTGCAAACTCCAACACCTATTACGCCATCCTCCTCCTGTTAGTGGAGCATTTTGTTTTTATACATCGATCTGTATCACCGTCCCCTCAGTCAGAAACACAGGAGGTGAGTAGTAGCATAAGCACATCACTCAAAAACAAACAGTGCTGTCGTCAGTATCGCACCGCTATCGGCTCCGTCTCCAATCTCTCAATAACTCAACCGCCTATCTCCCTTCACTGCATCTCTCTGTATCTCGACTGCACTTTAATAACAACATCTCAGCCTCATTCCAAAAGAGGTTTGTTTTCCCTGCAAGAGCAAATATTGTTTTATTATGCTGCTAGCCACAGCCTTTTTGTCCCAGTTTAAACAAAAAGCAAACTCTACATCTCTTAAGAACTTCAGTTTAAGATTTAAAGTGTTCGTAGAACAAAACCATAACAATCAAGCATGTGCACAGTTAGCTCCTGCTCTTTTACCTTCACGCTGTACAGATGCCCTGTTGGTTGGCATGTACAATGTGTTTAACATGGCTATTCCACATATCCTACCCCAGGAATAGAGTTTGTGCATTGGCTCAAGTTTTCCACAAGCTTCATAATTCTCAAGTGCCCCCCCTCTGGCACAGTACTGGCTGCCTGTGGAAAGTTTACCCTAGTAATTCAGAACTGTTACATATGAATGCATCACTGAAATCACAACAATACAACAAAGAAAACTTCAGTGTCATTTTGAACAATGATCATTAATAACTTAATACTACTACTACCACTACTACTAATAATAATAACAATAATTATAATAACTTCCATCCATCCATCCATTTTCTAAGCCGCTTCTCCGTCAGGGTCGCGGGGGGGTGCTGGAGCCTATCCCAGCAGTCTTCGGGCGGAAGGCAGGATACACCCTGGACAGGTTGCCAGTCCATCGCAGGGCAGAAAGACACAGACAGTCACTCACACACTCACACCTAGGGGTAATTTAGCATGTCCAGTTGACCTGACTGCATGTCTTTGGACTGTGGGAGGAAACCGGAGAACCCGGAGGAAACCCACGCAGACACGGGGAGAACATGCAAACTCCACACACAGAGGACCCTGGTCACCCGGCGACAGCGCTACCCACCACACCACCGTGCCGCCCATTACACTAACTTGACCAATTTTATTTACTGTGAAAAAAAACAGCAGGTATTTTTGCCATGCTTGGTTGACCTCTTAAATACAGTTATACCTCACAAACTCATAGCAATTCATGGGAAATGCAGCTTTTTATATTGGAAGTCAGGGTTTAAATCCCCATTTGGGCCATCATAGTAGCATTTTTGGCTGCAGGCAGACTGAATCTTCTGAATTCTCTGTTGATAAGGCAAGACAAGACAAGACAGACAAGCTTTCTAACCTAAATGCACAAAAATATGTGGACCAAAATAAATATGATTAGTGAATAAACTGTCAACTTCACCAAGTACAATGGCTAATAAACCGCCTGATAAACTTTAAAATATATCCATAGGTTTTTTAAACTTTTGAATTTACATATGGGGGAATGTGGGCTTCTTTCATTGTCTACTTGTTGTAACACAATATTAAAACTCTAAGCCTAAGTCCACTGCCTGGGGGCTGTACTTCAGCTTGGCTAGCTCTCATTCTGAGTGCTGTAGGTGTGAGTTCTGTGACTTCTACACACAGTAACCAAAAAACAGATCAGATGAACACAGTTAAGTTCATCAGAGGAAACAAATCTGCAGTGTGAATCCCGAGAAATATCTGTCCAGTCACTTCAGAAATTTGTAGTTGGCAATGGTATGGCAATATGAAAAGATGACCAGTAGTCTGTTCTACTTTACTGTTACTGTAACAAAATAAAAAGTCCATGTTACATTTGACCTCTTATTAGAATGCACCCTATAGTTCTAGGGGAAGAATATAGTTGTGTAGAACCTTTTCATTATGTGGAGGCTCGTTAAACTTCAAAAAAGGTCTTGATGCTTACACATCTCATTTACAAATATATTTCTTTGAAGAACCGTCCATTGAAAAGTTCCCTGGGAAATCAAAAGTGCTTCGGTGGCACTGTTCCAAAGAACACTTTTTGCCACCTTTGAAAGTGTGAGGAAATGATCTGGTGTTGGAGCACTTCACATAGACATCACAAAAATACATTTTATACATTACTGTGCAACATCTGTGCTTCTTACAGGCATCAGCATTATAATGGAATGTATAGGTCTTTGGTACAAGAAAAAAAGAAGAAAAATGAGAAAAGGTCCACTTGACTAATTTGGTTCAGATTTAATCATGGTATGGCACTGCTACATGTTTCATATTGCCTGGGTCTAGTGGTTCATGTACTTAAGTTGTCAAACCATTCATCAACAGCTTCATGAGAGCACACAGTCCACCTTGAAAGAAACTCAGCTGAAAGGGTCAGAGCTAAAGAAACTAAAGCAGTGGCTCTTTCACAGTCAGCTTGGCATTGAAGGAGTCGTATGCTGGAAAACTTGACCAAAATAAGTTTTCCTTGTCCTTTATACCCTGAAAGCCCAAGAAAATACTATTAAATGCACACTGCGTGCAATGTAACATTTCTTTGTAGTCAAGAGCTGGAGAAATGGCTCCACTTGCAACGTAAATACCGTCTATCAGTACAATAGATTAGTTATTTATATGCTGCTACTTACAAATCCCACAAAGACTGTTCCCATGAAAAGCATATTACATGCACTGTTACCAGCGATAAACTGTGACTATTAGTGCTAGGCCTTCAGTTCATCCATTCAGTGTCAAAAACAAACACTTTTATTAAAATACTAATTCCTGCTAGCACCCCTAAGGGATTTTCAGTAGTATGTTAGTGCTAAGTTAATGCTGGTGCACATTGACATTTTTTTGGCTGATCTAGATGAAACAAGGACAACTGAAACATGTAAAATACATACTATGCTTTTTTTGTAGCTTATAACAGACACTAATATAAATTTTAATATACAGCGAAGGTAAAGAGCCTTAGCAAAAACCTGCTGCTGTTTTCCATTTCTAACAGCTGCCTGTTCTGGCTAGATCTATGGCTCGTAATCACTGTCAGTGATGCATCTAGAGCTTGAAGCCTTAAATAATAGGAAACCTGTCTTGGCTGTATGTACCTAGATGCCACAGGTAACAAAAATTCTGATCTGACCATTTTTCATTCATTCACTAAATATTTAACACTTTTGTTGCTTAAAATAAAATATAGTGCTTGTAGAGTTTAACACAGGCATGATTATTCTATTAGATAAAAATGTGCCCAATAAAAATAAATCTAAAAGTTACAGATATGTTTCCAGAGGGTTCCCATCCCTCTTATTGGCTGTAAGTCTGCCATTGTGACTGATGACTGCTGCATTTGTTTAAGAACCAGCTGAAAGCTTCATCTTTGAATCTATGCACAGATATATATTACAGGGTTTGCTAGTAAAGTGCAGGTGAGAATTCACATCTCCCCTACGACTTGTAAATAAATAGCTTATTAGCAATATAAAACTTTTGGCTAGCAAATTAATAACCCGGTAATAGCAAGCAAGTAAAAGCTAGACTTTAGTGCCCGCAATATTGAATACAATTTTACAATCCCACAAGGCATGAGCAAATGTTAAAAATTATTTCTACGGTCCATCTGTAGTTTATATCCTTGAAAGTACAGAATGCAAAGGTACCATAAGGTAATGAGAGGAAGGTTTTTTTGACACAATCTATTAATTTTTCAGCACAACAAACCAATCCAACACTCAGAGACCTTGTAAGAAAAACATACAGCTGCAAATCAGTCTCATGCTTCTCTCAGCGCAGGCTCCGCCGAGGCCCTGCATATTCTGTTTAATCACCCCTGCCATCTAGCCACTATTACATATTCTCTTTGTGCATCTCAAGGCTTGCAGGACCTGATTGACAGGCTGGATGATAATGGATTTTACCCATGTCAATGTGCTTTGGGGGCTTATTATGGATCTAAAATTGATCAACGGCCTCCATGAAAGTTTGATTACCACTCGATGCTTTGCTTCGTTATATCACACTCGTGGAAAAGGAAGCGCGCAACCATGAACATATGGGCTTATCCAGTTTGCATAACCGAAGCAATTACAGAGATAACAAAGCTAATCAAGCACAGGCATTTCTATTTCACATGCACAGAAAATACACCTGCATCACCCATCGCGACTGCTGAAGAGAACAGGCCGAAACTACGTTTCAGAGAGGACCCTGTTTGCCTTTGATTTTATTGAACCGATAATCCATTGGAGGCAACCCCATATCTCTTCAAATGTTAATCAATGACATTAGCTACAGTAACCCCTGTGTTATGCATATGATTTATGTGTCATGGAAGTTATGATTCCTTTATTTATTCATCCTGTTTTTAATTCTTGTTTCCATTCTGCCCTGTACATAAGCATAAAAAATCTCATTTCCATTGCAAGCTGTGATGCCTGATGTCATGGATATTCACCAGTTCACTCCCTTCTGAATGATGGCTTTACTGTGACTATGTTATATCACTGTGTCTACAATGTGTGTCCTGAATTAATCCAGGCACTCTTTCTATTTAAATCTAGTGTTGCTTTAAGGTGCACCTATTGCTGACAAATGTCCTCAATTGTAAACACACAGCTTGTATAATCTCCATAGAAAAGCATTGCTAATAGAATGGAATGCTCTGGAACAGATGCACATAAGTCTGTAGTTACTATGCTCCATGCTAAGCATTGGTTAGAGGGGTATAAAGTCCCCAGTATTGGGCTGTGGAGCAGTGGATCTACATATTTGGAATGATGGAGCTCCATCTTGTACCTTTCGGATGAGCTGGAGTGGCTTTTGTGATCAAGAGATAATTGTATAACATCAGTACCTGACCTCACAAATGTGTTCGTGGCTGAATTCAATCAAATCCTCACAGCAATCCTCGGAGATCTAGTGTAAAGCCTTTTCAGAAGAGATGAGGCTGTTATGGAGGGAACAAACCACATTTAACCCAACTGATCTGGATCTGAAGAGTTTGGTTAGCTGGATGAGGAGGAGCAGATTAGGACTGTAACTGACTCTGTTGACCATTGCTTTAGCTATTGTCTCCTGTCCATCTACAGAGTTGCTGGCCAACTGGGAAGCCACTAGGTTTCATGGGAAATGGGATAACATATGCTTGTTCTACAACAGTTTAAAGAAAATATGTCATATGCAACAGTTTGAAAAGGTGCACTGATTGGCTGCATATGGAAGAAGTATATATTTATTCTTGGCATGTTGAAATTTCACCATGGTGAGGTATCAAATTAATTTGTAGAGAGGGAGAGTGTTTCTCTCTTGAAGCTAATCAAACTCTTCAACCATTACAGAATGTAGCATGAGGAAGTTCTGGGTCTTTCAGACTTATGTTTTTAACCTAGTTTTACATTGTTGATAGATTGAGTTTGCAGATTACATGTTGTGTGTGCTATAAATAAAGGGAAAACAGAAAGGGCCCTAAAACAGATCCTTGTGGGACACGAAATTTCACTCTTCTGTGTTGAGCAAACTCCTCAATTACACAAACAAATTGGTAGAGGTCTATCAAGTATGATATAAACCACCTGTGTTTTCAAGCCTGTCTATTGAAATATAGTGGTCAGTTGTTTTGAAAGTCGCAGTAGAGCTACTTTTCTGCAATTGGAGGTAACCAAT
Source organism: Pygocentrus nattereri (assembly GCF_015220715.1). Classification (NCBI taxonomy): domain Eukaryota; kingdom Metazoa; phylum Chordata; class Actinopteri; order Characiformes; family Serrasalmidae; genus Pygocentrus; species Pygocentrus nattereri. The sequence continues at coordinate 3,566,252 of NC_051237.1, forward strand.
AAATCATTGACCCCTTTAGTCAGACTGAAAAAAAATGATTGTCTTGCTTAGTTAGAAAAGGAACAGAGATGTTCCATTGTTTGCATATATACAAGGCATGACTAACACAGAGGAGGTCATCGGATAAAATCAAATAATGGTAAACCTGTTGATTGTTGCATGGAAGTAGTAAGAACATGTACCATGGAATGGTTCTCTTATGAATTCTTATATGGGAGGATAAAATAACACAAACGCAGGACAGATATGGTCTACATTCAGGTTTAAGTGACTTGACGTCTTCACACCTTGTATGATACTGTTGACCGTGTTTCAAAACCAAATACACAAAAAAGCAAGCAAGCAAATAATGAAAAAGGACCTCTTAAAAGGATTCTTGATATTTCAATAAGGGTGATATCTCTACTACTACACATCTCTAGCAGCCTCACACACATGCCTGCTCTTTACTTCTGTCTCTGTCTCTCCTGATTAGCAGCCTGTTGGCAAATCCTTTGCTGAATGTCCAGATGTTTATTGAACTCTGCACCCATTTTGGCTGTAGATGTGATTTTTTTGCACATAAAACAAACAAGCTAAGCAGTGGACATGTATAATAATTGTCTGTGTTTTTGTCCTCATCCCCAGATTCCCTAAATGAATGACATTCAGTATTATGGGGCCTTGGGGCAAAATGGGTCTACAGATGTTTGAGAACATTTCTGTTGCTCTTCTGCACAGAAGGCTGTACATATATTATAATGTCTGCATCTGGTGAGCATAGTACTTCTAAAACTCTGCCTGATGGAAAAAAAATTAAATATTATGCCCATAAAGGTGACAAAAGCAGTTCTTGCATAACAGAAAAAGCACTTCTGGATAACTAAAAAGCATGCAGTGGACGTTTGGAGAAACCTAGTTGTAAATGTATATGTGAGAGTAAAGGAGCTTTTTTAAAGTTTAAGGAAACTCCGCATAATGCAAAGGTTCTAGGAAGAACCCCTGGAGTAGTTATATCATGTTAAGGCACATCAAACCTTAAAAAGGGTAGCATCTCTTTTTTGAACATGGTTACTTAGGGATCTAAAAGTGGCTCTTTTTCCTTCAGCATCACTAAAAAAACCCCTTTGCGGCACCTTTCCGAATGCATTTTTATTCACTTGTGGTCCCTTATTCCCTATTTAACACATATTTTCTAAATGGAAGAAAAGAAATAAAAGCTTAAGTGATCAGTTTACGCACTCGGCAGCCCTCACAAACAGACAAGTGGGATTCAGAGGTATAATACAGTAGTATAAAGAAACATTTTACAAAAAAAAAAAAACCAAACACATTTGGTGGGGTAGTGAGAGAGAAAGACAGAGAGAGAGCAAGAGATGAATAGGCAAAGAGAGAGAGAGAGCGAGAGGTGCCATTCTATCCAAGAGCATATTTCTAAGCAATCGCGTGCTGTTTTTTGACTCATCACTGAGGGCTTGTATCTACTCCTGTAGCACTTAACTTTCAGTGCCATTGAGCACACTCAGACGCATCTGCTGTAGTGCACCGTCCACTCACTTTCTGCATTTGGAAACACGTCAATACAGGGGAGAGAACAGGCCTGGCATGAGACAAGGTCCATTTAAAGCATTTCCTGAGCCAAGTACACACACAAAAAATACTCCAAACAAACGAGGAGAAAGGCAGCAGGCTGTGCCATCTCCGTCAATCTGGCTGAAATGATATGGCTAAAAATACACCCTGAAATGACTGTGCGTCAGATATTTCCACTCAGCCTATTCTAGCAATTGAGGCTGGTGTACATGAAACTTGCATGACTGCAAGGACAGTCATTTATTCTGAACTGCAGTGTGGATTGTTAACCTTGTCACCATCTAGGAAAAAAAATGTAATGAATATATGGCAGATAAAGAAGTAACCTCTTTAAATTGCTGCTCAGCTCTCTCTCTCTCTCTCTCTCCCCTCTGTCTATATCGTTAACAATGTCTATAATACAGATGGATTTAACATTAGTAGTCCCCCCTTGGATGCACCTGGATGTGCTGTTCTAGAAAGCATTCTTTATGCTCACACATCTAATTTACAATAATGGCTCTTTAAGCCCCCTTTTATAAAACCCTAAGGTTTGTTATTCAGTAACTACATGGACTACAATTCACTGGCTGCATTATTTGTAAGTTACAGAAGTGCATAATAAAATTATGGACCTGCTGGTGGGTCCCGACCCAAATGTGGGTCCACTTATGGCATATCCCAAACTCTTTTTGGAACCTTTTTTTCGAAGACTCAGTAATACTAATACCCTTGATGTATCCCACTCATAGCTAAAGCATGTGGTTAGACAGAATGTGCTGATGAAAGAATACCTTAAAGTGGATTATCAGCTCCAGAGTTCCAGATCAATATCTTAGGAGAACGTGCAGCAGAATGCTTCTTCTTGATTTGGGAGAATTGGCCTGCCTCCAGTCAGCATCACTGGAGTAATTCAAAATCCTTTTCTACACTGAACACATCACACTTAAGCTCAGAGTGGGCAGTCTCTGCTTTTAAAAATGCCTGAATGTGCTCTCTAGTTTCTGCTTTTTTTTTCCTTTTTTGCTGGAGGTGGCTAATTTGTCGAGATGCTGAATGACTTAGAATAAAGCCTAGTAAGTGTAAAAAAGTAAGTACCACTTACTTTTCCATAGCCAATGCTGTATGCTCTACTATGCAGATCCTGCACATACTTATCACTGTTTTCAGAAGGAAACCATCTCCAAAATTAGAAATTTACAGGAGAAGGAAAAAACATACATTACTATTGATGCAAGCCAATTTACACACAATGTAACAGAGCAACAGGTATTCAAATTATGTCAAAAATAAAAGGTTTTCCTCTGACAGCAGTGTTGTTTTACTTGTTTTAGGTAAGGGAGATGACTATGGTACTATTGAAGTATGAACAGATAAAAGAAATATCTAATATTTGTGCTGCATTAATGGACAAATATGAATAACTGACTGATTGACTGACTGAACTACAAGAATAAATGAATGAATGAATTAATCAACCAATTAGTCAATTAATCAGTGAAGTCATTTGAGCCAGTACAGTCCATAAATATTTTGTCAAATTAATGAACAAATGAATGAACGAATGAATGATTCAATGACTGTGAGCCACAGCAGTTCCTAAATGTTTTATATTTTGAATGAATAAATAAATGAATGAGTGAATGAATGAATGAATGAATGACTGTGAGCCACTGTAGTTCCTAAATGTTTTATCTTTTGAATGAATACATAAATGAATGAGTGAATGAGTGAATGAATGAATGAATGAATGAGTGAATGAATGAATGAATGAACGAATGAATGAATGAATGAATGAATGAATGTCCAAATAGGCTCGATCCAGAACAGTGCTTGAGTGTTTTGACCAATGAATAAATTAGCCCCTAAGCATTTGCCGAATGAATGGATGAATAAATGAATGAATGAATGAATTAATGGATGAAGGAGCAATCTGGCTTGAGCTGCTACAGCCCCTGAGTGTTTTGTCAAGTGAATGAATGAATTAATGTATGAATGAACAAACCTATTTAAGCCACTACGGTCCCTGAGCGTTTTTTGAATGAATGAATGAATGAATGAATGAGCAATCTATCTTGAGCTGCTACAGTCCCTGAGTGTCTTGTCAAATGAATGAACAAATTAATTACTATATGAATGACCAACTGGGTTGAGCCACTATAGCCCCTGTGTATTTGTTCAAATGAATGAACGAATAATGAATGAATGAATGAAGGAAGGAAGGAAGGAAGGAAGGAAGGAGGGAAGGAACGAACGAACGAACGAACGGACGACCAACTTGCTTGAGGCACTACAGCCCCTGAGTATTTGGTCGGAATAGACTTGAACCAGTACAGTCCCTGAGTGTTTTGAACAATAACGTAATTAATCAATTAATGACTGACTGACTGAAAGAATGAAAGAATGAATGATCACACTGGCTTAAGCGACTACAGTCCCTGTGCTTTTTCACACAAACACTGCTTGAAAGCTATAGCTGTAAATGAATATCATCATTTCTGTCTGATTTATTTTGTGTACTAATCCAGATCATGTCTCTTTTGACATGTCAGAAAATGACCAACTCGTTGTCCTAACAGTTTTCCCATTTGAAGATTAATCAAACAGACAAAAAAGAAAACAAAAGTTAGCATAGTCTGCAAATTCCAGTGAAAAGAGTATGTAGGCTGACACTGAATAAATTGCTGCTGTCCACTAAGTGGTGCTGAACAGCCTTGGAGTTAGTGTATGATTTTAATGATGGAGCTGTCCATCTACTTGTGCTGAACTGTAGCATGGCTCTTGTCTGTGAGCTACAGTAGTGCTGTCCCAGCCAAGTAGGGCTGAAACAGACTTCCGCCTACTGCGCTTTTAAACAGTTTACCTCTCTATAGTGATGTGAGACAGATTCCCACAGAGACCCACCAGCTTTATACCACACAGAAGACTAGCTCATGTTGCTCCTTTGTTATTTGCAAATCCAGTCACACAACAAAATGTCTCCAAGCATTCTGCAGAATAGAGGAGATCAAACTGCGTAACGATAAATTAATAGCAGAATGAAACACTTTGCCTGAGGCAGCACACCTCTGTGCCTGCTGGGAGAAATGAGTGGAGAGTGATTAAGACACTCTGTGGGGAGGGAGGCAGAGGAAGAGTGTGTATATATGTGTGTGGAAGAGAGAGGGAGAGAGAGAGAGAGAGAGAGAGAGAGAGAGAGAGAGAGAGATCTCTAAGGATGCAACCTCTATTAAGATTCCCCTTTCCATCTTGCTGTATAACACTCCATGCTCCAGGCTGGGAATCACTGTGAGAGGCCAATGATCAGCTGCATCCATCCACATCCATCAGCGTTCGAAGAGTTTCACTAGAAATAGCAACTCAGCTCAACACCAGTCAAATCATCCACAGGCCTTCCCTCCATCTGCGCTCAACAGAGAAGGATCTTTGCGGAGCAGTGTAGTTTACACAATAGGGACAAATACTAGAATTGCGATATAAGAATTGCCGTAGTAAATACTGTGACATGTCTTTCAGTATAGACAATAAACAGAGACAACCCTTCATTTATTTCATATCCCCAGTCAAAATGGCCATGATGTACAATGTATTCATCTTTCATTCATCTTTATTCAACTTTATTCATTTATTCATCTGATTGCTAAATACAACACATGGCTATGTTAATTAGAAGTGGCCTTATTTGTTGACACAGCGGGAGCAAACCATCAGCCAGAGGCCATTTTGTTTTTCATATCCCAACAGAGTTTCACCAGTATGTTAATAGTTTGGACGTCTATAGACCATCTGTTGGAAGCTGCCAGAATACACTGGGACCCAAATATTGTTTCAGATGTAAACTGATGTAATGAGATTTTCCATTGGCCCATCAAATGTTAATACAATGTACACAGCAGCAGGCGTCATCAAACTGTGTAAAAAAAAAAAAAAAAAATAGATAACATTTTTAAAAAAGGATGAAAATGGAGATTCTGATATGAGTATTCAAAATCACTCAGTGCACTTACCTGCACTTAAAGTCAGATATTGTGAAACTGCAGGTCTACGTGAGTTAGGCAGCAATTGGATTTCTGCTTTACAACCATCCAATAAACTCACAGAAGAAGACGTGATGTAAATGTAAGGTAAAGTCAAACTTTTGAAGGCCACAACTTAGAAAAAAGAAAAAAATTGCTCCATGACATACATCACACATAGAAAATAAAGAATATTTAAATCCTTTGTTTCGTCAAGCGTGTGTTTGGTTTCAGCGTCGCTCCAAAAGTGTTTTGCTGACATCTCGCAGCAGCGCTGCTTCTTTCTGGTACGGCTGTTTATTTCCGTGCATGTGCAGAAGAAATCAGAGTAAGAGTTCACATGCCCTGAGAAATCTGATTCCTGAGCTAAAGTCCAGCTCTCTTCATCAGATTTCTTAATCAGAATAAGCTGATTACATTATCATTTGAATAATCAGGTAACTGCAGAAATTCAATTATGATCAAATTATTGAGTGCACATAAACGCACTCATTGATCAATGAATAACCTGATAAGAACGAACGTTTGCCTGCTTCCATTTGATCGAAAATAACTTGCATTTGTTTGATTTCTTATCAGTAATGCAAAGCTCAGTGTCATAAATTATGTATATAGTGAATATCATCAGTAGTTAAGAACACTGAACAGCTGTATGTTTCGTCTTCATTTAGTGCAGTATGTGAAATCTTAAATAAAATAAAAATCTGGCATTCATAATTTCTGACAGCATTGTTCAAAATTTGGCACTACTTGTTCATTTCAGTCTGTCTCAACCTATCAAACCTTAAAAAAATTACATTGCACACACCGAAATATCAAGACATACATGTTTTGTGAAAATATTCAAGTATTCTGGTTTTAAGTTGTTGCCATATCACAAACCCCTACCCTCATCTACCCTCATCTGATAGCTAAATGCAACACATGGCCTATGGTAATTAGAAGCAGGCTTGTTTGTTGACACAGCAGGGTTGCTCAGGAGCAAATCATCAGCCAGAGGGAAACTGGAGGCCATTTTGTTTTTCACGTCCCTGTGCCCACCTCCACACATTTTAATTGGCTGTGTTTAGAGATTGGCCCCTTCTGATGTGACATCTGCGGGACGGAGCTGGGTAAAGTGTACCACCATAACAGATCACAGTGCTTCACGGGAACAGTGAGGGGTCTTAGCAGGCTGAGGAGATGGAAAATCTGGATGAGAATTCCTCAAGCGCCAAGCGAAATGCAATAAAGCCTTGAAAAGAGAGCTAAATTAAACGGCTTAATGAATGGAACTGACACCTTGTGTTCATTAAGGTGTTTACTGCACAAACCAGTGGGGAAAGTTTGTAGTCTTTTAAAAAGTTTTTCACAATATCTCCAGCAAATGAATACATGCTAGTTTTAAATATAAAAGGACTCACGACTCATGAATAGCACCTAATCAGAATCAGTCATACAGTGTATATATTATTATTAGCCATTTCTGTTGCTGTGTTTCTGTAGTCAATAAACATGGAGTGCTTTTACTTTCATTTTCCAAACCTTCAATAGAATTATGCAGATGTTACATTATTGCATTTACTGTGTTTTTACATTCTGGATCACTATGTTTACCCTGACTTTTGTGTCTATGTGGAGTTCTATATTTCCTGTCATTGAGCTGAGTGGGAAGTAATTCATACCAAATGACACCATGTCTTTGCTATCATGGAAATTAACCATGACTTCTGAGACTTAAAATGAGGAAAAAACCCTTTATATTTATCCTGTAATGAATACTATTCCCACCACACCACGCTTCTGCCTTCCCTTAGCATGGCCTGCACCCAGCTGCTGAACCCTGCAGTCCTCCTACAGACAGCCTGCATCTGACACGCGGCATTTTCCTTCTTTTTGCCCCACAGGTCTCAGATGAAATCCCTTTAAGGGCTTAGTGAGGGGAGAGACACCAGTGTCCCACAACCGTTTTATCTAGCAGCACGGCTTTCTCCCAGCAACTCTTATACAGCACATTCTGTCTCACAATCACAAACACAGGCTACTTTTCATTCAGTATCAGGGCATGAGGTCACACATGTGAACCATATGTATTATACAGGTGTGTAAGTGCCCATGTATGTATGTACCTAGTTAGAGATCGCCCTTCTTTTACATCATTTTAAGTCAAAGCTGGAAATGACTCATTTAGAACTATACTATACAAAATATAACATTATTTTCTTTTTATTTCCATCCACCCTTTATCATTTTCACAGCTTCCATTTCTTTTGGGAAGACTTGCTTTCGGTTTTTCTATCTTAGTAGTTGTTGGCATGTTCTGCTTTTTATGAACCAGGTTATCTCAAACACCTCAGTGATGTTGAGGTTTGTATGCTGGGGTAGTCAGTCCATTTTTCTGAGAATTCTCTTTTCTCAGTAAGAGCTTCCTGACAACTATACTTTCTTTCTGACCAATTTCTTCTCACAGTGTAAGGATGGACAGAAACACCTGTGCTTTTTTTCAGATCTAAACCCAGAGCGGAGCTTGATTTTCTCCTTATCTGTGCTCTTCATCTGAGGTGGACAGCTATGGCAGTCTACCAGGTCTTGCATGGTTGTTAGAAGTTCCATTTTCATCTATCTTACATTTTTCATTAATAATTTTAAATAATTTTTCAAACTCCTGTCCCATTTTTTCACATTTTCTTACTTTCCCCTTCGTTATACAAATGTATTATATATATATATGTAAGATGTATATCGCTGTTGTTGGTCCATTCATCATGAAATTTACACACAATGTAAAAGGCAACAGGCATTTTCAAATTATGGAGAAACAAAAAAAATGAAGATACGAGGTTTTCTTCCGACAACAACAATATGCATTATGTCCCATAAGTGCCTACATTTAATAATGTTCTAAGCTTAACCCTAACATTAATCTTAAGACAGTTAGCAAAAAGATGTTGTCTTTTTGGTTTGAAAATATTAAATATTGAACTTTTACAAAGTCAGCATCATAAATTTTAAAAGCCAAAACACCTTTGTCCTGAAAATATAGAAAAACAAAGACACACACACACACACACACACACACACACAAATAGTTTCCTCTGCCACTACATGGATTGTTCTCCGCTGCAGACCTAAAAGTACTGCAAACACATAGACATAAACATCAGCATTTGAGGTGCTCTTAGATGACACCCTGAATTAAGTGCCACAAGCACACATGGAGATGAGGAGCCTGCAATCAAAGCTCAATACGCACCCAGTTAGTGCACATGAAAATTTTCATCAGCATCACATGAGCGGACACAGATAATGAAGGCATGATTGCATGAATTGATTCATGAATGTGAACTCTTGCTGTGACACTAGCAGTTCAGGGGGAGCCTCAACACACCACTGAATAAACATGATGAATCATTTATCGCATCTTGATACACCAGATTACAGGGTGTCATATAAGCTCGGCCTGGAAGACAGAAATGCAATAACAATTATGAGGTGCAGAGCTGGTGGGGTGGAAATGTAGATTCTTTCCTCATTTCACTGTGCGAAACACTCAGTGCCTCTGGGAGTAAATAGTATTGTAAGCAAAGACACAGCATAGCAACAGAAATAATAGTTATGCCTGCCTTCTGATAACCAATCCACTAATCTGCAAAGAGTGCACAGGAAAAGATTTCATAAGTATCTCTACAACAAAGTCCTTGTGTAGCCAATTGTGTTAGCTTGTAACAGTGCAGGTGGGGCAATTGCACTAGGGTGTATTTTCATTAGACCCTTTATATTTGCCTCATTATTTGTGCTGCCACTCAGGCTGTAAAAATGCATCAGTACATCTCAGTGCATCCTGAAGCAGAGATCTGAAGGCGCTGGTTCAATTGCATCGATCTTGCAATGCTTGGATAATTGATTAAAATCAATTGTGACAGTCGATAATACATGCACATGCTTTTTATTGTCTAAAATTCATTACCTTCTATCACACATTTGGGAATTCAGTGTATTTTTTTTAACAATCAATTTTCAATTGCACCAGAATGAGTGGATCAAACTGGATGGACAAACTAATTTGCCTTTTAATTTCTTAAAGAATCATAAAGAATGGGATTAAGGTGGAAATAAGCCTCAACCGTCTGTATTAGAGCATTAAGCTATATTGAGATATAGCAAAAATCTAGGGATCACAGAAGAAAAGGAGTTTGTTGCCTTCTACTTAACCAAGCAGAAAAGAATGGATGGCTTCTGAATACGCCAGTCAACATCGCTTAATTTAGTTTAGGCTCCAGTAGGGCAACAATCACCGTACATCTGTGCAACTTCTGGCTCATTTTCAACATGCCTTTCTCTGCTGGTAAGAGGTGTAGTGTCATTTCTTAGCCTGTACTTCAAAATTCTCAGTTCTGGAATTGTGGAAGCTACCTGGTATCTTTCCAACATCTTTACTCTAAGCTGGAAATGTTATTGCTGGCATCATCCATGTAAAGGTTTTTGATATTTGTGAAAGAATTGGCCATCTTGACACCATCTTGATAAAAAGCCCTGTTTATCAGTCTTCTTACTCTGCCATTTTTGGCTGTAATTATGTGTAGCAAATAAAGCTTTTAGGCTTCATAATTCTGATTAAATTCTGCTTATTTTTCTGTATGATGATAGAAGAGACGATTTCTCAAGCAGTTAGCGGCTGAATTAAGCTTTGCAAGAGTAAATGCTTTAAAGTCAAGTTATATGTAGATGTATTTACATTTCATCATTATAAAATGAATGTCATTCCATTTTCTTCATATTTTATTATAATTTTTGAGCCATTTTAAAAAGCCAGCTATCTTTTACATTAAATGTGGACACTCCTTTTCTGGTGAACCAGTGTGAGTGGTCCAAAATTACTTGTAATAAAATCTTATTACATTAGTTTCAATTAAACATAATAATTGTTTAAAAACTTCAAACTTTAAAATTACCATGAGATTTTGGTTTGACCGCCATGATACTGAAAAAGTTCACACTCAAAATGTACTCCATAACGCCTGCATATGCAAATATAGCACATTTATTTACCATCCAAAATGATCAGCGAACCTGACTCCTGCTAAAATAGGAGTAGGTTTGAAAAAATTGGTACTATTTTGTATTATGACACCTTTCCACCAAGGCATTTAAAAAAAAAAAACGTTAATCTTTCAACTGTAACTTTAACTGTAACCCTGTTTTTTTTCCTTTATGGGAAACCCAAAGTAAAAGGAGCACTATTCTCACATGCTTTAGGCTACAGTCGTGATCTTGGTGTCCTTTGAAAGGTAAAACTCTTAGGTTTTTTCAAACCATCAGAATAATTGTATGAATACAGGCCGGGTCTCCACTTGACGGCGGGGGTATGTAACCAAACTGGTTATCTGTCAGTAGGGCTCCAGTTTGGTTACATACTGACATAGGCTAGAATTGAGGAAGTTATTTTAGCCTGACTCATGCATCTCAACTGATTTCTGACTCTCGGCATGCTATTATGACCACATTTTGCTTGCATTTGCTCATTCAGTGCTTATGTTGCAAATGAGACAATATTTACTGATGTGAATATTGAATCATAAAATGGGTTGTGGAATTTGAATCCTGATATTTCAAGCTTTCCAACAGTAGACTGGAAAAGCTTGCCCAAGGTCTCTTATTGGTATAATGTAGGGCACTTGCCCAAGTGAAGCACTGAACCCCAGCTTACAGCACAAAAGAACTCTGGCTTGGTAAATCTCTCTTGAATGGAACATTTCACATCAAGCCATTCTGAATTACTTTGCAATTACAATTACATTGTGAACAACTGAATATTGTGGAAAAATTTAAGGAGCTCCCATGTAAATCCCTTTTTTACACACCCGTATACAAATGATTAAAACCATTGTATGAATTGTTCAAACAAAAGCCCTTGTGTGAAGACACAGAAGATGGAATAAACACTCTCTGGTCTTCACACGCTCTTGTAGTAGTTCTCTGTAACTCACTGCTTGTGAGTGACAACCTCCAGACACTAGTATCAAAGCAATTTGGGCTGGCAGGGAGGCTGCAGGGCTATGGGGTGGGGGCTGGAATTGGTGGAAGGGCTCGCAGAGGGCTAAACTTCATCAATGGGGATGTTAGGCTGGGGTGTCTCTACTTACAGCCAGGTGAGGTTAGTGATGGATTAGTCCTGGAACTAATGTGTCCGTCCACCTGTGAAATGAAACCAGCACAAATGTCTGGCAGCCGCATGCTTTTTCCGTACACCATGGAGATATGATGCACTGCTGGACTACATACAATGGTATGTATAATGGTTGTGTGATGGACATGTTAACACACTCACACTGAGGGAGGTTCATGTCACACACATACATTACTGTGCAAAAGTCAGAGACCTCCTTTTATCTACTCAATTCCCAGTCAAAGCAGCAATTAAGCACAAACAATTCATGTTTTAGTGTCAGAAAAAGTGGAAAACATATTTAAGAGAAAATTACACAGATGCCTGAACAACTAAATATAAATGTTTTCAGCAATTTAGTTTACCAAACTTTTAAAACTGTATTTCAGCTTCCATTCTTTCCAAGAGACTTGCCTTCAGTACTTCCAAGAAATGTGCAGGGATATTTTTCCACACCTCCAAAGTTCAGTCTTAGAAGTTGGTTGCATTTTCTGCTTCTCACAATCCAAGTAATCTCAAACACATTAAATTATGCTGGACTTTGGGGTGGTCAGTCCATTGTTCTGAGAACACCAGCAGCTTCTATGTGTTCTGTGCAACGGCTTCTTGACAGCTGCACTTTCTTACAGTTTTTTTCTCTTGTGGCTGATTTCTGGGGGAGAATATTCTAGACGAGGATAAATGGAAGAGAGTGAATGAGGAAGAAACTTCTAGAACACTTTGTATGGGATGGAAGATTCTGGAACATTCTAGATGTGTTAACAGAGTTGGTTTAATTGGAGACTAGCCCCTTCCTATTTCCTCCATTATATCAAAAACAGCAAAATGCCAGAGGGTGCGTGCAGAAAGTGAATATAGTTTCTGATCACGTGCCCAGAACCTTCTGTTCATTTTAGAAAGTATAATGATGTATTTCACTAAAAAAGCAAATGGATTTTGGGCAGCAGGACACTAACATTACTGCTACTGAGTGCTGATTGACTGGATAGAGGAACAACTCATTGGCTGTCATGAACATACAGTACATGCGGTGCTGTTTTAAGCTCCTATAACTCCTATAACTTTAAAAGTGCTGAAAATATAACAGCAGTGTTAAAATGTTTTATGCTGTCCTGTGTTCAGGAAATGAATGCATTCCTTTATTATAATAATCTTTAAGCATTTGTTATTATGATTTTGCCCAAATGCTCCATGTTAACCCATTCAGTTTGGACTCGCTTTGGATCACCCTCTAGCATTTAGGAAACCCGCAAGACATTACAGAACAGTAATTCTTCTCTCTAAAAGTTCTGTCATGTGTTAATGGGAGACAACAGTGTTAAAAACATGTAATTTAAGGAGAACTCTCTCAAATAGTGTGAACATGGAAGTACATTCTTTGAATGGAGAACATTCTAGTACATTGTGATTTGGCAGAACATTCTAGAACGAAGTAAATGGGTAGACAATGTACCACAGCAGTGTAAATGGGAGGAGAACATTCTAGAACCTATTGAAATCACACATAGGCACAGTACACTAAACCAGCAATGGTTGGAAAATTTGGGGTTGGTGTGCTGTAGTCTGAAATCTTGAATATGTTATGTGGAAACAATTGGGATCCAGTGGGTCAGTTGGCTGGTCAACTGAGGATGACACAATACTCCACTCAGCTGAATTCACTACATTCATTTTTATTCACTACAGTGTTTACACTAAGGCAGATGCCTGTCTGATCCTGCCTGAGAGATTACCCTTAACTGTGATTTACTAAGTTTATGAAACTCTCTGTGGTGCTTGAATCTCTGCTTCAGACAGAACAGCCTTACGTTTTACAGTTTAATGGGCAAGCTGTCAAAAACTGGATACAGAAAACCACAGGAGCAAATTCCAACGGTTGTGTTATTTTGGCTTGCAAATAAGACTGACAAATGATAGCAGTTAGACTATTGAGGGAATTTGCTCCAAAATGTGAATTAATAAATAATATTTGTTCATACATTAGTAAAGGCAGAATGCAGATGAGTGGGATTGGGCTGAATGTAATCCAGCAGGAGACTTAGCTCATCAATATTTAAACATCATAAGCAAGTCAACCACAATGAGGTGCTGTGATACAAATCGGCAGAGAAGACTTTTCCATCCGTGAATGCTTTACACTTGGATGGATGTTGCAGTTGCCTGAACCATCAAATTCTAAATAAGGACTAGCGTACATCATCTTTTTTGTCTTGTAATCAGTGCACATCTTTTCTATTTATTTCTTTTTTCTTGGCCATTCAGGGCCAGAATCAAACGCTTGTCACGGCTTTGCGATTTCTTTCCCAGTGGACATATCATATTAAATGTGACAGACCAGGCTTTTACTCTGCCAGTGTGCCAAAACAGTAGAGTGTGAAGGGGGAGCTTCTATATATGATCAGAGAATTTCTGGAAACTGCAGTTTTAATTTCTGTACTTATATACTTATCAAACATCCCCCCAAGCCACAAGTATGTCTAATATTATCCAAAGCATATAATGTCATGGTCATGTTTCAGTTCCATGGAGGAAATCCTGGAAATGTTGCATTTAGTCAGCCATTATCACTGACTTCTGTTAACTTCTAGTTTATTCACACATCTGCTATAAAAAGCTTTATGACACAAATTAATTACTTCTAGGGCAGATCTAGGCTAAAACAGACAATGATACAGTGCTATGCAGAGACTACTTTATTTATTTAATTTACAGTTAAAACAGCCATTAAGTACAAATTATTGAATTCCACCAATATGTGAAATACAGGGAGGAATGGTGGGGGGTCTGGGACCTTCTAATTATCCTTTTGGACCTTTGGATCTCTAACTCCTAAGAGGTCCCTGAAAATAAATTCATTATGATGTTATGCTGTCATTGTTTAGCTGTTTCACTCACAGTCATTGAGCTTCTGTTGTTGAGATTCTTGACTTACTAGAGCTGCAGTACTGGTCTGCCTCAGGGTGCCACTGTAGCAAAGTGGTTCACTCACTTGGTCTTTTGTAGCCTAGCAACTGTAACTATACCTCTGCAAAACTTTACAATATGCCATAATATATTTGTAAATCTGAAAACTTCCCCAATTTGCCTATGAGACTGGTGGAAAGCATGCATTGCTGCTCATTTCTTAAAAGACAAAACTGGAGATGTATAAGATCTTAATTCATATATGGAGGAGCACATTATGAAACTGGAAAGGAGCATTTTCAGAGTAAGAACTGTTTAACCAAACTCATATGGGAAGTATGCAGCCAGCCAATGCCAGATTAGCCAACACGGGACACCCCACCCAACCCCCCACCTTGCCCAATATCAGGGGATATTTCCAGATTTCCAGGAGATATTTCTGAGGTGATTAAATTTACAAATGATTAAAAGATACAGAGAAAATGTAACTCCCAACAACTGTGCAAGACCTGATAGACCAGCAAAACTGTCACCATCAGATAAACGGTTCTTTAAGCTCTGAAAAAATCCTGTCCATCTTTCCACTGTGAGAAGACAGCTGAGCACTATGAGTCTGAAAGGATGTGTAGCTGTAAAGAAGCCCTTACTGAGAAAAGAAAATAAATAACAAATAATAAAACTTTCAAATTAAACAAAATGTTCTCAGAATAATGGTGAGTGCACCTAAATTATGCATTGGCTAAATTTTGACATTAACTGCCTTTCAGTGGTCCCCACAATTCAGTCCCATCACTACAATCATAAAAGCAATTTCCGCCTACTTTAACCATGTACTTGAAAGTCATCAGTGTTGTTGTTATATCCTTCCTATCAGTGTCTATGTGCATGCATGTGGTGCTCCATGAGTGAGTAAAAACAGATCGAGCATGCATGTGTCTGGTTCTTAATGCGAGGGCAGAGCAGTGGGGGGTAAATCTCTGACCAAAACAGAACACAGCAATAGAAGAAATGAACCCCGCTATGCGCAATAAACAAGCAGATCGATACGAGCAGGGGAAGACGGAGAGAGGAAGAGTCAATGGAGCGGGACAGCAGGCCACTGAGGGCTTATTGGACCCTTCACTGTCTTTAGCCACCTCTCCTCTTCTGCTTAACTGCATCTGTGGGAGCCATTAGATGAAAGTGCCAGGTGCTGGCCTTGTCTGCCACTAACTCATTTAAGGCGATGTTAGTGCCTGTCATTGCTACAGTAAAAACACAGAAGAAGACAGCAGACAGAAAGAAGAGATTGACTCTAACCACAGCTAGATGAACTCCCTGTCTGTTCTCAAGCAGGGGAACTCAGGGAAGAAGTAGAACCGTCTTTAAAAAAAGATTCTTTAATGGCCGTTTGGGTGCTTTAGTGAAGGCAAGGGTTATGAATATAACAAAGAATCTAAGAACAAAAAGAACCTCTACAAAAAATAACTCAAACATTTAGATGTAAGCAGATTTATTCAGTGTGTTTTGATGTAAAACTGTATAACAGGGAAGTTACAAGCAAACATCTAAAAATATATAGAAGGAATTATTGTACTGTAAAAACATATTTCTTGGGAATTTTCCCACTACACAAAGTACTGCAATCTTTAGGTACAGGGAACTGGAACTGTGCTTTATCCACTGGTCATCCGTCCAGTGTTTAAGGTTCCAGATTGATAGAATATGACCTAATGGTAATGGAGGATGATCCCCTATGCCTTTGGTAGTACATGCAGTTCAAAGCAATGACAATTTAGCAATTTCTTTACGGTTCCATGTGATGATAACGTCACCAAACACTACTACATGACCTAAAATAGCACCAGAATGTAAATTAGAATGGTATGTTAATGTGTCTGGTTTTAAAATGATTAATTTATGTAGCAAATATGCTGTGATGAGATAATAAGCTCATACTTTTAAGATATATGTTAGCCACCACAGAACAAGTGTTTTGACTAATTTGCCCACTTGACAAAAAAGAAATTAATTCTTAATTCTTCACATAGTTCTCTGTAACTGTAGACATTTGTTGTTTCTACACACACACAAGAGTACTGTACACTCACCGGCCACTTTATTAGGTACAATAGTTCAATTGCTTGTCATCACAAATAGCTAATCAGCCAATCACACGGCCGCAACTCAGTGCATTTAGGCATGTAGAGGTGGTCAAGACAACTTGCTGAAGTGCAGACCGAGCATCAGAACGGGGAAGAAAGGGGATTTAAGTGACTTTGAACGTGGCGTGGTTGTTGGTGCCAGACGGGCTGGTCTGAGTATTTCAGAAATTGCTGATCTACTGGGATTTTCATGCACAACCATCTCTAGGGTTTACAGAGAATGGTCCAAAAAGAGGAAATATCCAGTGAGCGGTCAGTTGTGTGGATGAAAATGCCTTGTTGATGTGAGAGGTCAGAGGAGAATGGGCAGACTGGTTCCAGATGATGGAAAGGCACCAGTAACTCAAATAACCAACCAAAATCTCTGAGGAACGTTTCCAACACCTTGTTGAAAGTATGCCACGAAGAATTAAGGCAGTTCTGAAGGCAAAAGGGGGTCCAACCTTTTACTAGCAGTAAAAAACCTAATAAAGTGGCTGGTGAGTGTATATCAGTTTCAATCAGCTAATGGCTCGATCTAACTATAAATAGCAAGCAGTGTGTCTAATTATCCAAATTGGATGCTTTAGAATAACATTAAATTACAAAATAGAACATTCATTCTTTAATCACAGTTATTAATCCTCCTGACTCAAGCAAGTACTCTGTGGAAAGTACTTTGTCACTTATACTCACCTATTCACCTCTTATTCTTTGTCAAGTAAATACATATGAATGGGAATGAAAATGGTAGTACCTACGAGGGGTTTGTCATGCCTCAAGGGTACTCCCCCAGTGTTGCGAACTCCATTTCCCATGAATCTATGGGAGGACATATGACCTCAGACTTCCTGACATATCGGAGTCCATGTTGGACTCCATATCCCAGGAGTTAACAGGGGATCAATGGGTCCCGAACCTATCAGCGTTCTCGGTCGCCAGATTACTGACTGTTGTTTCACCTGTGTTCACCTGTCACATGACTGCCATAGTTTAGTATATAAGCCCGGGCCCTAGGCAGGTCAAGTTGTGAAGTACTGTTTCCCCTGAAAACTCACTGAGCGTTCTTTCTGATTACCTGTATCTGTTTTCGACTCTGACCCGTTCTTGTTTCTCTTGATGCCGATTTTTGCCTTGCCCCTTTTGGTTCTGTATTGCTGGTTTTTGGATTCATGTGTTTGACCTCTTTTTGCTCGTGTCTTTGACTGTGATTTTTGAATTGCCTTCTGTTTATGTTTGTCTGGTGAGATGATCACAAAGGTGATCTTTTGGTTTTGACCCACATATGTACTTTGACTACGACTTTGCCTGGAACTTGCTGAATCCTGACAAAGTAGCATGACTATTAATGTGTACTAGTCGACTATTCAACTAGTCATTCAAAAAAGTAGTCAATTAGACATGAGTACATTGAAAAAGGAAAAAGTGAGCATTCCGGAGATCTATGAAAATGATATTGTTAGTAGTAATGGGGCTGGGTGGAATGCTTACAGCTGAAATACAGCTGGAAATACAGCTGAGTTTTGCTGTATTTCTGTTCACAGACGTACGCAGGCTGTCTGATTTAAATTGGACTCAAAAATCACCACAGCTCTCAGAAACTCACCTCTCATTGAGAATTTAAACTGGCACTGGTCCGCGTGCTCTGTGATGGGAAACAAGAACGATTGTTTATCAAGCTAAATGGAAGTAGCAAGCAAGTGCATCTCTAATCACCAATTAGCTTTTCAAAGTGAGGTATAGGCCTAATCGCTGAACCAAAGTAAACAAGATATCCTTGCTGGTTTGCTGACCGGTACTCCAACTTTATTTATGTATTTATTTATTTGTTTATTTATTTTGTTGCTGTTGTTGCTTTGTTTTTTTTCTATGTTGTGCTAAAAGATCTGTGATTGGATGTTTTGCATGTCAGTTTCCACAGCTCTCAAAACCTACTCAGTCTGGCTTACCAGTCTGTATTTCAGTGTGGTTTTACACAGCTTGCATCACAATTGGCTTCATTCCTGCTATATTTACATGCTAATTTAAGTACTTTAGGCTTTGTATTTAGCATAAGAACTGATTTTTGTTCTCTCCGTCTACTTCTTCACTACAGTTTTTACCACCACTCTATCTCCAGCACTGTCCAACTCAACTGCTGCCCACAGAGCTGCCTAGTGCATTTATTAGTTGACTAATTGTCCAGTCTATGCAACTCCTAATACTACATTTCTGTTTCCATGCATATGTATTTAGCTGACAGAGAAGACGACACAGTAGCAGATAAGCATCTAATTTGGCTAGTTAGCCAGCTTGGCATATAACTTCTTAGTATTAAATGTTGAAATATACTTAGTATTTCTCGTATTAGTTACTTTTTACTTAAATACTTGTACCTAGTATTAGTATTAGTATTATTATAATATATTTACTATAATAATAGGTAACTATTATTGTAACAAAGTACCACCATTATAAGTTATAGAACCTTTTTCTTACTGTATAAAGCTCTTTTTTTAAGAATGTTCTTTTCTTTCCTTTTCTCCATTCTCACTCCTCTCTGCCACCTGGCACTCTCTCAGTCTTTCACTTTCCAAACCATCTCACCTCCCTCTCCCCATTGTTCTGTCTGCCTCTCGACTACTACCCATCACTCTATTGATTTCACTGCAGAAACCGTTCTCTCCCTGTTTTTGTGCCCTTCTCACCATGGCTCGCATATCTTTGCGTTCGTCCTGTTGTCTGAGATCTTTTTCCTCTCTTGTTCTCACTTTCTCTTTTCTGACCATCCTGCCTCTTTGCCCTCCACCCCTCCCCCATCCCTTCCTCTAGCACGCTGCATTAATAATTGAGGAGGTGTGAAGATCTTCCTGCCGGAACATTCTCCTTCATTAATCCCAATATGTAGTGTGCTGCGGATCTGACAGGATTCATTTCGGTTCCAGACACGCTTTTGCTCCTGCTCCCTTTCTGTGCTGCACCACTCACACACACACACACACACACACACACACACACACACACACACACACACACACACACACTGCCACCCAAACCCAATTCCATCTCAGCCTTCTCTGAGCACACAAAACATGCACATGTATGATGATAAAAAGTCCAATTATGGCACTACTCAGCATGATAATTGACCTGCCCATGCTCCAGCTACAAACATGTTCTTTTATATTAGTTGTTAAGAGTTTGGACAAGAGATTGGCTTATGGAATGCTGACCAAACACTTAATTCAAGCTAATAAGAAACCAGAGTGCAGTATTCATCAAGTGCATTACCAATTTAAAATGATATTTTTTCTGTATGCACATGTAAATGAATAATTAGATTTAGTGTTTTGTGGAGTAATTGAGTTAATGTTAGCATGGTAGACCCTGTTCATAGCTGGCATTAGCATCTGTTAGCATCAGCTATTTACACCTGGTATTTCAATACATTCAATACCCCAGTGACCACTTATGATCAAATTTAGTGACTGGAGGAAGGTACCATGCAGATTTACTGTATCAGTCAATTGAAACTGTCATCAGACAAAACTGTGCTGAGTCCTGGTTTGTGCACATGCACAGGCTGTTACAAACATTTAGACCACATACTTATAAACAAATGGGTGAGGAGACAAAGAAAGAAATTATGCAGCTGCTTTCATCTATGATACGAAGACACAGCTGATTAGGCAGTTCTTTGTTGCTGTCAGGGAAGCATCGGAGTGCTTTAGCTTTCACACTACAAATGTTATGTGCTCATATGAGTCTCTGACCACTCGTGAAGGTGGTTTGAGTGAGCAGATCACAATATGTCTCTAAGATACACTGGACCCCATTCACACCTAAAACTAACGTTATAAAATCAGTCTCAGTCCTAAAATCTGATTGGCTGAAGGATGTTCGAAGCCATTGTAAAAAACACGCTGTGCAAACACCTATGACTCCTACACAACTGAACTCTGCACAACTGCACTATGTCATGAAAAATTCTTGTGCTGTTAACAATATTTGACTCTAATGCTGCTCACATGGACCACTGAGTGTACTGATGAACTCATAACTGTTTTTTTGTTTAAACTGAGGGGATGACAACTTATTTCCTGAGCTAAAACTAGGCAGGTACTTACGGCATGATTCCCCGGAAAAGTGCAATATAAAAGAAACAAAATATGTCACTTGAATGGCTTACACACTTCAAATGTCTGTGTTTCAAATCTACTTTAAGTAGCATCAAACTGAATCTCAAATCGCTCATTACTTCCTAAATAATATACTATGGAAGTTTTGAAATTCTGTCTTCAACCACCAAATAGTGGAATATTTGTTGAGTATGGATGTGATCAAGTCCCAAACAACTACTTTCCAGCTATATTATGCACTGTTGGGGTGCAGGATCCAGCATTTACATTCTTACTCAGTGCACTATGCAGGGAGCAGGGAGCTGTTTGAGATTTAGCCCCAGTGTGGGAAGAGGGGGGCTGGTATGAGAGTCACTGTGGTAATTTGGAGATTAAAAAGTATTTATAAAGGGAAGGGTTTTGCATTAAATAGTGCTGTGTTACCATCTGTCCATTACTCGTGGGCTGGATGTTTGGGATCTGGCCCTGTGACCGGAAGGTTGCCAGTTCGATCCCCAGTCCATGACTGAGGTGTCCTTGAGCAAGACACCTAACCCCCAATTGCTCCCCGAGCGCCGTGGATAGGGCTGCCCACTGCTCCCTAGTGTGTGTGTGTATTCACTAGTGTGTATGTGGTGTTTCACTTCATGGATGGGTTAAATGCGGAGGTGGAATTTCCCCGTTTGTGGGATTAAAAAAGTATCACTTAATTAAATGACTGCAGTATACAGTGAGGGGAGATTGAAAGTTCTTCACTGCTTTCAGTGGTCCTTGGATGCTTGGCAATGATATTGTCCTTTAAGGAATTACATTTCCTGGCTGATTACTTGCTTATGTTGACGTTTATTAAAAATAACAATTCTTTTGTAAAATTGTGTATTTTATCATATTTTATATTTATTTTATGTACATTTTATTTTTATATATTTTGTTATATTTTATATTGCTTAATGTTGTGCCTAAGAACACTGTTTCCCATGATAAAATCTCAGTAACACATCTCACATGACATATTGCTTCATTTAATGTGTCATTTGTCATGTTATGTCATATTTCACAGCGCTGTACTACATCCTTTAGCTTGACCGAGTTGACAGAAATCACAATTTTGTATTCTTTTTGCATTTTCTTACATGAAAGTTCTCTAATTACAATACCCAGCATGCACCACACAAGTACGTCAAACAAACTCTGGTGATCTTCTCATGGCAGTAAAGAAATCCTTGCTACTAGCATGGTCACAGATGTAGAGGCTAATAAATACAGATGTAACATATAGCTCCTTAGCATTAACATTAGCTATCTGCATTAGCTTAGCCAGCTAGAAGGGGAAAAACTCATTTCAAACATGGCGCCCGCATTGTAAAAAGATTTTAGTGGAATTTTAAGATTACAGAACTTCAAATAGTAAGTCAACAGAACACATGAAATATGTTTGCTCTGTCAAAACTTTAAGGCAGCCTGATATCTAACCATTTCAAATTAAAGCACCTATATCTTTTTTTCCCCCTCAAAACACATCATCTGAATGAGGGTTTTCTCAGTCTTTAAACCAGAAAAAAATCACAATTGTGGCACCATTGTAGAAGGTGAGTAAGCATCTTTAAAATAAATGTTTACAGGTAATTGTTGAGTTTTTCATCCATTGCCAGGTGTAACGAGGAGCTAGGTAACGGACGCATGTGCGGAGGTAAGCGACTTTTATTGAGGGCAAATCCAGGGTTGTGGTCAAAACAGACCAAGGTCATTGATCCAATACGGAGAGATCGTGGGGCAGACATGACAAAACCAGAATACAATCAATAACACGGAGAAACTAGCAAACATCAAAGACAGACTGATACAAAGACCAAGAACAAACACGGGGCTTAAATACAACAGGGATAACGAGGGACAGGTGGAAAACAGGTGGAGACAATTAGGGGAGGAGTAATCAAACAAGGGGGCAGGACTTGAAAACCAAAACAAATGCACATTGAAGACCAAAACAAAGGAGCACATGGAGTAGTGGGAGGAGCCAACCGTGACACCAGTTTAGTGTCAAGGGTGAACAGGGCCATGGTTTATCTTGGTAACATACTAGTTACACTGCAAACTTAACATGCAGTAATCTCAAATAAGGATTTTAGCTAAGTGTTGTGACCTACAACAGTTCCAACCAATGAACGCATTTGTGCGCACAGCATGGAGATCAGTTTGGTGGCTGCAATTATACAGGAAATGCCTAACAAAGCCTTTAGTTTTCCATGGTTCATTAGCAGGGCTTACTGCCCATGCTGGAATGAAACAGGCTACGTTCAAAAACATTCGCAGCTTGGAGGGTTACAGTAGACTCTGCAAACACTGCAGCAGAGTGATGGAAGGCAAGTGATCAAAAGCAAACATTAGCATGGGCAACAGGCTGAGCACATGGTGGCATGTTGCAGCCACTGAGGGCAAACACCCCCATATGCCACCCTACTCTCTTACTCTTTCACTATTAGCTTCTGCTGCCAGCAACACCGAGAGAGCTACCCTTGAGCTCACAACACTTAAACAAGCAAACACAAACACATACATACATATACATAACAACATATTCACAAGTTCATTTACATATGTAGATCCTTGGGTTACAGGTCACGCACTGAATCATTTATTACAACATTCCATAGGGGTACTTTTATTTCAATCAGCACTCAGCCTTGCATATAAGGAGCTGACCCCCTTGACATGAGATTTCAATAAAAGTGTGAAATCTGCAGTTTAATCAAGATCGAATCAAGAAGTCGTTCGACATAACCACCTCTACACACCCACACACACAGCCACACACCACACGCATACACTGGAAAACATGTTTACTTTGACAAGCACATTGCATGTAACTCTGAGTATCACAAATGTAATGCAAATGAAAAGCATTCATAAATAAACTTTTATATCTGTGCCGTCTAACGATAGACAAGCATCTCCAAAATGGTAACTTTACAGGAGAAGGCAAAATGTTTAAAGTTGCTATAAAGAGATTTTTTGTTCCAGGCAGTTTTGGAGCATTTCTGTTGGTCCTTTTATAATGATGTTTTCATTATTATGACATCCACAATGTAAAGGTTAGCTGCAGTGTTCAAAATGATGTAAAAAAACATTAAAACTAAAAAAAAAAAAAAAGATAAGTTTAGAATAGATTTTCCTTTTGTATGCAAGCTGAACAATCTAGTTAATCAAAAATCAAATGTTATTTTCATGTTTTTGGAGGTCCCTCTGTTGAAATATGGATGTCTTTTTTTTCCATTTATAATATATATTTAAATGGAAATGTGCATGATTTACAAAACCAGAAGCAGACTGAATTTTCTTCTTTGTAAGTTAGCAACCAAGCCAAAATTTCTAAAAGTGTTTTTTTTAATTATGTTTAAATAAGTTTATATTGTGAGAGTTGTGCACATTTTTTTGAAAATAAGAACATTTCATTGTCTGTTTCATCTTGACGTGAGCATCTTTGTGGAGGGTATGAACTACTTTCAAAGCAGGGGTTTCTGCCCCTCATTGCTGGCAAGCAACTCAACACAGAAGTACATACAAAGCCTGTGTCCTTGTTAATCTGAGGACAGAGTCAATTCCCAATCTGCCATGATTTGAATGAGCCCACAAGCGTTACATATATCATATAAATATATAAACATATATACATGCGTCAGTCCATCTCAGATGAGCTCGGCCCAGAGAAGCTGGCGGCGTTTCTGGGTGGTGTTGATATGTGGCTTTTGCTTTGCATGGCAGAGTTTTAACTTGCACTTGTAGATGGAGCGACGAACTGAGTTCACTGACAGTGGTTTTCTGAAGTGTTAATAAAGAGTTAAATGTGGTAATATCCATTAAAGAATGATGTCGGTTTTTAATGCAGTGCTGCCTGAAGGATCGAAGGTCACGGCATTCAGTGTTGGTTTTCTGCCTTGCTGCTTACTTGCAGAGATTTCTCCAGATTCTCTGAATCTTTTGATAATATTATGGACTGTAGATGATGAAATCCCTAAATTCCTTGCAGTTGCACGTTGAGAAACGTTGTTCTTAAACTGTTGGACTATTTGCTCAGGCAGTTGTTCACAAAGTGGTGAACCTCGCCGTCCTTGCTTGTGAACGACTGAGCCTTTCAGGGATGCTCCCTTTATACCCAATCATGACACTCACCTGTTTTCAATTAACCTGTTCACCTGTGAACCAGAAAAACAAAAATGTTTATCCGTTTGAACATTAAATATCTTGTCTTTGTAGTGTATTCAATTGAATATAGGTTGAAAAAGATTTGCAAATCATCGTATTCTGTTTTTATTTATGTTTTACACAACGTCCAAACTTCACTGGAATTGGGGTTGTAACATATTACAAAGTTCTTATTACTTTCCAATAATTTTCAATAAAATTATGACTTTTTCTAATTTCTAAAATAGTTTTGAGTTGTGATTATAACAATGTGCATCAGTGGGCGAGTAAAAATAATATGAACCACTGACATCATCGCTTCTTCTCACTAATCCCACTTGTCATAAACAGGTCTCAGCTAGCTTAGAGACCCTCCCTGACTCTGTGTTTCACTTATACAACTTATACAAATACAACACAGCACATAAGGTTAATGTGTTTCTTATAACAGAAATGATTTCCGATTCATATTAATAAAACATTGAAACAATTACTTTAGTTTTTACCTGGTTTTATTGTTAGATATATTTCTGAATTAATATGGAGGAATGTGTTAGTATTACATATTAGTACAAAGAACATCATTACACTGGAACAGTAAAGTTTTTTTTTTGGCTACATGCTCATTCACATCACAGATCCTGTTTGCAGAATGGGTTTTTCAATGTTCTCAAGTAAGCACTGACCTGATTACACTAAGATGTCTTATACATGTTTATCTATGTTTGTGAGTTTCTATGCAAGATATCTAAGAACATCCAGGCTTGCATTTGTGTCTGTGTGTGTTCTGTGTGCACACCCGCACAGCCACATGTTTTCATTAGTTTGTTCATTAGTTGTTCATTTATCATAGAGACACTGATGGGAGCTGGTGGAAGTCTGGGGCGTTTGGAGAGAAGCTGCTGCACTGCTGTGTACATGGTCAATTTGCAAATCGACCAGAGATAGTGAAACTCAGCCAAATGTGTGTGAACACTGTTAGAGTGTAAGACCTCTCCAGGAGCTCATGCCCAAACTGCACACACACACACACACACACACACACACACACACACACTTTAATCTCAGATGGTGGTGCAGCTAAGAGACACTTCACTGCCTTGCAGTGCTACCAAACAGATAATAAAAACCAGAACAGTAATAAAAACTGTGAACCTACATCTCACAGACATGCTTGGCCTTGACCACACGTATCTTGATATTTTTAAAAACATTGCAAGCATGCATATTGCACGAGTATAGAGTACAGAGCCTGAAGTGGAAGCAGATATTTTCTAACAAATTGACTACAGCATGTAGCAAATGCATCATTAATTATATATCTGACACAGATTCCTGTCAGAAAATAAAAGCTTTTAAAAAGAAAAATTCTAACATCTACTGCTTGCTTCCATGGGGTTGTTGTACATTTCCATTGCTAAAGCCACTGTATCTGAAGCATGAATCATGCTTTGATCAGGCAGAGAACCTGAGTTTTTATAGCTTTACTCACTCTATTTGATTTATTAAGGTTTTTTTTTCCAAATATGATCTAGTCATATAATCATCTAATCACATATTTTGAGTCACAGAAATATGTCGCATATATTATAACCATTATAAACTTTATCACCTCCAGATCATTTCTAAATTGCTGAGCACATACAATCTAGTCATCAGCTGTATTTCAGGCAGAGTTGTTCACACATAATAAATGTAAACAGGCAGGCATTAAAAACAGATGTTCTCCTGTAAAAATACTAAAAAAGGAATTGTTTTTTAAAGCTCCATTCTGGAAAACATCTTCAAAAATATTTTCAGTGACTGAAAATGCTGTTTTCTTGTAGATGGGATTTAAAAAATATTTGGATACCTGTGGATGAGTCCTTAGTTCAATGACAGTGTCTATGGAAAATGGAAGGAATTACACAGAACTACACTCTTAGGGTGTGTTTATATCTGTAGTTTGGTTCCCTTGGTCCACAAAATAGATATGCATTGTTGCATTTTAGTTCTGATTGACGTATTTGACATATTACACATTGAACCAAAGGATGCAAACAAAAGCCATATGTAGAAGAAATCTAGTGGACTAGTTTTATAACAAACATCTAGTGATCTATCAAAGTAATATTGTTGTCTGGCCTGTATTTCTGCTATTGTATATATATATATATATATATATATACAGTGGGTTGCAAAAGTATTCAGCCCCCTTGAACTTTTCAACCTTTTGCCACATTTCAGGCTTCAAACATAAAGATATGAAATTGTAATTTTTTGTGAAGAATCAACAACAAGTGGGACACAATTGTGAAGTGGAACGAAATTTATTGGATATTTTAAACTTTTTTTAGAAATAAAAAACTGAAAAGTGGGGCGTGCAATATTATTCGGCCCCTTTACTTTCAGTGCAGCAAACTCACTCCAGAAGTTCAGTGAGGATCTCTGAATGATCCAATGTTGACCTAAATGACTGATGATGATAAATAGAATCCACCTGTGTGTAATCAAGTCTCCGTATAAATGCACCTGCTCTGTGATAGTCTCAGAGTTCTGTTTAAAGCGCAGAGAGCATCATGAAGACCAAGGAACACACCAGGCAGGTCCGAGATACTGTTGTGGAGAGGTTTAAAGCCGGATTTGGATAGAAAAAGATTTCCCAAGCTTTAAACATCTCAAGGAGCACTGTGCAAGCGATCATATTGAAATGGAAGGAGCATCAGACCACTGCAAATCTACCAAGACCCGGCCGTCCCTCTAAACTTTCAGCTCAAACAAGGAGAAGACTGATCATAGATGCAGCCAAGAGGCCCATGATCACTCTGGATGAACTGCAGAGATCTACAGCTGAGGTGGGAGACTTTGTCCATAGGACAACGATCAGTGGTACACTGCACAAATCTGGGCTTTATGGAAGAGTGGCAAGAAAAAGCCATTTCTCAAAGATATCCATAAAAAGTCTCATTTAATGTTTGCCACAAGCCACCTGGGAGACACACCAAACATGTGGAAGAAGGTGCTCTGGTCAGATGAAACCAAAATCGAACTTATGTTTGGCGTAAAAGCAATACAGCTCATCACCCTGAACACACCATCCCCACTGTCAAACATGGTGGTGGCAGCATCATGGTTTGGGCCTGCTTTTCTTCAGCAGGGACAGGGAAGATGGTTAATATTGATGGGAAGATGGATGGAGCCAAATACAGGACCATTCTGGAAGAAAACCTGTTGGAGTCTGCAAAAGACCTGAGACTGGGACGGAGATTTATCTTCCAACAAGACAATGATCCAAAACATAAAGCAACATCTACAATGGAATGGTTCACAAATAAACGCATCCAGGTGTTAGAATGGCCAAGTCAAAGTCCAGACCTGAATCCAATCGAGAATCTGTGGAAAGAGCTGAAAACTGCTGTTCACAAACGCTCTCCATCCAACTTCACTGAGCTCGAGCTGTTTTGCAAGGAAGAATGGGCAAAAATTTCAGTCTCTCGATGTGCAAGACTGACAGAGACGTACCCCAAGCCACTTGCAGCTGTAATCACAGCAAAAGGTGGCGCTACAAAGTATTAAAGCAAGGGGGCTGAATAATATTGCACGCCCCACTTTTCAGTTTTTTATTTCTAAAAAAAGTTTAAAATATCCAACAAATTTCGTTCCACTTCACGATTGTGTCCCACTTGTTGTTGACTCTTCACAAAAAATGTCAATTTCATATCTTTATGTTTGAAGCCTGAAATGTGGCAAAAGGTTGAAAAGTTCAAGGGGGCTGAATACTTTTGCAACCCACTGTATATATATATATATATATATATATATATATGGAAAAAAAGAAGAAATATATATATATTCTTTTATATAAATTATATTTTTGCATATGTTTTGTCAAATTCTAAACCACAGGTTGCCAACCCTGGTCATGGAGCACCCCCTGCCCTGCACATTCTAATGTTTTCCCTGCTCCCAACACACCAAATTCAAGTCATAAAGGACGTGATAATTTGCTGATCGCTAGTATAAGGAGTTTAGTGAGCAGGGAATCAATAAAACACACAGGGTAGGGGATGGTCTAGTACCACAAATGAGAACCACTGCTCTAAACCAATAAGTCATCATTGGTAGTGGTTTTCCCACATTGTAAAATGGAGTAAAAAATCTTGTAATAAATTGTCTTGTGGGGTTTACTGCTTTTATGGTCATGTCTGTATGGGTGTTTATAGTCTGGTATATGATATATTTTACAGTGGCTTTGAATGTCATGTTTTAACACAAACTATGTGCTTTCAGAATTACTATGTGTCAAAACAGCTTCAAAAATTTGTTGCAGAAACCAAATCAGGTACATACAAATAAGACGTCTTACGTTTGGTTCATATGGGCGTCTTTGGTCCATTTTACATTCATATTCATTCATTTGGAAGCAGACAGAGACCATCCTGTTCAGCAGGTCTTGGCCTAATTATTTGGAGCACACCAACAATACACAACTGCGAAGAAGGTATAAATGTGAAGAAGGTATAAATGTTGTGAAGTTTCATGGAAAAGTAGGCTTGCTGTGCCTTTTCATGCTGCTTGAGAACAGCATGTCTCCTCCTTTGTAAAAGACCTAATTACCCAGATTTCTAGTCTTCATTTAGCTACTGCAGTCCTTCAAATGTGCAGCTTTCCTAGGAGAGTCCCCCACACAGTCAATGGATTCTGTGATTTTCTTTATTGGTGTTATTCTGTTTCTTATCCTTCCTGATGCATATAGCCATGTTTTTAGCTCTTTGTTGGGACCAAAGGCCCCCAAGGTAATGGAAAATGAAACAGTATTTTGACATTGTGGAGACATCTTGGTGGAAAAATTAGGTTTGGGTGCAGGCATGGCATTATTTAGCAACAATAATAAAGAGGTCAGTGGAAATACCCCACTAAGACAGGAATACAAGCTTGAGAGTGCAGAAAAATGCGCACCCCATATAAAGGAACAAGGAATTTCATTTGCACGTTCTGATGTAGTCGAGTTTGAGAAGCAGTGCTGCTGGTCAAAAGCATGAGGGAATGAAAAAGTAATTTTCAAATGTGCTTGGAGAGCAAATGTTGGATATCTGGAGCGGAACATGTGGTCTTGGCCCTTCCTTGACAGGCCATTATGGTAATCTGTGTTACTTAAGGAGACACCAAGAAGCTAAATACACTCCAATCCATTTTCTGCGCATGCAAACCACAGCACGCTAATGAAAAAAGGCCTTTGCGTTTGGCATTATTATGAAAATCCTGCACCATTTATTTTTTATTAGGTGTCATATCGAGCTTAGGGAGCATATATTTTCACATACACATGTGCCTATAAAACACAACCCCCTCCACATTCATATATATGTATATACATGCACATACCCACACAGCGCTTTTAATCTTCTTTTCCAATTAGCTACAGGGATAGGCAGAAGTGTTCATTTTCTGAGTTGTTAACTGCACAACAAAGTGATGCCATGATTCTCCAAGCATGAAGCCGGGAGGGGACCTGAGACCGCATCGCTTCTCGTCTCCCACGGAGACAGTGAAAGCAACCAGTACTGAGAACAACAGGCCCTGGCCTAGTCGTCCGCCTACGCTAATGCTGAAGACTGACATTGCTGCTAATCGTCATTGGGATCGAAATTTGCCTCACGACTCGTTGTGTTGTGAGTAAGAACAATGCACGCTAAATGAGCCGCACATCCAGGACAGCACGATACTGTTCTGAGCCTCAGGGAAGCATGTTCTCCATCCCGCTATAATGATTATACATTGTTGAACATAATGCATTGGGATTTTATTTGAAGTATGAAAAAATTACATGAAATCATGTAGACTGTGCATGTAGTGCATGCCCCCTTATGTTCTATACATCGTCTTTTAATAAGAATTACAACAGACACTTTATATGTGTTTACACCATTTACAAGGACCACCATTCTGTTCGGCCTCCTCTGTGCTCTCTCTCTCTCTTTCTGTCTCTCTACCTCTCTGCTCCTCTTTATCTCTTGTTTACTCCATCTCTATCATTCTTACTCTCTCTTTCGCTCTCTTCTATCTCTCTCTCTCTGCCGTTCAATCTCGGATTCTTTCTATACTTTCTCACTCCATCCTTATCTTTTCTATCACTCACTTGCTCTTCCCCTCTCTTTCTGTCCCTCAGTGCCACTCCTTTCCTCTTGTTCTCTCTCTCTCTTCGATTTTTTCTCTCTAACACCTTTTTCCGCACTCCTTTTCTCCCTCTCTTCTTCTCCCCATCCACTTTCTTCTTTTCCTTTTTCATTCAGTCACTCTCTGGCTTCCTCTGCTTTCTCTATTCTCTGTCTCATCGTTCTCTCTGACTTTCTGCTTCTCCTTTCTGTCTCTACATATGTCTTTCTGTCTCTACATACGTCTCTCTCTCTCTCTCTCTCTATCTCTCTCTCCATTCTCTCTGGTCTCCCATCTATCTTCTTCTTTCATTGGTCAATGTCTACTTTTTTTTCTCTCTTTTCATTTTTGCCTCTTCTTCCTTACTTTTTCTCTTTCTATCATTCTGTGATATCATTCTGTATTTTTTCCTTTCCTCTCTCTCTCTCTCTCTCTCTCTTCTCTCTCTCTCTCTCTCTCTCTCTCCATACAGTATTTTTTAATCTGTCTATGCCCTCAGGCTGGCTGCATCATGGTGGAGTCCTCCTCACATTTCAGTGTCGCCCCATAACGGATAAGTCTCAACAGCATCCATTCATTCACATCACAAGCTGCTGCTGTCTGCCCACGAGAGAGCCATGCACAAACGATGGGCCAAAGCACGGGCAAGACAGACACATCCATCTGCTACAGCACACACACACACACACACACACACACTATGAAAGACGCAGAGGAAGAGGAAACACAATAATAACAATAGAGACAAAAACAAAATCCATCATCGTTGCGTGCGGGGTCGCAGAGGGGAGCTGTAGGCATTCAGTGGATGAAATGAAGACTAAAAAGCTGTGAGATTATGCTTTGTCAAGGAGAAACCACACCAGTTACGTTTAATTGCACACAACAGCTCAAGTAAGTTCATAGCCTGTTTAAAAAAAATAGAATGAACCAAGATGTTTACATGAGTTGTATAAAAACTAGTCCACTTATAGTCTTGTTTGCATGAACCACAGCATAATCGGATTGAACTACAGCATAAAAAATTTCTTCTTTTGTGTTTCAAGCTAAATTTATAACAGACAACTTATGTTTAACTGAATTTGAGTCACAGTTAAATCAGATTGCTTTTGGATATTACATAATGTAATATCAGAGAAAGTATAAAGAGATACTCTCCACAGACAGAGACAATCATACTAACAACTAAAAATAATGGCTAATAGGTCACAAAAAAAGGTGCATCTGTATGTAATTCAGATTTTGTCTGTGTATCTTATTCTATGGCCTGCCAGCCAGCCTCTACCTGCAACTCCCAAATCCACACCCTCAGCAGAGGGAGGCCAACACTCTGTCTCATCTGAGTACTGATTTACCTGCCCTTTGAGGAGTCTCACTCCTTGCACATCTCTTGTGCAGCTTTTGCACTGCCAAATTCTGTTTCTTTATAGCCCAGTTCAGTGTTTACTCACTTTGTTTGCTGTTTCCACTCACATTCTGCTTGCTGATCACTTTTTTTTTGCATTCATATGTATTGCAATAAACCACTAAAATGTCACTCCTTCTCTCTAGCATTACACTGTCCCTGATCTCTTTCCTTTCTTCATCATAAACTGTACATACATTCATATAACAGTTGGTTATCTGATTGATATGTGAAATGTGTTCTGTATGTGTTGTTATATATGACAGCAGCACAGCTTTTTTCACCATATTCCACCTCCCTCTGGTTGCTAAGCAATAACAATTGTTATTTTACTTAAAGGTAGAGATTTAATTTGGTCTCTGGCCACATTACACTGTCCTCTCCTGAATACATTCATGGGTTTATTTACTTTGCTTCATTTTCTGTCAGCAACATGAGTGGTTGACTCCAGCATGCCACATTACAAACATTTTAAAAGATAATGCCATCAAACTTTCTCAGTTTCTTCATCATTAAATCATTTGGATGTTTAATGTGAAATTCTCCGTTCTTGAGACACATTTGTATTTGAAGCTGCTCACAGTGGTGGTGGGAACCAGGCGTCTGAAGTGTTTAATGATGCTAAAAGCTACGTATGGAAAGTTGTTACTGAAATGGCTATGGATATGCTCCCTGTTGCTTGATACATTGTCTTATGAGTCGTTTTTTTTTCTTTGAAAAAATGGTTTTGGCCTTAAATGCATTGTTTAAAGATCCATTCATGGCTGAGACATACAGGCAGGATGTTGTAAGGTAAAATAGTTCCCAAAGAAATCATTAATTTTTTTGATTTGCTTCTATTTTTCTATTATCAATATTACCTATAAACACTCAGAAGGCACAATTGATAGCAAATAAAATGGATATGAGTTATAGATATTGTGAGCCCTGGTTTCCATCAACACTGCAGTAAAGAAATTTAAAGTGTTTCTCTACATTGAATCATTTCACATCAAACTGCTGTATGTAAACAGTTGTAACAGTGGAGATGTTATGTTATTGTGTAGCATGTGGTGCTGTGCTGGGCTGAGTGGTGAGTTCCCCCTGCTGTGTGTAAATAACAGTAAATAAGAGTATATGTTGCAGCTATTGTACATATTTCAATAGAACACTTGAGGTGGTGTGTTGTAACAAATCAAATCTTAGCTGTCCTGTGGTTATGATGATCAGTGACCAAATCACAGCTGTAGAAATAACGCACTCCTGTCATGTTCTACTGCTGAAGTGTTAGATTTCACAAAACGTTGGGCGAGCATGTGAAATGCCAATGGAAACAGAAAGCAGTGATAGGTAATTCGATACTAGTCAGATATTTGATACCATCTCTGATGCTGCATTTACATGTTTGCAGTAGACAGACTATTATTTCCCCCCCAAAAATATTTTAATCAAAAATATGACATATAACAATTTGTTCAACAATACTTCTTTTTGTGAAACAATTTTCAGTGCATCTACATAAAATTCATTTTAGTTTCTTTTGTCCTCCAAAAGTCTAAAGATGTCACGTGGGGAAATGGTTGAACCATATATGTTGAATTAGTAAACTATCAAAAAAGACAGTCATTTGTTATATATACTAAATAAAATAGTCTGGCATGATTTTATGATTGAGAACTTTAACATAAAAACCATGTTACAAAATGAAGCACCTTTGAAAGTACTGAGGTCTCTGAAAACGTTTGTCTGCAAGTTCTTACTTTCCTAAATGCCAGGCAGCACAACCAGAAAGAAATGAGTTTTCTTTTGACATGTTTTTACAAAAGTGGGGCCAAGGTACTGCATCATAAAGAAGAAGTGACCTACCATGCTAAGGTCACTAGCTCTTTGATAAATTTAGAAAAAAAGTCATCTTTGAGTTACAGTCAGTCTAATTCAAATATACCATTTCAGGTCTTGTGACCTCAGTAAACCAGGAAAAATACATCATTGTTATTATAATGCTTATTTATTTAGGCACAGTCACCATTGCAGTTATTCACTGAGGAACATTGGGCCTCATTCCCCAACCGTTCTTAAGAAGAAATTTCTTGTTAAAACCCACTTATGCAGTTTTCATGAAAAGTCTGACATTCACCAGTGTTTCTCATTTGGGATTTTGTTCTTAGGTAAGAAAAAAATCTAGTCACACTCAAGAGCACAGAGGTGAGAACAATTCTGTGGTAGAACACGTCATGAATGACAGACTTTTTCCTAGGACTTTTCTGAAGAACTTAGACTGATATTGGTGATGAGAGCAAATGTTCTTAACCTGTTGGATTGGACTCCTCTTAGCTGATAAAGGACTAAATATTTCCAAGATGCTCCTTTTACAGTCAAGCACTACTGAATCCCTTATTTAAGATGTTTTTGAACATTTCACAATGTTCCCAGTCTGTGTTGCAGGTATCGATTTCAGAATGAAACACACAAAAAACAATGGAATTAAAAAGGTAAATCATGAACTATCTTGTCCTTGCACTTTGTCTTTATTTGCAATCCACATAGTTTCTGAAGATAGATGCATGATTGAGACAGATTGATATAGAGAGAGAAACACTGACAGAAGAGCAGAAGAGAAATTAAAGAGCGAGCGAGAGAGACACTGAGACTGAGAGACAGAGAGAGGCTGAGAAAGAGAGCAGGAGAGGCAGAAGACTGAGATCAATTAAGTGAACATTGCACATCCCACACACTCAGCTGACCAAAGGCCACGTCCAGAATGCTCCCTGTCACGGCCTCGCAGGATCCAATCAGCCAGAGTTTCATTTCTCTGTGCTTGGCGGCACACACTCCATCCAGCTGTCAGCAGGCCTGCCTCTGACATCTGCCTTTAGAGCTGTATTAGTACAGGCACTGTAAATCTCTCCCCGTCATAGTCTCCCAGGTCACTGTTTAGCGAGTAATAGAGGGAGGCTGATTTTGGCCCAGGGGAAGAGGAGAGAGGGGAGGAGTGTTCATTCTTAACCTTAGAATTCCTCTCAAAGGAACAACAGTCATAAGCGTGTGTCACAGCAAGTAGCAGAGAAAAGGGTAATAAGACCAAGAATTATTGTTCGCAATGTCTGGATGAGATAAACAAGGCCAAGGAGAGCGTGGAGGGTATGAAAGGGATATGAATTGCCAGAGAATGAAAAAGCACTGAAAGAGGAAAGAATTCAAGGCTCGGTTTTGAAAATACATAGCAATACATTTTCTCTTTAAAAATGAACCCCTTCTTAGGGTCATACAGACACTTAAATCTCCCCTGAGACCAATGACCAATGCACCAGTCATCAGCTCAGGGGTACACAGGAGCTGAATCACGCTCCCATCCACCATTACACACATCACTTTATCACACACACACACACACACAAACCCTGTTTGTTCAGAAAAGTAGCTAATTGTGTTTATATTTTTGTTTGCTCAAGAAATAATTATGTATATCTAAATAATTGTAAGTGGGTGTGGTGTAGACCAGAAATTGGTTTGTAATTCTAGAAAAGTCTATATTAACACTGTCAGAACAAGATTTCATATCCCCAAAAAGGTTATTTTTCATGAAAATAAAAATTGGCTCACGTTTTTAATTTAAGTTAATGTAATATAATTGTAGATTCATTACAAGGGTCAATTTTTATTAGTAGTTTTGGTATCGCTTTATCTGAAGTGTGTCTGCATAACACATTCAAAACATCTTACATAAACACTTCATAACATGTTAATGAATGTTCAAATCTACATTTTTGAAGTATACATGTTTTACATGATATTAACATGGACTACTGTGTAATTATACTAAGACACATTTTTCAGAATAAAGTCCTCATTTTTTATTTTGAAAAATTATACTATTTTAGGGGCGGCACGGTGGTGTGGTGGTTAGCGCTGTCGCCTCACAGCGAGGAGGGCCTGGGTTCGATTCCCCGACTGGGTGACCAGGTCCTCTCTGTGTGGAGTTTGCATGTTCTCCCCGTGTCTGCGTGGGTTTCCTCCCACAGTCCAAAGACATGCAGTCAGGTCAACTGGACATGCTGCATTGCCCCTGGGTGTGAGTGACTGTCTGTGTCTGTCTGTCTGCCCTGCGATGGACTGGCGACCCATCCAGGGTGTATCCTGCCTTCCGCCCGAAGACTGCTGGGATAGGCTCCAGCATCCCCCCGCGACCCTGACGGAGAAGCGGCTTAGAAAATGGATGGATGGATGGATATACTATTTTAACATATAACTATATTATTATACATCAAAATAAAAACCTTGTTTCATCCCTTTGGTCATTAAATGCCTTGACGCACAGGCATACTTCATGTTAAGCATTCTTAATGCATTCTTAAGCATTCATTGCTTTACATGTCATTGTACGATATTTGCAGTAAATTACTCATTAACATACTATAGACAATCATTCAATGCTATGTATACAATGTATGGACTGGTGAATTAGACCTTTGGCACAGTAACATTTTAAAAAACACACAGAGTAAAAAGGAGAAAGAATTTAAAAAATGCAAAATACAAAAGCTTAAGAAAGCTTAAATAGAAGTTAAAAGTATCAAAGTGTCAAAGTACTTAATGACCAAAGGGGTAAAGTAAGGTCATTTTTGTGTCGACTGTCCAGAAATGAGGCGATTCACTGAAAATAATAGTTTTCAAAATAAAAGATGAGAACTTTTATTTTGAAAAATATAATATACCCAAAACCCTGATATCACTACAATGTCATTTACTTTCATTTTACTTGTGATTACTGGCATAAGTGGTTCATATGCATTGCTTTATAAAAACATTATTCAATTCTTTTATGTGTTATGACATGCTTATGTAGGCAGCCTTCAAATGATGTGTTACCAAAATAGCTGCTAAGGTGTTGATAAGTGGTTGCTATAATGCTTCAGTTGGTTACTGGGGTGTTGCCTAGTTGTTGCTATGGTATTCCAGGTGGATCCGAAAAAAATTCACAAGAGTTTCTGTCCATCCTTCTACTGTATGAAGATAAACCAATGCTATGGGTCTAAAACATCAAGAAGCTGTTAATCAGAAACGGAAATAACCAAAAAATTTGTAAATAAACAAAGAAGCTGCTTGTGTCCCAGAACAAGACTTGTCAGCCCATGACCTCAACATTGTGTTTGGGATTACCTGGCTTGAAAACAGCAGACAATGGAACCAATACTGAATGTTGGCAGTGGGGAAAATTCTCCCTGCAGATATTTTTTTTTTTAAATAAAGAGGTTTAATAAAGGCAAAGGGTGGCCACACTAAACACAGAAAGTATATTACAGTGCCACTGTAATACAGTGAAAAACCTTTGTGCTGTTAATACAATAATCTTTGACTCTAATGCTAATCTTGTGTGGACCACCGAGTATATTGATGAAGTAAGAACTCATTTTTTGCTTAATCAGAAGAGCTGAGAACTGGATTGGTGCTAAATAAGACTCGGGGTGGTGATCTGAAGACCAAAAAGTACTTATAAAGTGAAAGTTTTGCATTAAACAGTGCTGTGTTATCAAGTTCATCGCTATATGATTCATGAAATGATCTCAATATACAGCGATGGGCACCCAAATGTTTCTCCTCATTCAGCAGCCCATAGTTGCTTGGTGACAATACCATACTCGAAAGGAACTACATTTCTTGGAAGAATACTTTGATAATTTTTAATAATAATATATTATTTTCTGAAAGATTGTGTATTATATTGTATTTTACTGTTGGCTGCCATTTTATAAGAGCAATAAGCCACTTGAAGCCATGTGCTACTGTGATTTTATCACAGGGATGGGAATTTTAAAACACCCCTCATGTGACAAAATCACAGTAACACATGGCCTCAAGCGGCTTATTGCTTTAATATTTCATACTAATTGTTGAGGCTTGGAATTTTCTGTTAAATATGTTTTCTCCGTTTTTCCTGATGTTGAAAAATGATGAACTTAATGGATGTTTTGACTTGAAATTTGACTTGAAAGGGTGGTCTCAATGGGGTGACTTTTGCAGTCCTGTATTTGTATTTGAAAACACTCCTACTTGTTTTTCTCTTCTCTGGAGAACATGTAGACGTTTTTGTTTATTAAGAAAGTGAGTTAAACCCACACATGTATATTCAGGTGTTCCAGCTTGAAGATAATTACATTCCTGCAGGTCGAGTGATGCCAAAACACAAGGTAAGGCTTGGAGTCACAATTAGGCTTTAGCAGAGAAAGTGTTTCGTTTCAGCAGGCATTGATTACTTGCCTTCATTAGCAGACAGGCCTACTTACAGCATGGTACTGTGTAATTGATAAGGTCACCAGACTCAAAGAGACAGGGGAGCCTAATTAAAAACCAAACAATAGACCACAGACCGTATTCTGCTCAGGAGGAGGAGAAAACAAGCTCTCCCTAAAGCGGAGTGATTATAAGTGTGTCAGACATCACAGAAAAAGAGTTGTGCTCTTCAGCTGCATGGGAAATTGTCAAAATGGTGAGGGCTTGGAGGCCAAACAGTCGTTTAATCAACTGTTTTTTAGTGTAAAACTACAGTCCATCAAATGGACTGACGCAAGCCTTAGCAAAAGCCTGACACAAGAAAGGATGTTCATATAAATGACACCAATTTCCTTAAAAAAGACCTCAAATGGAAGCCACTTGAGCCACTTAGCTTGGATGCACTCTAAAACACACACTCATATCCAGCAGGAGCACATGTTCCTCTCAAATGACTCAAATGACTGTCTGCTCCAGCAGCCTCCTGCTTCCTCGCGCTCGCATGGCCGATCGATCTGGTCTCCAGTCACGTTCATTATCTCAGCCATCTATAGATGAATTATGCAGCAAGTAACACAATCAAATGTAATTCTGATAAGGGGAGATGAAAACCTTTCCCAGAGACAGGACATGGACATTCTCATCCTGTTGACAAAACAGCAGGTGATTATGCTTTTCATTATTTGAGCTGACCTGGAAATTATTATTTCATTCTCATCACTCTATGGCCAGTTTATAGTAAATAATAGGGTTGTTTCAATGTACAGCATAGAAATTCATTATCACTGTCAGGACAAAACCTTGTATCTCCTCTTGTTTTCTTTCTTTAATATCTTTTTAACACATTTTACCTTTTTTTGCATTAAATATTATTATACATTAAAACATAGTACTGCACAAATGTCTGAGACCACCCTTCATTTATTTTATTTCCAGTTAAAAAAAGTCATTAACCACAATTTACTGTTTTTCAGGATCAAGAAAAAAAACACAAATCTAATATTTCTCAGCATTTAGTGTGTCCACTCTTTGCCTTTCCGCGAGACCTGTTTTTCAAAGAAATCTACAGGGATATTTTTCCACACCTCCAAAGTTCAGTCTTAGAAGTTGGTTGCGTTTTCTACTTATCACACTCCACGCAATCCCAGACACATTCAGTGACCAACAGCTTCTTTGTTTGATTTGTAAATGTCTTTTTGTTTTCTTTAAGTCTTTTTCTCAGTGAATCTTCATGACAGCAACACATCCTTTCAGACTCCTAGCTCTGAGCTGTCTTCTCACAGTGGAAGGATGGACAGAAACACCTGTGGATTTTTCAGATCTGAAGCAAGAGTGGAGCTTGATTTTCTCCTCTCTCTCAAAGGTGAAAGCTTTAAGTGCTGTTTATCAGATGCTGACATTTTTGGTCTTGTTCCATATTATACATAAGTAACTGCCTATATGTATTATTGAAAAGCTATGTAAAACCATCTATATATAGTTACATTATATATATATATATATATATATATATATATATATATATATATATATATATATATATATATAAAAAACACATGGTTCAAGTTAGATTTTCTACATCCTACATCTTAACACTGAACAAAAAAAGTGACTGCACACGAGTTAGTTGGATAGATAGATAGATAGATAGATAGATAGATAGATAGATAGATAGATAGATAGATAGATAGATAGATAGATAGATAGATAGGGACAGAGAGAGAGAGAGAGAGAGAGAGAGAGATAGAGATTGGCAGTATTGAAGTTTATAAGCATATAAACTCAAGTCTCTCTGGCAAAACTGCCAGTTCTGAGAAGTGTGAGCTTCTTTGCGTCTGTTAGAATGATAGGGGTAATGTAGTCAAGAGGCTGTTCATTCTCAACCTGGAGACGTATGAAGGCACAAAACAGCCCAACAGCATGCCTTAGGGGTGTTGTTGCTTGTTTTTTTTATGTGGGGGCACTTTGGTCATCTTGCTACAGCACATTGCTACAATGTTAGAAGGCTGAAAAATAGAGTCCCGATGAGGCTCGGAGTCGATTCAGGGGCTTGGCAGAGAGAGCGAAGCATGCTGGGTTGTCTGGCGAAGCGGGAGGCGCAGGCAAACATTTACATTCATTCACTGCCAGAGAGCAGGGGATGGAACACAATATGATCAGAGAACACAGTACTGGAGCCTGGGGGAAGGGGGTGGGGGTGCAAGAGAGATGGAGGGGGGCCGTTTATCAGGCTGATGCAGTGAAAAATAACACAATGCCCTGTGAATCTAGCCATCAAAAACAGGCTAGAAAATGACCCATGTGATGGAGCTGTATCCTCCCCACCAACACCAAGACATGAAAATGCACAAAAAACCGACCGCTCGCTTTTCTGACCCTCAGCCTGCTCAAATTACACTGCCCAATCCACTCTCACTCACACCCTCAGCCATGTCAATTAGCAACAGGCTGCTGGGAGCTGGCCCAGCTAATAAAAGAGGCCATGGATATTCTATGCCGGACCTTTTTCATTAGTCTCCACTAAACAATTCATTTTGACAGAGTTACGAGTGCGGTTCTAATTCACTCCTTACCGCACAGGCCTGATTAACAGCAAGCTTGGTGAAAATGACCGCCGCAGATGTTAATTTAAATCCCCCACACACCACTATTTTTAAATGGTGTCACATCATTACTTTTTTATGCCCATACATTGATTTGTTTAGTGAGCAACACAAAGTTCATTGTGGTTTAAAAGGGAATAAAAATGGGCTCAAAGCATGCAACCATTAAAAAGTGTTCTGTAAAGAATAGAGTTTCCATGCAGTAGTATCTTAAATCTCACTGCATGTCCTGCAAATGCAAAAAAAGCAAACATTCTTGGGTTTGAAACTCACTGTTGTATAATGACATTGCATTAAAGGGTAATCTCACTACAGGTAAAATTAAGATAAACTGTACAACCCTTCTTGGTCTTTTCATTGCAAGGAATGCATTGGAAGCACCAACCCCCATGCTCACAGAAAGCTCGTACAACTCCCAAAGCACCTAACGTGACAACTTCAAGGTGAACTTGAAGTTACAACCTGAGTGTATGTTACCGATCCTACAGCGCAATGGAAAATTTGTAGAATTGTGTTTCAAAAGTTATAATTCATGGACGTGTAGTAGCGATGGACAGAGCAGTGGCGATTTCTCTAAGACTGCAAGGGAAGCTCAGCTTCCCCTAAAATGTAAAAGATTAAACGGTCAATATGTACAGTTAACATTTCATTGACTACAAATGCGTCAGAAGCTGAGCGTCTTTTCAGTTCAACGGGACTGCTGTAACAGTTGGGAGTGAGGAGGCGGATGCATATGCGGAGAAAAGCGACGTTTATTATGGGCAAATCCAGGGTCATCGTCTAAACGGTCCAGGTTCATGTAGCCAACAGTTCATACAAAGACCAGTAACCACTGGGGGCTTAAATACGCAGGGTAAACGAGGGACAGGTGGGAAACAGGTGGAGACAAGATCAAAACACATGCACATGGACTGGACTGGGAGGGGCCAATCGTGACTACTGCATGGGACAGTTTTTTCATTGCTTTGAAACTCGCCGGTCATTGGATAAATGCCACGATTTTGTCCCGCCCCCGGACGCTGAGTGTCTCTGGGGTCAATAGAGCTGTGGGCGGGTCTGGACGCAGAGCTTCTGCAAGATTATTGGAGGATCAGTCGAAAGGCTGAACCTATTTACATCGACAGACAAACTGCAACCCATTTCTTGGTATTTGCTTGGTGAAATTACTTGCGCATTTCCATTGTTCATTGTGTAAATAAAACAGTATTTCCTTGTTTCAGTTTAACATAATTTCAACATTTCCTTATTCGAGTTTAATTTCGTTTAGTTAGTTCGGTCAGTCAGTCGTTCACACTGTTGGCTAGGTCGGAGTGAACTAGCCAGCTAGCACGTTTCACATGATGGCAAACAATGCTAATATTGTCCACCTGATTTTGGCAAAGCTATTTGATAGACAAATTTCACAATTTTTATGATTTAAGCCGACAACAAATTGTTGCCGCACAATTTCTTTGTAGCGGTCACATGACATCATCTCCTTGAGACATGGCACAATTTGGTAGTACTGTGTAACTGTATCAAAAAATGGTATTTATAATGATATACATACACACATTATATATATATATATATATATATATATATATATATATATATATATATATATATACACTGCTCAAAAAAAATAAAGGGAACACTTAAACAACACAATATAACTGTCCACTTAGGAAGCAACACTGATTGACAATCAATTTCACAGCTGTTGTATAAATGGAACAGACAACAGGTGGAAATTATTGGCAATTAGTAAGACACACTCAATAAAGGAGTGGTTCTGCAGGTGGGGACCACAGACCACTTCTCAGTACCTTTCTGCTTTCTGGCTGATGTTTTAGTCACTTTTGAATGTTGGTGGTCTTTCACACTCGTGGTGACATGAGACGGACTCTACAACCCACACAAGTGGCTCAGGTAGTGCAGCTCATCCAAGATGGCACATCAATGCGAGCTGTGGCAAGAAGGTTTGCTGTGTCTCTCAACGTAGTGTCCAGAGGCTGGAGGCGCTACCAGGAGAC
The DNA here is from genome assembly GCF_015220715.1 of Pygocentrus nattereri. Classification (NCBI taxonomy): domain Eukaryota; kingdom Metazoa; phylum Chordata; class Actinopteri; order Characiformes; family Serrasalmidae; genus Pygocentrus; species Pygocentrus nattereri. The sequence continues at coordinate 3,609,677 of NC_051237.1, forward strand.
AGGCCAGTATACCAGGAGACGTGGAGGAGGCCATAGAAGGAGAACAACCCAGCAGCAGGACCTCTACCTCCGCCTTTGTGCAAGGAGGAACAGGAGGAGCTGCCAGAGCCCTGCAAAATGACCTCCAGCAGGCCACAAATGTGCATGTGTCTGCACAAACGGTTAGAAACCGACTCCATGAGGATGGTATGAGGGCCCGACGTCCACAGATGGGGGTTGTGCTCACAGCCCAACACCATGCAGGATGCTTGGCATTTGCCAGAGAACACCAGGATTGGCAAATATGCCACTGGCGCCCTGAGCTCTTCACAGATGAAAGCAGGTTCCCACTGAGCACATGTGACAGACATGACAGAGTCTGGAGACGCCGTGGAGAGAGATCTGCTGCCTGCAACATCCTTCAGCATGACCGATTTGGCAATGGGTCAGCAATGGTGTGGGGTGGCTTTTCTTTGGAGGGCCGCACAGCCCTCCATGTGCTCGCCAGAGGTAGCCTGACTGCCATTAGTTACCAAGATGAGATCCTCAGACCCCTTGTGAGACCATATGCTGGTGCGGTTGGCCCTGGGTTCCTCCTAATGCAGGACAATGTGGCTGGAGTGTGTCAGCAGTTCCTGCAAGATGAAGGCATTGAAGCTATGGACCGACCCGCCCGTTCCCCAGACCTGAATCCGATTGAGCACATCTGGGACATCATGTCTCGCTCCATCCACCAACGCCACGTTGCACCACAGACTGTCCAGGAGTTGGTGGATGCTTTATCCCAGGTCTGGGAGGAGATCCCTCAGGAGACCATCCGCCACCTCATCAGGAGCTGCCCAGGTGTTGTAGGGAGGTCATACAGGCACGTGGAGGCCACACACAACACTGAGCCTCATTTTGACTTGTTTTAAGGACATTACATCAAAGTTGGATCAGCCTGTCGTGTGTTTTTCCACTTTAATTTTGTGTGCGACTCCAAATCCAGGCCTCCATTGGTTAATAAATTTGATTTCCATTGATGATGTTTGTGTGATTTTGTTGTCAGCACATTCAACTCTGTACAGAACAAAGTATTCAATGAGAATATTTCATTCACTCAGATCTAGGATGTGTTATTTGATATATATATAAAATGATAAAACAAATACATGTGGTGCAAAACATTTTTATTTTTAATTTACTCTAGAAAATCAAATATACTGGTGATAATGATATGGAGATATTACACTAACAACAACAATCAACAATCAGTATATTATATATTTATATATTTACAGACATAGGGAGAGAAAGAGAGATGTTACCAGTAGCATTTCTGAATGCACCACAGAGCTGCTGCCTCAGTGCTTCTCTGTGAATTAACATAATAAATGTTGACTTATGGTCCTGCTAATTGCTGGCAAGAAGGAGGGGTGATGTCCTGAGGATCCTGAAATCTCAGTCATGCTAGTGTTAAACATTAAGCACTGATATTGTACTTGCCCCCAAAGCCCTTGAGATGAGGACACAATCCTCGTTTGTGTAATGTCTTTGTGGTAGTGTGAAAAATGAATTGCGGGGCTTTGGGTTAAGAGGTTCCGGGAGAAAAGAAAAATACAGTAAAACATGAATGCGGGTGTAAACGGTGGACATGCCGATCAATAACAAATTAAAGTAACAATGAGAGAACAAGATGTCACAACCAGTTGAAACAAGGTTATTCTATTGAACTATGGCAAGTGCCTTTGCACATGCTACCACAATCCCACTATGATTGGTATATGAAATAATTGAAAATAAAAAAAGAAGCTCTCCCAAAAGAAGCAAAAACACAACAGCATTTACACCCAGCATGTCATAGATGTAGGTATATCAGTGTACTTTCTTAAACTAAATTTAATTGTACATGTGGCTTATTTGATTAAGACATTTTTGCCCTTTGGTTGGACCTCAGCAGGGCTATAATGGAAGATGGTGGCTTATAGTGATGGCTAAAAACAATCAGAATATGGGTATTTTTGAACAGCAGCTTTTAACCACAGCTCCACACCACACAAACTTATATCTCTTTAGCTGTGCCTGACTGAGTATCAGTGAGCATGGTAACTAGTGTTGGCTAGTCTGACTAGTGACCAAAAGCTCATGTTGCATGAAAGATTTATTGTCTATCATGGCCACCTAACCACAGCACTATACTTTAGCAAAGTATAGTGGTTACCTTAACTCCATAAACTTTACATTTAATTCAATATCTCACACAGATCCAAAATCAGACTTCTGCCAGAAAATAAAAGCTTTAAAAATGAATCAACCTGCTGTTGAGTTTTTTTTTTCACTTTGCCATGGCAACTCTACTGCTAATCATTGTGTAGTTGGAAATGCCCACACAGCCCTGATCAGTTGAGTTTTTCTATTTTTTTCACTCAATTTGAAACAGTTTTTTTTTCTTTATTAACTTTGGTTAATGATCGTCACAAAAATTTAGAATCACTGGGATATTTCTAATATTATTATATGAGCTGCCATCCTCTTTACAAATACAGGTGATAGACGTGGTTATTTGGAGCAATACAATATAAGAACCACTTCTTGTTTCCAAAGCACCTTTTCTGGAAGTGATTCTTTAAATAAACGTTTTATAAATGAGATGTGAAGATCATTTTAAAGTTTAAAGAACCTCCACATTATGTAAAGATTCTATATCAAGCAAAGATGTTTTTTTTTTTTTTTCTAGAACAGCCAATAATTATTTTAGATCCTGTATGATAGAGGGTGCAGACCTGTATCTCAGAAGTCTTTTGCTCACTATCACAGACATTTTACAAATCATTTTTGACTCTTAATGTAGTCTATTTGAGAAAATTGAAGTTCTACGTAATTGTTGAGGAAGTCATTCCTCTTTCGGTGTGCAGTCTGGGCAGGATGATAAAATTGTGTTTGGAAAAGTCAGAGGGTTCAGGATGCTATTAACAAGTGGCTTCATCCCTGAGAGGGGCATCATTAATACCAAGTAGAATCCATCCAAAGCAAAGCCACTACCTCAGGAGAGTTAGCTTAGCACCAAGAATAGAAATGCACCGGCCATTTTCTGCTGCAGTCATACTGTAGCACTCACAGCCATGCGTCTATTAGCCATAGCTGCTGAAAGAGCCTGGCAAATACCTGAAATATATAATGCTGGGAAGAAAAGGAAGAGGGTGGTGGGGGGAAGCAGGTTCAGTTCAGTCTTAGAAATGTAAAATGTTGATGGGTCTCCATTGACAGCTAGACGCTGATAATGTGACATCCAGAGATCAGATCCTTCCCCTTATGATGAGTTAGAAAAGTAGGCTGAGTGCGAGACAAGAGACAAGTTCAATTGTCTTAAAAGGAGCGAAGGAAATAAGAAGTATGTTTGCACCTTATGAATAATGCATGCGGTGGCTTTCAAGCACTTTGAAGGCTTTCTTTTCATACTTCCTCTCTGGCCTGCTCTCTCTCTCTCTCTTTCTCTCCCTTCCTGTCTTGCTCTTAAGTGGGGCTGCCAGATTAAGTCAGGGTTGGTCAGAAGGGAAAGGTGGGCTGGTGGAGAGTGATGAGCAACGCATAGGCTGGCCCAGAAGTGACATGGCAAAAAGCTGTGAATACTCCCCAGCCATGGGGAGCTGGGTAGTTGGGATAAGAGGTGTAATGGATGCTACGTAGGTCATTCTTCTTAAATAAACCATTAGGGTGTATTAGAGAGCTAGACAGAGCTAGCTAGCCTTTTCCCCATCTCCCTCATTCTCTTACCTGCTTTTTGCTCCTCCTTTTTTCCCCTTGCTTTTATTTAAAAAAAAAACCTTCCTGGCAATTGTTGCAGGAAAACAGAAGACCAGGAAAAAAAAAAAAGCAGCCGGTCCATTACGGGGTAGCGAGTGCATTTTGTACTCCACAGTGGATGCACAAATATAATAAACAACTCAGCCGCAGTTTGGGATGCACTGGAGTCGTGGGGGAAATGGACTAGATTGAAGATATATGCACACAGGTATTGAGATGGACAGAGTTCTAAATTACAGCCTACTGCACCAACTCCATAAACCACTCAAACCTCAGCACACACACACACACACAAACACACACACACTTACACGAACACACACAGTTTGAATGTGAAATGGGACATTGTCTTAGGTATATCTTTTGCTTCTGCACAGTATGTGGATGGCAGTATATGATATAACAGTGCAACAGAGAAATGAAAAGCCATTCAGTAGAACAATGCCATAGAGCCTAATGAGCAAAAGAACAGGAAATCAGCCTCTAGAGTTGATGCAATGACTATAACTGATCTTTTCACAACAGCAGCAAAAAACTATCCTAATCTACCTTAACCATTTGAGTTGTAACATGTATACAAAATGAATATAATTTGAGACAAGTTACAGGGTTGCAGTCAAGGCCTGTAGTTCTTTGATAGGTCCAAGACTATGAATAGTCAAGATTGTATCAAGATCGAGTGTAACAGGAAGCAAGACTTCATCCATCTTTCATCCATTTCTGGAAAGACAGCTTTTGACCCTATAATCAGTATTTTACAACAACAGTTATAAAATTCCTTGTAGCCTACTTAACTGCTGCAAAGCTGACACGGTGAACCTCAACCAATGAGAGTCATATCATGCTAGTATGCTACACAATCCAGTTACACTAATAGAAAGTCTATTTTCTCATCCTAGTGGACAATATTTATTTTATTTTTCAATTACTGCTCTCAAGAAATAATTTAGTACACTTTGCTCATCAGAAATGACATTTACAGCAGTATTGATTCCCAATCCATCTGTTTTTACCTCATATCATGCCTGTTTGACTCGCATACAGTACTATCCAGGTATCCAGAGGTGGCGTCCATTCAATCAATCAGTCATTTAACTGACCATCAGCTACATGTTTTTTCTTGAGAGTTGACTTGGTATACAGTCCAAGAATAAAGAAATATAAGCATATTTGCATAAACTCATCATTACAAAGAGAGTGCAGTAAAAAAAAGTATGAATCCAACTAAACAACTACTTCTTTTTTACTTAAAAACACCAATGAAACATCAATTGAAAGTTTAAAATAGTCCAATAGTCCATTTCTATATATGGGCTTGATCAGAGTCCATATAGAGACCTCATACCTTAAAAGAGAACACTTGGACTCTTATATTAAACACAAACTTTTTCAACTGAAGCCATCAATGCTGAGTGGAACAATATCTTCTATAAAAGGTTGTATGTAAGGGAAAAGCTTTGCTATACCATTTACTTTATTTATCTGTTTAATTATTGCTGATTTATGAAATAATGATTTGATGTTTACACCATTAAAACTTAATGTTTTGCCATTTTGGGACAGAATGACCAGAACACACTGACAAATGAAGCACAAACAAATACAAATGTCTGGTTCGTGTGTCATACCCAAGGGTGTTGGATTGTGGGTAATGGTGGACTTGTTTCATTTCTGTTATAGAAATATATAATTACTTCCATGCTTTTACACAAATCTATTGTGTAAATAATATAGCCAAAGAAAGCAGTCAAACTAAAATAAGACAATGATTCCAAAAAAAAAAAAAAAAAAAGCTTGCCAAGGACCCACAATTTGATGCTACGCCACTGGCCATATCCATGTTTGATTTTTGAGAGAGAATTTTCTTTTACTATTATTTTACTATTATTAGCTCACTTAATTTGTAAGGACACGCATTTGAATGTTCATGTTTGTTGGTGTTAATCCCGTTGTGGTACTCTGGCCTTTTAATACCTAAGCACTTTGTTTTGAGAGGTTTTTCTTGGAAAAACAGCATGTATTATTAGAAGAGATACAAATAAACATTCAGTAAAAAGTAACTTCAGTAAAAGTTTTTTCAACTTAAAAAAGTAACTGATATCTTTTGAAACAAAGTTTGGTTCCAGATATCTGGACGCTCCCAGTTGTTACATAGATTTGTTCAATGCCACCACAAGCGTACCTGATTTAACATAATAAAGCACAGCCAAGACGATCAGCAATGACCAGCCAGGCCGACGACTCCAAGGCAACAAACCAGTCCTGAGGCAAGGAGGTCGGCAGATCCAGTAAGGCAGTCATCGACGTTTCTGGGTGCAGGGAGAGGTGGGGAAAGAAGGCACACTCCGAGCCCTCTCAGAGCAGGAAGGGGAAGGAAAGCTCCAGTCCTCTATGGAGAGGGAAGGGAAGGGGGAAGAAGGTCACTGATCTTTCTTGAGGTGGGGATAGGATAGGAGAGTAGGAGCATTCCAGGTTTTCTCGAAGCAGGGATGGGAGGGGAGAGCAGGGAATTCCAACTCCTCTCGGAGTGGGGAAGGGGAACAAGAGCTCCGTTCCTCCTCAGAGCCAGGACTGGAGGCATGAGGGGGGATAAGAAGTGGGCTCCTGCCCCTGTGCCCACCAAGGGCTACTGCTCCACCAGCATGCTCCTGGCAATCTGGGCTGCTCCTCAAGCTGCCTCCATTCTGTTTCAATCTCACTGAAAGTAGCCGGTAGCTCCTGCCAGCCGGCCAGGTGCTGGTAGATGAGGGTCCTGATGGCTTCCTCTTCTGTAGTGGAGACTCCCTCGGTGGGTCTGTGCCCTTTTCCAGGGTTGTAACGGCACAGTCTGTGCAACCCTGCACTCACGAAGGAAGCTGGAAGCAGCAAAAATGTCTTCAGCAGCCATTTCAACTTTATATCACCCTGAACAAACACAAACAAAGAAACCAAAGCTGCCCACTTTTCAGTGGCTTCAAAGCTGAATTTAGCTACACAAAGCTCAGCCCTTTTCTCCAAAACCAAGCTTTTCAGCTCATTGGTCTGTCACTGCTGCTGCTCGTCCCTCTCTCTCTCTCTCTCTCTCTCTCTCTCTCTCTCTCTCTCTCTCTGTGTTCCCTCTCTGCTCTTTTCAAAGACACGCTGCCAACGCCAGACCACCATCAGCTGGCTCTCATCTAAGGCAGCGTAGATCGGCCACCTGAATTGAACATGAAGTATAGTCCAGCAGCCTGCTGTGTAATGGGAGGCGGTGCCTGGTCAGCAAAGTTAGAAGTTAGTTTCTATCGTCGACTGCTGGGCCAGGTGCAGACGAAGTACTGTGAAGTGCAGAACAAGTCAGACACAATAGATAAAGCAGCTCAAGTCCAGACTCGAGTACAACAGCTCTAATCAATAATGTACCTTGAAATTGATTTACTTTGAGCTTTTACAATTTCTCATTAGCTTTAATGTGTTTTTTGCCTGTGGTCCACTTGTCCAACCTGGCAACAGGGGCTACAAAAGAACACATTTGTAGGTGGAGCATGAATAGGTCAATCCCGGCTGAGAGAAAGATAGAACTGATAGAAGTGTAATGTGAGTGGACACACACACACACACACACACACACACACACACACACACACACACGCACACATATATTTGTGTTCCTGTCTTTGTGGGGTGTTCAAAACTGCATGCTAACTAATAACACACAGTAGAGCTCAATTTCACGTCTCACCAAATTCGTTCATGTAAATTTTAACTTCGCCTATTTGCAAACCTGAATAGTGTGAGCCAATAGAAATCAAGATATTGAGCTGTGGTATCTTCTCCCTGAAAAAGTTGAGGATTTGCTCTTCAGTCAACATATAATGGTGCTTGGTACTTCCATTTGCTAGAAAAAATAAATGAATTAGTTAATCACACACCTAAAAAAGATGGTTCTTCAAGTGGTTCTTTAGAAAAGAAGGCAGTTCTATGTAGAATCATGAAAACACAAAGAAACTTTTGGAAGACTATAAGGTTCTTTGCAACGTGAAACGCTTCTTCAGACTGATTGAGACTATGCTGTGGATGTTTCTATATAGAACCCTTATTTATTTACTTATTTATTTATGCTTATTTTGTTTTGTGCGCAACAGATAAAACATAGTGAATATTTGAATTTGAGCAAAATGGGGAAATTACTTGTATTAGGCACTTTTCCAATTTATAAATGGCATAATCAAATTAACCATTTGTAATTTAATTCAATTAGAACAATTTTTGAGAAGGGTACTATAGAGCACCAAAAGGAGTTCTCCTATTGTTACTATATAGAACCATATTTTCTTTACTAAAGGACCCTTGATGAACTGTCTTTTTCAAGAGAGTAGTTAAAGTTACCTGAGTGAAATATGTTTCCTCCAAAACCACATCGGCACCACCCATACCAACCTGGCTTTTGCTCCATCTCAGCAAAGGGTCTTACTTTATTTCGATAGGCTCCTATTCACAGATGGTGAAATCAACAATTTTAGAATTAGCAATTAGTTTCAGACCAAGGTTAGAGTTAGGAATAGGCTTGAGGTTTAGTTTTGGGTTATGGTAAATTTAAACTGAATTCAACAGCTATTCAGGAACTGCAAGTTGAAATATAAGCATCTACAAAGCATCTACAATGAAGTAGAAGAAGTGAAGATAAAGTGCTCACAAATTCAGTTTTCAAGGCGGTTGCTGCTAAACTTTGTATGCTGTGATGTATTTTTGTCAGTTGTTTTTTAACAAACTGAATAAAAAGATTTGGAGTGAGGGCATAACTTTACAAGAGAAAGGAAAAACAAAACAACAAACCAAACAACAATTTAACCTCAATGACCCAGAAGTACATATTGCGAGCTTTTACTTTTCTTCTAACATCTGCAAAAACTTTGAATGATGTCACCACAACATCAAAAAAGTTGTTCTGAAGTTGTCTGGAGAAACAAAGAGCTAAACACACACACACACACACACACAAACACACATTTAGTGCACTCAGACACACCAGTTATGCCTGGGTTTGTACTCCCCTCTAACAGCAACTGCTTCCCACCAGTTCGCTCCTCCAGTCTGGACTGAGGCCTAATTAACACTCGGTCTTCAGAGACAGATAATTGAATACACAGTGATGTCAGGGCCTGCTGAAATCACTCAAGTGGAGGCCTCATCGCACACAGGCATCAGAGAGGATGTGCCAATACTGCTACTCTTCTACTGAACATACACACATACACGTTTTACACAAGAACATACAAGGAACACAATGCTGCACTACCAGTGTACGAATTCATGATTTTTGTGTATACTCTCACTATCATATCCAGCATGCATTACACAAATATACCACACATATAATCCCTACAGTGCCCAACAAACACTAATCTAGAGGCTAATAAAAATAAAAATAAATAAATTTTTGGTGCTATCATATATGAATGATATAGCACTATTCTCAATTGGTTGTCAAACTAAAAGAAATAAAAAAAAAAGTTATTTAAAGAAATAACCAGCTAACAAAAAAACAGAAACAAAAAACAACCCAATGGTCTGCCCAATCTATCCACCCTGAAGCACTGGTAGTCTTTGAGAACTTACTTTAGACACATCATTAGGAGCATCCTAGAATGAGGGTCTCAAGCCGACCTGTGGGCCAAATGTAGCAGCTTCATACGTCCCACCTGTGGCTGGTTATCCAACAGAAGCTACATGAATTCAGTTTACACTAATGCTTACAACATCAAAATGCATGAGGAACCATTTAAACTAAAATCTGACAACTGGCTTCCAGGTAATTAAACTTTTGTTTAATGTTTTAATGTAATATTGAGTTTTAGGCCACTGCTCTGGAGATTACTATCCTTGCACACCCCTGTAGGTGGAGAGTAAGCATGTTTACAACAGGTGTAGTTGTGGAGGAATGAATATGTACACACGCACACACGCACACACACACACACACACACACCACAGTGCTGCTGATTTTGATAAAGCACAGAGTAGACTCAGATGTAAACAGTGTAGAGGGTATTAAGGTGCTACTTTGGGCTGGCACACACTGCAGGAGGAAAGTCATAAATCACTGACCAGTCCACAGCTTCCTGTCACTATAACATTATCAGCCTCTAGCAGCCTCATCCAAGGGGAAGACAGCGTTTCATTACACTTCCCCCTGCAAATACACACACACACACGCACACACACACACACACACACACACACACACACACACACACACACACACACACACACACACACACACACACACACACACACACACGTACACATATACAAACTGAGCTTTGTGTGAATCAGTGGACAAGCAAAAATAATTTTAATGTTCTCTCTCTCTCTCTCTCTCTCTCTCTCTCTCTCTCTCTCTCTCTCTCTCTCTCTCTCTCTCTCTCCATCTCCATCAGGACTGCAGAGAAGCATTCAGCACACCTTTACTCTACTCACACTAAGCCCAAACAAAGGATTTAAATAACTAAAGCGCATACACACACACACACACACACACACACACACTTTAATCCACAGTCTGTCTTTGCTCTTCAAAAGTGTACCTATTTTCCCACTTGTTTTAATATGATTACTCCACAGTCCGTATTGACAGTGCTGCAGAGATCATGCAAAGAAGCCAAGTCTAGCTGGGTTTTGCACAGTTTCTGCTTCAGTACATTATTAATTTAATATTTGTATATTTGTCTTATATACATATACATATGTATAGATTGCTGCTGTCAGACCAAAACCTCCAGAAAGGTAACTAAAGAACATACTTTACTTTAAGTTCAGAGCTATAGTTTTTGCAACACTGAACTCTCAAATGTGCATTTGTATGAAAAGAGGTGTGTATGAACATTGTACATTGTATGTTTTAGGTGTAGCATGACTCCTACAAGAGCTGCTGCTGTTTCCACTTTTTAACAACTGACTGAAGTTTTGCTCTCATACTCACAATCATTGACCTATCTATAAGGTCCAGAAGGCTTCTGAAGAGTTCCGTTTTTTTCTTTCTCAAAAATTCTCCCACACATTGGAAACCACAACATGATTGGTTCATTCCACTGTCGCTTACTAAAAATGCTGGTATTTAATCTAATGCATGAGGCTTTCTGTCCAGCTCATGAAAGCCTAAGCAATGAGAGCTCACTTTGCTGTGTCTACCTAGATACCACTTGGAAACATTGGTTTCAACATTTTCAACATTCAACCTCTTTGTTTCCAACCAAAATTGACAATTAAATACAACATTTTGAGGTCAGTTGGGCCTGCTGAGCACTTTCTATACATGCCACAAAATTCTGGTTCTCAGTTTCCCACCCCTGGAACAGTAGGATGCAGTGATTTGGAATGGTTTTATCACTCTTACTTCAAACCTCTCTTTAACCTCTTAGAATAAAACAGGCTGTTTTTATTACTGCGCCTTTAAGACTGATTAATGTAAATGACCTCTGTGCCACTTTTAAAATGCAGTCCAGGCTGAAACAATCTCTATAACATCAGTGTGAATGAGAAAGGCTAAACTGCTGTAGACTTAATAGGCAGGTATTTGCACATGTTGGTTTTTGTTACATCACAAAAAGGCTAAACAGGCTGTTAATAATAACAACAACAACAACAACAACACTAACAACAACACTAATAACAATAATAATAATAATAATAATAATAAAAATACTTTATACTTATACTTTTCAAGAATGCAAAGATACTTGCAGGTTTTAAAAATACAAAACAGTAAAGACAAACATGAGAACACAAAGCAGTCATAACACAAGCAAAAACATAGCAGGACTTAGCAAAGGGCTGGTTTAAGATTGAGAACAGTCATAAGCAATCTGAAGTTTGCATAAATGGGAGGAGTTAATACCAGCAAGGAGAGAGTTACAATAGGCAAGGCGACTAGAAATGAATGCATGAATAAGGGTTTCAGCAGCAGACTGAGAGAGTGACGATCAAATTTTTGCAATGTTACAGAGATGGAAAAATAGTGGTTTTAACTACAGATTTGATGTATGCACTGAATAAGAGAGTTGAGTCAAAGAGAACGCCCAGATTTCGTACCAGAGGGGAAGGGGACAGAGTTACATTGTCAATGAAAAGAGAGAAAGAAGACGTTTTAGAGACAGTTGATTTGGATCAACTGAATAATTTCTGTTTTATCAATATTTATCATGAGAAAGTTGTGCTTCATCCAGTTTTTAATTTCTGTTATGCAGTTTTCAAGCTGGGTGAGGGGTAGATTTTTAGCAGATCAAATGCTAATGTAAATCTGTGTGTCATCTGCATAACACTGAAAGTTCAGCTTGAAACTATGTATTATGTGGCCAAGAGGAAGCATGTAGACAATAAACAAAAGAGGTCCAAGGACTGAGCCTTGAGGGGCCCCCTGAGTAACCACAGATGTGTGATAAATATGGCCACCAAGGGTGACAAACTGTTTTCTGTCAGTCAGATATGATACAACAGTATGATTTGAAGTGGGTTATGTACAACATCAAGTATAAGAAAAAAAGGAGGAAATTTTTCCATGGTATAGGACCTTTAATTTTTCAGCCACTTATATAATGTATACCTGTATGCGCGCACACACACACACACACACACACACACACACACACAGTGATTGTACTTTCATTCTCAAACTCCACTGCTCTCTCATCTGTCTAATTGAATGTGTTTTTGTCATTATTCTGTTGTTTGACCTTGACCTGCTGGTGAAGAGAAGTGAGATTTCATTCAAAGGTGAGCTCAGTTTTATTATTGCCAATCAGCGCACCAAATCATAGTGACATTTTCCAGAGCTTGATCCTGCAGCTTTGTTTCTTTCGGCAGAGTGATGTTTAGACCAATAATTACAGGCTGACCTTTTCTCAACCCAGCCCCATAAATATTCCTGCACTTCTGCCTGAATGTCTTTCAACTGCTGTGCCCTCACTCCACAACTCCACAACCCAGCATCTTCCCAATCCATTAATGCTCTGGCACTTTTCTCCATTCTGTTACTCTAGTTTCTCTCACTCTTTGATTTATGCATCTGCAACCCAAATTAAAGCTCAATTCACACTCAGTCAGATAATTATTTCTGCCTGCTTTTTTTTTTGCTCATTACCAATTTGTTAAACAAATAAAGTACATCACCCAGATCTTGGACTTAATTGCCACCGCCCATGGTTTCACTTCAGTGTGAGCATTCTCTTGATAAATTACGACAAATGAGTGTCGGTCCTTTAGGCTAACCGCTGAACCCACTTAAGATTTCACACGCACAAAACCAAACTAGTAATAAATAGCCTCTTTATCCTGTGACAAGGAAGAAGCTAGCAAGGAGCACCATGTGGTGAAAGTAATCATTAGTTTCTGATAGATCCTAGACTCTCTGGAACCCTAATAGTAGATATGTCTCAATAACAAACTGATCTGAGAGAATATTGGCCTTGCGTTCTGCAGCATGTCGGTATGGAAGTACAGCAGGAATGCATGCATGCTGTTGTGTGGAGATTCACGCAGGGCTGGCTAACTCTCACTCTCTCTCACTCTCTCTCTCTCTCTCTCTCTCTCTCTCTCTCACTTTTCTTCTCAGATGACAAAGCCACCCCCAGGCTATAATCTCAGCTGAGAGCCAAATAAAAGACAAACACTCACAAATTGAACATTTTCTTCCTTCTATCTGGTTCTCTCTAACTTGCTTTCATACACCTGCTCTCCTGGAGCTGTCGAGTGGACAAGACAGAGGCAGATAGCACTCTTTTTCACTGTCTCTCTCTCTCTCTTGAGTGCTGAAAGGAAATTGGACAGACGTGTCCATAGAGACATTGATTAGAAGTTTGGTCTAATGGTGAACATTGAGCCACAAGTGTCACAGAAGAAAAGGGGGGGCCCATCAGGTCCAACATATTTTAAACATAAACTTTCTCTAGCCTATTGCTGTATAAAGCCCACAAATGTTACTGATATGCCTTTATTACCTGACTCATTCTGTCACATGATATGACTCCTAAACACTGTTTGAATGGGTTTTTACCTGAGAAGGTTTGGAAATGTCAACTTTTATGCAACTTGCCTGGCCAGTTTGCACTGAATAATTCTCACAGATAACTCACAGATTAAAGATTAAAAGCTCATAGCCCAGATGTTCGTATTTGCATTACAGGACAAACTCAATAACAACAACACCCTCACATCCATGTCTATAAGCAGGTTTTGTTATTACACTACCATTAAGTGGATTTGAAAAGGACTACTATTGCTGAGGGGGCTTCAAGCATATCCAATTACAGAAGACCATCAACTTCACAATTTTTACTGTCGGATTATAGAAACTACATACTCTATTGATTCATGCTAGATTAAAAGTAGCCTTAGAAAACTCTACTTCTTTGTTATTATATGCAGATGTAAACAAGTCAATCAGGCCCCTTGCTATAAGTATTGCTATCATAGGATTCTGGTGGCAGACTAAATGAAGAGGCCACTGTTCTCAGTTGGCCATACAATGAAAATGGCAAAAAAACAGCTAAAAACTGACCAAGCCCACATAGTTCATCTGAGCTAACTTGACTTCTTACACATTGCTCACCATTATTTAATCTTTAATCTGTGAGTTATCTGTGAGAAATATTCAGTGCAAACTGGCCAGCCAAGCATAAATAAAAATGACATTTCCAAAACTCAGCTAAAAACCCAGTCAAACAGAGTTTAGGAGTCATATCATGTGACAGAATGAGTCGGGTAATAAAGGGGTATCAGTAAGTGCTGTCAACTCCAGGCGACCATGTGCATAGTGTTTTCCTGTTGGGGTCTTTAGGCTTCCTAATGGCTTGTTTTTGATTCATCTGACTGCCTCCATTCAGCTTGTTGCTGGCTGTTCTTTTCGTCCAACCATAATTCTCATAATAAATCCAGCAAGCCTTTGAGTGAGAGATGAGGCTTGACTTGGTCAGGGATCCATTTATTTGGCTTCTTTGCTGTTTAAGGTTCTTTTAAAAGTCCCCACCAGCACCATAATGCTAAATGCTTTTCCTGTCCTGTATTTTTCTTGTCCAGCTTTCATATCCATAAATAACCACAGAAAAGACTGCAGTCTTGACAATTCTGATCTTTTTTTGTAAAGACACATCATTACATTTGAAGATCTTTTCAAACTCCTTTTTCTGTGTCATATTTCTTGACAGCTGAATCCTCTTGTTTAATAATTGATCCAAGTACACACAGAAGTTCTTCTCCACTTCCACATCTTCACCATCAGTGGTAAAGTGAAGTAACTGCCATCCCTGTTGTCATAACCTTTGCTTTCTATATACAGAGTTACATGCTTTTTACTTTCCTTACAAGGGCCTTTAAGTGTTTCAGGTTTACAAGTATTATGTTTTTGATTATTATTGATGAACAGCCTTAGAGAATATCAGAATCAGTTTCATAAAGATCACGCAGAATGAAGGTAGACATGAGTTTAAGGACACATAGTTTCATGTTTTATACCCAATGAACCTGTGGAACTGTGATAATAGTCTGGGGCTTCAGAAATTTCATAAAATCTAATGTATACCCCTGGCTCCAGTTATGTGTAGATTTTTCCTGTCTTTCACCATGTTTCATACCCCCTCCGGGCCTAAACAGAGATGCATAGACACTCCATATTGAAGGAAAATATACATAGATCCAGGAAGAGAATATGGATAGTAATCTGGCTATAGAAACAAAGGGCAATCAGTTTCACTCTGAAATTCCTCTGGCTTTTTGTGTGGCGACAAAATGAGGATAATAAAGCAAGACTTGCTGCTGGCGCCTTGATAATCTTCATTCAGAATAATGCCCTATGAAATAATTTTGCGATACTGACGAGGTGGGATGTGTGGCTGGCTACACTATTGTTCTGTCCTCTTTGTGGGTGGATGCACTTGCATTTGAACATGGCGTATGAATCACAGCAATCGGTGGTGCGCTGCCCTACCACAAAGACTAAGGCCACGTGTAGACCTGTCATGGCGCGGCTTTTGAGCCTGGGACAGGAGTGTCCATGTCAGAGGAGTCGTACCTGCGATTAGACTGTCAAACGGCCATTCACCCTGTGAAGAAATGGCAGGAGAAGCTGTCGTTCCTATGCCTCGTTAGTGCCACTCACCTACATCCTGGTCCTCAACACGGTCACATCCAGCCTGGCTAGAGCAGTGGGATGACACAGAGAGCACTGTCTGTGGGGCCCTAATGAGAAAGAATACATAGGAGGAGAGAGACAGAGAGAGAGAGAAAGAGAGAGAGAGAGAGAGAACTATTGTGTGGTCACTGCATGATAGGTGGGATCGAAACGGAGATGCACTTTCTTTTTACCTGCAAAACATTCAAACCGAGATGGAACACTTTTACAAACTAATTTTAAAAACTGATCTGAAGCATTGAAAAACGAACACAATTTGAATTGGACAAAGACACAACACATCTATTGCTGCTAATTACATATTGTATTGAGTTAACAGAATTCAGACGCGGATAAAAAAAACAAAAAGGACACTTTACTGGTTAAATCAGAATCCAAAAACAAGCAAAAAGGTCAAAAACCAGTAAGCTGAGATCCAGGACAAATAATCCAAAGGCCAGAGTCAGAGAAACAAAAAATATAGGTAATTCAGCGAAGTATACAACAGATATAACGCTCAGTAGTTCTTAAACACAATAATACCTCGCAACGGTCTATGGCTAAAGCCCGGGCTTATAAGCTAAACTAAGAAGGTCATATGATCAAAGCCACAGGTGTCACGTGTAAGTATTCCAGTGAACTAGAACGCTGATAGGAGCATGAGGAGAAGTCTGGAGTCAGCTGATCTCCCAGAGGATTCTGGGAGATGCAGTCCATGTCCAAAGGGAGTATAGAAATCATGTGATCTTCCAGAAGATTCTAGATCCTCGCCAAGACTCGTGGCATTAGTGACACATATCAACATGTCACTACCTGAGAGACACTGTGCAACGAACTCCATGTTCTCATTGATCCTATGCATGTAAATAATAATTAATTATAGCTTAAGATAGATTCATGTGCTATGGTGCAAAAACAACAACAAAAACTTCCAGTAATCTGCAGTTCTATAAGCAGTAATGTTTTTGATAAGAGATGTCAGAGGAGAATGGCCAGATATCTTTCAACCAACATGAAGACAACAGTAACTCAAACAACCACTCTTTACAGCAGTCATGACCAGAAAAGCAATTCCGAATGCACAGTACTTTGAACTTTGAGGTGGATGGGCTACAACAGTAGGAAGACCACATCAGGTTCCACTTTTGTCAGCCACAACCAGAAATCTGAGGTTACAGTGGATACAAGCTGACCCAAACTGGGAAGTTGAAGACTAGACATACATCACCTGATCTGCCTTGTGTCAGCAGTTCTCCCTGTTGGCAGACCTCTCAGCAGTCCCTCAGGAAGGCTAAATACACTATCCCAAATACATAATTTACAAAAAGACCTTTTTTCCATATCGATGCTTTGAACTTTACTCCTGCTTTATAAATAATCATGGAAAACACCTCAAGAAACTCAGCAAAAATTGAGACAGATAACAGTGCAAGAACAAATGCTTGGCATTTTCTATTTGGCACCAACAGATTCACATGTGCTGCATATGCATGAATAACCCTCCACTGCTGTTCTTCTCCTTAGGAGGCTTATATAGGCACTTCCACCTGTCCCTCTGAGGAAAGCCCTGCCCAAACAGTCCCTTTACAGCAACTCTACAGTCTCTGGCTACACAAGACACCTTCTGCTGCATTACTTTTACTCATGCCTGGTACAAGGACTTTTGGAAACTATTTGAAAGCCTCCTGGCTCCAGGATACATAACCGTGTTTCTGCTGCAGTGTACAGTGCAGAGAGAGAGAGAGAGAGAGAGAGAGAGAGAGAGAGAGAGAGAGAACGAATGAAAGAGAGAGACAGATAGCATGAGGTAGCGAAAGAGAAAAAGAAAACGATGGAGAGAAAGTAAACAAGAGAAAGTGAGAGGAAGAGAGAGAGAACACAGAAAGTCTGAGAAAGAACACAAAACAAGAAAGAGCACTAAAGATGGAGAGAGTTCTAGAGAGTTCGGAGACACGGATGAAAGAGAAAGGGACAGGCAAAGAGTGAGAAAAGGTGCAAACGAAAGAGAAAGAGTCAGAAAAAGAAAGTGAAACAGAAAGAAAACATCAGAGCATGAAGCAGAGAAAGAGAAAAAGAAAAGTGAAAGAAAGAGTGAGTGAGAGGAGAACTAAAGACAGAGTTAGAGAAAAGAAAAGAGACAGACCAGGGGAGGAAATGAACAAAAGAAAGAGAAAGAGAACAAAAGAGAGCATGGGGTAGAGAAAGAGAACAAGAGAAAGTGAGTAGACGTCAGACAGTGAAAGAGAGAACTAAAGCTAGAGTTAGAGAGAGTTAGGAGAGAGAAGAAGGAGAAAACAGAAAACAGAAAAGAAATGGGACAAACAGAGAGACAGGTAAAAAAAAAGGGAAAGAAAGAAGAAGAAGGGGAAAGTGAAGTCGAAATAGAAGGAGCTGCACTCTAAGCCATAATAATCCCATTATACTTGTTTCTGCCTGATGCATTTCCTTTAGTTTGCTTGTGTCAGGCTCTTTTTGATGTGTAGATCATGAACATCTCCAATATGAGGCTTCTGTTGCATGAATGAATCATATCACGTAGCATGTTACATCAAAGCACCAGAAGGTAGGGGTCAGCGAGGGGAAAAAAGAAAAGTGCCTTCGAAAGAAATAACTTTTATGAGGACTTTAGGATCTCTTTGACCAAATAGATAATAACTTGCTGTAGCCATGCAATGCCAGAGCTCTTCAGTCTTTACCTTCTTATAATTTACTTACACATGTTCCATCCACAAATGTAGTCTTTCATAATGAATGTTGTGAAGCTTTATTAAACACTGACAAAAAAGCCCATCCCACCTGCTAGACAGGTCTCCCCATCACATGATACATTCTCAGAGAAAAAGCTGCTCAATCGTCATTGGAGGGGTGCAGCTCAAGGGTATATCTCAAGTGCTCTCAAGTTAGGGAAGATAATTACATAATTACATTGCAGTTGTTTTTTCAGTAGCACTGATGTGATACACTTGTCTTGACTCCAGGCTTTTTATTTTATTTTTTTTTATTATGAAACAGTTGAAAAGGTACAAATCTGCCCTTTTCCCCTGAGAAAGTTTATGTACTGTATGTTCAAAATCTTTTAAGTCATGACACTGATAAAATTGTGTACCCTAATGACGATGTTTTTACCACTGAGGGCACATTTGGATTGTTTTTCGATTGTCTTGTAAAATACTGTCTTCTTGTATTGTCTTGTCCATCTGATGGCAAGAAACCTGTCATCTTCATAGATAGAACAGCTATTTGCCCTTTTTATTTGTGTTATAACTGCTTATAAATCATTTTGAGGTATTTATGACCTTATTATTAATAATTAATAAGCCAGTTTTAAACCATTCTGTAGTGCGCCATGTGGTTTAGGGTTGCAGCAGCCACTTTAATTTTCACACAAAATACAAACAACTTTCCAGTGGCCTCTAAACTAGACTTTTCAGTCCTTTTCTCAAAATCAAGATTTCAGCTCCATAGTCTTTTATGGCTGCTCGTCTCTCTCTCTCTCTCTCTCTATCTCTCACTCTCTCTCTCTCTCTGTTCCCCATCTGCTCTTGTCAGTAGGAGAGGTGCCTTTAATATCAGCTGAGAGCCGAGACGGACAGGGACCTCATGCTCCGCCCCTCGTCACAAGTTCTTGGTGATGCCAGCCCTTAAATTTCATGAATAAAACATCATATTCCAGGACGCATTGCATTTAAATTATTATTTTGAAGCACTAAATTATCTGTGTTGTCAAATGTAATTTAAAAGGTGACTTGGAATCATGCCAAGGTACAGTGCAGCTGATGAGGCTGCTGTTGTCAAATCAAGCCCAGCTTAACGCCCTCTTTCATGTGTTCTTGCTAATGCATTATTTAGCTCATATTAGCAAAGCCAACAGTGCCACAATGCCTGCGAGTGCCTCTCTAGTGCGGTTATTAGCAAGTTGTTAACAGTGGAAGACAATTTACACTCCTTAATATGTACATCGCAGAGACAAGGATGTGCTTGGATCAGACAGAGTGTATGAGTTGATCTTTTGCCTACGCTGCAGAGCAGCCCAGGGGCTTCTGCTGATCCCCCCTCACCCCCCGGCTCCATGCCATGCACTGGCCTGGAGCTGCAGCACCACACTCAGCACATTTACTGAGGGATTCAACTAGAGCAAACACATTGAGCTCTAGTTAAACCGGAGTCAGCCTACTGTGATTACTATAAATATATCAAGAGCTTCATTAGGACACACAGGTATTCCGCTGGGTCAGGGGCACTCGCTTTCAAGAGGCCTTCTCTGTTACAAAAAGCAAGCCTGCTCACTGTAAAAAGCATACTCACTGCCAAATCAATGCTAGCAAGTCCACAAAATGAGGTTGGCAGATTTACTTTCCACTTAAAATTTCTATTACTCTTTCTATGAATATCACATTTGTATGCATCTATAAACACATTAATACAATGTTATAATACATTCATAAGGCATCATAAACATGGCTATAAATATTGACAAGAATGTCTGTATTAATTATAGCCATGCTTATTATGCACTATAAATTGTTAACAATGCATTATACATGTTCATAACACATTATAAGAGCTCATAAGTTGTATTTGTCCACTCTAAGTAAAGTGAAACATACAGTACTAAAGCCTCCTCCAGTATTAAGAGTCAGGCTTCAAGTTGAAGTATTTACCAAAGAATTTACTGAAACCCTAAAACATATACATTAAAGCACATTACATGCTTCAAATATCAGATTTTAAACAGTTGCCAGCAAAAATGTTTTACCCAATGTTGGAAAGTCAATGTACACCACCGTTAGCTTGGCACTAACTTAACTCTGCATATAGAATGCTAGCATAATTTTGCATTACTGTGCTGTAGTGTAGTGTTACAAAGTGAAGGTAGAGTGAAGGGTGTAAAAATATTTTGTATGTGTCTTTACTTCACTTTAATAATGCATTATAGTCATGTATAATAAACATGGCTATTATGTGTAATTCAGTGTAATTAATTTTTATAAATATTTTTAACTATGTTTATAATGCATTATGAATGGATTATAACATGTTATAAATATATTTATAGATGCTTACAAACATGGCATTCATAGAAAGTGTTACCAACATTTCAAAAACAATGGTGGTAATAGAAACCAGGGCTCATAATGTCTATAATGCAAATATAGCCATTATAGGCACTATCCAAAATGACTAGAGAAGCTATGTGTGTCTTCTGACTTTTGCATGTAAATGTTGATTATGGTACATAATTGTAAAGTTGAAATATGCTTTACATCCTATTTTATTTTTACATGCTATGCATGTGCACGTAAAATTCCAAAAAAGTATGTTTTAGGCTCATAAAAAACGTGTCAGGCCTCAGGTAATGTATTCGTATGCATTTCATGAAATAACTTTGAGTGAAGTTGCTATAAGACCCATATTCAAAAAGCTTCTTAGGAAGCTTTTTACAATTTTTTAAGCTTTTTTTTTTAATCTTTAATGAAATGACTTCAAAGTACACCCGTCTGCATCAGAGCCGTGTTGTGTCATAAGAAAATCAATGTGCCATTCTTTAGTAGTAAAAGTAGTAAAAAGGTTCTGGTCCAGATCCCCAACATCTGCATTCCAGCCCTCATGATTTTCATTCCACAGTGTAACTCATGCAACAAATCAATTTTGATTAGTCAGACAAAGCTAAACCCATCACAGCATATGCTGTCAAAGCTAAAGCAAGTCAAACTGACAGCTTACACAAACAAAGCCATTTCACCATCAGCTTTTAGTAAAAAAAAAATTTTAAATGAGGCCACATTTTCAGTTGTGTATGACAAAACCAAGGGGTTTAACTTATGTTTACCCAAATCTGTCAAGACATCAGCGTGGAGCATTGTTTATTTGTTCAATGCCTTGATATACATACAACAAAAACACAGGGGAAAAAATCTCTCACTGCTAAGAAAAGTGTGTAAAAGTCCAATACGTGCCAATTATTCTCTAACTACTGCGAAAGAAAACTGTCAATTGCATTTTCCCAGTGAAATTACCAGATAATTGCCACTCTGAGAAGAAAAAACAAAAAACAATCACACACATTTCATAATTGTAAAAACTTGTCTATATTGGCTCCTTGGTTGAAGCTTTCTGGAACACCCTTCAGATAACTTCAGAAAAGCACCTCGATTTCTGACTGTAAACTTTCAAGGCTGGTAGAAGGCTGATGGGTGTCAGTATAAAGTTTTTATTACCTGTTATTTGAGGGCTTTTCCTCTTCTTGTAACTGGTTTCAGCTTCACGGTTTACTTCAGAGCGCATCCAGAAACTACCCATTAGACAAAGGCTGTAGGACTTTCTTAGTAAGCGGTCTCAGCAGGACTCAATTGGCCGTAGTCTAATTAATTACAGCGTAGGCTGCAAGTAATTGATGAGTGAAATGATTTTTGTTGTTTTGGCACTGTTCACCAGGACACTGGCTTTAAAATGTGACTATGTGATCAAAATGCACAACATCAGCTAATTTGAGGGTATTTGCATATATACTGGGTGAAGTATAAAGGAACCCCACTGTCTTTTTATACAAACCCATTACAAGTTGTTTAGAAAGTTGTTTATGCAAATCATATAAACTGTATTTTTAAAGGAAAAAAATACAAAGACAACATTATTGTTTTTTGAAAAAATATTTGCTAATTTTGGATTTGATGCCAACAACACATTCCAAAAAAGTTGGGATGGGGGCATGTTAACTTCAGTGTTTTATCACCTCTTCTTTTAACAACTCTGTAAGTGTGTGGAAACTGAGAAGACCGACTGTTATAGTTTGGAAAGTGAAATGTTTTCTCGTTTTTGTTTGATATTGGATTTCAGCTCCTCAACAGTTCAGGGGCTCATTTGTTGTGTTTTTCATTTCATAATGTAATGTACCAAATGTTATCAGTGGTGACAAGTCTGGCCAGCAGGCACACCAGTTTAGCACCCAAACTCTTTTATTTGGAATGCTGCTGGAACACATGCAAAACGTGGTTTGGCATTGTCTTGTTGAAATAAGTAAGGCCTTCCCTGAAAAAGACATCATTTGGGTGGTAGCATATGTTTCCAAAACATGTATATATCATTCAGCATTAATGGTGCCTTCACAGATGTGATAGTCACCCATGCCATGTGCACTAATGCACCCCCATACCATCATGAATACTGGCTTTTGAACTGTGCACTGATAACAAGCTCAGTGGTCTTTATCACAATGTCCATGATTTCCAAAAAGAATTTCAAATGTTGATTCGTTGGACCACAATACTTTTCCACTTCCCCTCAGTCCATTTTAAATGGTCTTGGGCCCAGAGAAGGTGGAAGCATTTCTGGATCACGTTTATATGTTGTTTGTTCTTTGCATTTTAGATTTTAAACTTGCATTTGTGGATACAGAAACAAACTGTTTCCACAGACAGTGGTTTTCAGAATTGGTTCTGAGCAGTGATTTCCACTACAGAATCATATTTGTTTTTAATGCAGTGCCATCTGAGTGCCCAAAGATCATGGTTGCCAATCCATCATCAGGTGTTTGTTTTAGCATTACTGTCATGATTGGCCCCTCCTGGTCTTCCGTGTGCTTGTGTTTACCTTCTGGTCTTATCCATGTCCATGTGCTTTTTTTGTTTTGTTTCTTCCCAGTCCTGCCCCCTTGTTTCCAGACCCTGCCCCTGATTGTAACCACCTGTGGTAACCACCTGTGTATTGTTAAGCCTGTTGTATTTAAGACCTGTGTTTTTCCCTGTTAGGCTGCTGGTCTTTGTTTGGTTTTTGTATTGGATTGTTTGGTGTTTGTACTTCTGGCCTCCATTATTTGTTTATCCTGTGTTCATTTTTGTTATGTCTGCCCATCGTTCTCTCTGTGTTGGCTCGTGGACTCTGGACCGTTTTGACCCTGATTCTGGATTTGCCACTAATAAATCTCACTCCTCTTTGCATATGCATCCACCTCATTATCGCTCCCCAGCGACACAGAAATACCAGCCGCCCAAGGACGCAGCGCAGATGAATCTCTGGCTGGCAAATCCTCTTGCGCTAAGGGTACATGGGCATCTCAGGGTCCACCTGTATTGAGCAACACTTCAGGGAGGAGCGACCTGTAGCACAAGTTGAGCTGAGATGGAAGGCACATTCACTAAACCATTTATACGGAACTCAGTACACTCTCAAGCTCCACTGCAAGCTTCCCATAGCTTAGGTGAGCATTGGGAACGGCCAAACAGGTTCTGTTTCTGTTTGTTCCTCCAGATTGGTGCAGCAGTCAGTTCCTGGTGTTATGGATGCAGCCCAGCCTGTTCCAGCTCCTGGCGTTGTAGACGCCGCCAGAGTTCCTGATCCCTTTGCCGCACCCCTCCGCCAGTTGTCATGCCTCTGGGTCTGCCTGCCTCCAAGGATGTTGCTGCAGGCCCGCCTGCCTCTGAGGATGTCGCAGCCCATCCCGCCCTCGCCTGTGTCTACTGCTCCCTGTGGGCCTCCTGTTCTGCCTGTGTCTACTACTGTGTCCCCTGTTTTGCCTGCTCCTTTGTTTTTGCCCTCCTCTGTTCCGGGTTTGGTTGTTTGGTTTTATTCCCTGTTGTTGTGCCTGTGCCCATTTCTGTTGTGGTTCCCGTTCCCGTCTTTGCTTCTGTTTCTGTCCCGGTGTCTGTCTGTGTGCCGGTTCCTGTGCCTCTGTCTGTTCTGGTTCTTGTTCTGTTGTCTTTTGCCTAGTCTGTGTTGCATTCTTGTTTTCCTCATCCTGTTGTGCCTCCAGTCGTCCCTCATTTGGTGTCATTTTCTGTTGTTCCTCCTTGTCCTCCGTCCAGGCCCTTGTTTCATTCTCAGTCTGTTCATGTTTTGTCTGTTCCTGATTCTTGTGCTGTCTCTTCTGTTTGGCCCTTGGCTCCTGTTGTTCCGCGTTCTCCTCCTGTGTCTGCTCCTCATCTTGCCATGTCTCCTGTCTCAGTCTCTGCTCCTGTTTCCTTGCCTGCCCTGTTTCCTGTGCCTGTTCCATCTTCTGTTTCTCGTGTCCTGTCCCTGTTCTTTTCGCCCTGGCTCCTGTCCCTGTCTAGTTCTGTCCCTGGTTTTTGGTCTCTTGTGTCTGTGTTTGGTTTTGTTTTTTGTTGGTACGCTTCAGTGATGTGTGGCTTTGGGGGGCTTTCTGGCTTTTTAACCCTGTTGTACTTAAGCCCTGTGTTTTCCCCTGTTAGGCTGCTGGTCTTTGTTCGGTCCTTGTGTTGGATTGTTTGGTGTTTGTTCTTCTGGCCTCCATTATTTGTTTTGAATTAAACAAATTGAATTAACATGATCTTACATTAACTTTCATGTCTATTTCTTGAATGGAAATCCTTTTTTTTAGTCTGCCAGAAGTCAGTAAACTCATGAACATCACCATTTATCACAACATATCTTCTGTTATGATGAGCTGTCGGACCTGTAATCCAGTCATTTTCAGTTCCTGCTTGTTTCAAGGCCTTCTTGCCTTGTGAAATGGACATCATGGTTTAGGTCAGATGATCGACTGAGTTGAGGGCATTCCACTTTTGTACTCTAAAAAGTTCCAGAAATACTTCAGTTCTTGACCTGAAGTGATGCACCATGTAGGCAGTTTTTATGCACTGAGTAGGATCTGTACATTGATTAGGCTTTTGCTTTGGTCTTTTTCTTTTCTTCCACACTTTACTTATTCCGTCAATTAGGTACAGGTCAATCTCATCAGTCAATAACATCTCAAAGAATCTTGTCCTAAACCCTCTGAGATCATGCTGGTATGTTCACCTCTTTACAATAGTGTTTGATACCTCAATATGTACATCTTGGGCAGTGTTATTGATCTGTTCAGCAGGGCGTTTTTATGACAAAGTATTCTTCAATCACCCACTGCTGTGTTTGTGAAAGTTATTTGCCAAATCTAAGCTCTCTAGTGCTTCTTACAAAAATAAAAGAGATGCCTTTGAAACATATGATATTGTGTCTGGATCTCTGATTGATTTATTTTGACTTTTTAGTGTTGTGATGACCTGCTTTAATAGGACTGATGCTTCTTTGGTCTTCAGAGGCAACTGTAACAGACTCCAGAGGAAATGGCTACATCTATAATAAACTTAAACCTGTTATATAAAAAAAGGCTTGACCCATTTTTTTTTACCCAGGAGTGTATATTCACCATGTCACAAAGCAAAAGTCATCTCAAACTAGTTTCATGAACAAGGTAATGAATTCAGTGTTCTTCAGTGGCTTTCTTAGTCATTAGGTCTGAATCCAATAGAACACTTTTGGGATGTGGAACAGGAGAATTGCAGAATGACAGTGCACCTGGAATCTGCCAGAGTTGCATGATGCAACCATGTCACCATGGAGCAGAATCTCAAAGGAATGTTTTCAACATCTTGTGTAATCCATGGCATGAAGAATTGATGCTGTTTTGAGAGCAAATATGAATGCAATTTCTTTTTGTTCTATTTGATTAGGAATTAACTTTTTTGAGCATTTTTCTCACCCACTGGTGCACAATCAGTTAAACAGTACACTTTAAAAACTACAGGTAACAAATATCTTGCCCTTTAAATTGAGTGCTATGATAAATCAGTCTTAATATGATCAGAGACATAACCTAACAAAGTAAACAACAATCATTTTCAAGGTATTTACAGTAAAAAAGGGGCTTCTGAGAACCATGTTTGCATAAAACAGTATTTGGAGTGGTCCTTTATAGGCGATTAATGAAATCTTAACAGGTCATTAGTAACACATCAACAACATATCAGTGAAGTAGCAGCATCTGAATACATTGAAAACAATATCTTGAAGCTGTACTTCTGATATATTACTTGCTTTAAGTAGATGTATCGTTGATATGTTACATGCAAAATCTAACCTTACCCAAGCTTACTCAAAACCTAACCCTAACCTGGCCCTAATCCTAACCTTAACCTCAACCCAAAACCTAATCCTAATCTTCCCTGGCCTTAATCTTAACCATAAACTTAACTTCAACTCAGACCTAAACCGAACCCTCACTCTGGCCCTAATCCTAACCTCAATTTTAACCAAAACCTAATCCAGTTAAATTCCAGTTACAGAATGGTGTGAGCAATGTGTCGATAACAGCTTGTTGAGGATGTTAAGATGGTCTGTATTAAACCTGTCCAGTGACCTCTCAGGTTAAACATCTACAGATATGAACTTGAACATTCCAAACAAATGAAAAACAACTAAATTCATCAGAGTATAAAATAACTGTATAAATGTAGATAATTGAATGTCTCTTGACAATCTACTGAATGTATTCCCTGCTGCTACATCACTGATATGTTGTTAATATGTTACTGAGAGTCTGTTGAGTGTTTATTTTATCTAAAAAGGACCACCCAAAATAAAGTATTACTCATAAATCAAACCAAGGAAATCTTTGTCACTGCTACTGGCATGTTTTAAAGTCTTGTAAGGTGAAGGTCTGAACAACTGAAGAAGCCATGCTAAAGATGAACTAATGTTAAAGCAAATGCTAATCTTCACACAGAATGTGTACCTTTTCATCTTCGGAAATTATATAAAAAGATCAACCTCCAAATGGTCAGGATAGGGTTTCTCTAAATGACATGTTTCTCAGTCGAAACTTGTCATATTATTAGTTTAATAATTTCGACGAATTTACCACCAACACCATTCTCATTACAAGTTTGTTACATGAGGTATCGTTAGAGGTTCTCTATCACTTGATTGTTGAAGTAGCATCAGTTGTGATTGGCTGTCAATCATTATTTTGCAAATGATCAAAATGCAGATCCAAAACAACAATAATGGTCTCACTTTCTCCAATTTTTTAGCTAATGACTAAGAGTAATCTGCTCATAAACAGCAGACCTTTGTCGATATGTCTCCTCTTCAGGAGTTTCTGCATTTGAGTTATACGCCAGTTTATATCTGTACAGTATGCCATGTGAGCTGTGAATTCAAACCAAAGTGGAAATACACGGTGTACAATAATAGCTTAGCACTCAGGACTCAAATGCTGTGTAGGGAGGGACCTACCTACTGGTGGATTAATGATAGACTTTGTGAGCTCTGTAAAAGCATAAGCTGTGTGTTCAGTGCAATAGTGAGACAGGAAGAAGGCGTGCAGTCCATGTGGACGTCACCGTGGCTCTGAATGATGACATTTTCTGCAGCTCTGCAGGTAATGAGGGAGTCATAGAAGACTAAAGGCCAGGGAAGCAGGATGAAAGCAAGGGCTGGATTACCACAGCGATGAGAGGGACACCCTGTGTCAAGTCTGACGGCCCTTGCAGAGGGGGTCCTAATTAGTGCAGACCTTGTTTCTCCGTCTGTCTTCCCTTTCTCTCTCTCTCTCTCTCTCTCGGATAGGTAAATCCAATATACAGTTCCATAACATACATGAAAGTGTAGCTCAAACCCCCACCCATAGAGAGTGTACCTCTCTCTCTCGTCTCTCTCTCTTTCTCTCAAGCTGTTTGGGTAAAACCTTGCATCTTTTGCCATGTTGTTATTTTGTTTATGTAATTTTGAAAATGCCAGGTGCAGCTGTTTACATTGTGTCAAGGCTTGATGATGAATGGACCAAAAGAAATGCTCAGAATGACTTGGAATAAATAATATGCTCCATTGTGAAGGCAGCTGCCTAAGGCTGGGCCCACACTGCATGTTTTTTAACCCTGATTTGCCCATTGCAACAAATGTTTACAATTTTTACGGATGATCTGGTAGTCTGAAAGGAGAAGCAAGTCAATCTTTAGCCCTCCGATCGAACTCTGAAGTGAGGCATTCTGATATTATCAAACATATTTGATATTTACAACTCAAAATGTTCATAAATGCTGTAGTTTGGGCAAAGCTAGAGATTTACTCAACGAGTGAGTCCAACGACAGCCAATCAGAGAGCTAGACAAGTGAAGAAAAAGGTGAAGAGAAGTGCTTCCGCACTGCCTGAACAGCAGAGACAAAGGAGCTCTGTGTAAAACCCAGATAAATTAGGGCTGCTATCATGTGCGTAATGCATGGATTCAGACATCAAAGCACTCTGTTTACAATTCAGTCAGCTGCCAGTTTGCAGTGAAACATTTCTCTAGCTCCGGCTGTGTTGTCAGCATTTCTCAACCCCAGACTAATCCCCAGTTTGTGTTTTCGCTATGCATAAAAGCACAAACAGGTCCGGTCCAGTACATTTATCTTTGTTTGTGTCATGTGATCTCTGAGGAGATCTGGGAGATTGAGTTCTTATGTGTGTTATTCTCTGTTTGCCTTTTCAAAGTCATGTAGTCGAAACCCAGCCTAACTAGTCACTGTCTTCCAAGGTGTCCTCACAGGGCAGCACTTTAACCAAAAGGAACTTTGCATTTACGACAGAACACACGTCATAACTTCTATTACACTGTACATGTGACATCTGTTAACTTGTGATCATTTAGTTTACTTATCTGTGACTGTAAAGGTGGTATACTAAGATGGAGCCAACCAGGGAAATATTTGTCACTGCAAATTATATATTTTAATATTTTAATACTGTTCCTTTTTCTCTGGGTGACACTTTGTTTCTTAGCAGTATCTGAGCTCAGAAGTAACTTTCTATCTACCCTATTGGTAACTAGCAAAGATGCTTTCTCCAGACAGACAAAGCATGTCTTGTAAGTCGCTCTGGATAAGATACAAACTGCTAGATTGTGAATGATCTATCTATCTATCTATCTGTCTGTCTGTCTGTCTGTCTGTCTGTCTGTCTGTCTATCTATCTATCTATCTATCTATCTATCTATCTCTTTCTCCCTGTCTCTCTCTATATCCCTCTTATCTTATTATGTCTCTCTGTCTTTCTCACCCATACACACAGATAAATGTAGATGTAAGGAGTTAGACTGTCTGAAACTCCTGGCACTGTGAAATTATGTTTGTGATTTCAGCTGCATTTGTTTTATTTATTTATTTTGTTTTTCTTTTTACGACTCCAATCATTTTTCCAATCATCAGCTGCAGCTGTTTTCCTCCAGTGGAAGTATTTTAAGGTATTCATTATGTTGATTTTGCTATTCTGTGTTTCTATGCTGTGGCTTTGACTATGGTTCAGATGCTTATTTTCTATCAGAGTTCAAAACGACTCGCTTTCCTTTCACAGAAAGTAGGATTCATACGAGCCCAAGAGAAGAACAAAAGCTAAATGAAATACTACACACTCACAGATCTGGGTGTGTAGTCAATGCAACAAAATACACCTACCCAATAAATAAAACGCCTGACACTACAAACTGAAGCTACATGCAGTTTTTTCTTTATACAACTGGAAATCACTGCTTGGTTGATTTGGTTAAGTACTGTATCGTTGTATCATGCAGCAGTACAGAATGTATTCAGTTATAGACTGAAAGCTCTAGTGCTACCTTTTGTACTATATTGCTTAAATTCAAGTGAGCTGGAAGAGTTCCAGATGTTTCTAGGAGGTAACAGAACTAGTTTCATAGTGTTGAATTTAGTGAAAACAAATGAAATTGAAAGTGGCAAAGTTGCTGCTTCATTACTTCAAAGCTGAAAACATTTACTTTATTAAAATTGGTCATAAAGGATTAACATCTTGAAATATTAACACAATGCAAAGAGTAAATGGAGTTTTCTTATGCAAAAAACATAGGAAACAACAGTAAGGAATACATTACATACACGCTGTGTGGGGAATTTCTCCAGCAGTAATAAAATACTGTTGTATCAGCCAGAAACTTCAGCATTTAAGTTTTGAATTCATCAGCAATGCACCAAGCAGCCTAAAACCTCTGTCTCTGATTCTGTCACTGATTGTCACTGTCACTGATAAGGTCAGAACCATTAAGACATCAAGCAGAGTGTTAGCACTGGCAGATCTGCTAGACAAGTTCTGAAACTGCTCAGTTCAACTTGCTGCTATTTTTTCACTTTAATTAGCAGAGAGGATGGTTAGCTGTCTGTGGGTGGACCAACTAAAGCGGACACTTGGACAGTTTGTACAGCCTCAGATATTTTGGCCATAGGGAAATGGACAAAAGATCAATTTCATGATTGATCTACAAAAGATAACAAAAAACTAAGCTTTTAGTGGAAATATAGTAGTTCTTCCAAAAGTGTTGCTTTATTGTTGCTTTAGTCATTAAACTGTTGCAAACTTCATGAGAAGCTGACAGAGTATAAAAAAAACCTAAATTATTAAACTTTAGAAGTCTAGATTTTCAGAGAGCATTCAGAAGAAGAAGGCAGCTAAGAAAAAGTGGGATAACCAGAGAGATGAAGGAAGTAGGCAGGAGTTCTGTGAGGCTAGTCGCATAGCGAAAAGAATGGTGGCAAAGGCAAAGGCTCAGGCCTATGATGAGCTGTATGAGAGGCTGGACAGTAAAGAAGGAGTAAAGGACTTGTATAGTTTGGCTAAACAGAGAGATAGAGCTGGAAAGGATGTACAGCAGGTTAGGCTGATAAAGGATAGAGAGGGAAATGTACTAGTGAGAGAACAGAGAGTGATGAGTAGATGGAAGGAGTACTTTGAAGAACTAATGAATGAGGAAAACGAGAGAGAGAGGAGGACGACGGGGGGAGAGATAGTGGATCAGGAGGTGCAGAGAATTAGTAAGGTGGAAGTGAGGGCAGCTTTAAAAAGGATGAAGAATGGAAAGGCAGTTGGTCCAGATGACATACCTGTGGAGGTATGGAGATGTATAGGAGAGAAGACAGGGGACTTTTTAACCAGGTTGTTTAACAAAATCCTGGAGAGTAGAGGATGCCTGATGAGTGGAGAAGCAGTGTACTGGTCCCCATTTTTAAGAACAAGGGTGATGTACAGAGCTGTAGTAACTACAGAGGTAAGTTTATGAGCCACACCATGAAGGTGTGGGAAAGAGTTGTTGAAGCAAGGCTACATTTTGTCTTTGTGGATCTAGAGAAGGCATATGATAGGGTGCCAAGAGAGGAACTGTGGTACTGTATGAGGAAGTCAGGTGTAGCTGAAAAGTATGTTAGGGTGGTGCAGGACATGTATGAGGATAGTGAGACAGTGGTGAGGTGTGCAGTTGGAGTGACAAATGGTTTCAAGGTGAAGGTAGGGTTACATCAGGGATCAGCTTTGAGCCCCTTCTTGTTTGCAATGGTGATGGAAAGGTTGACAGATGAGGTCAGGCAGGAGGCTCCATGGACCATGATGTTTGCAGATGACATTGTAATCTGTGGTGAGAGTAGAGAGCAGGTGGAAGAGAATCTAGAGAGGTGGAGGTTTGCACTGGAGAGGACAGGAATGAAGGTTAGTAGAGACAAGACGGAATACATGTGTGTGAATGAGAGGGAGGCAGGTGGAAAGGTGAAGATTCAAGGAGTAGAGGTCGTAAAGGTGGATGACTTCAAATATCTTGGCTCAACCATCCAGAGCAATGGACGGTGTAGAAAAGAGGCGAAGAAGAGGGTGCAGGCAGGATGGAGTGGGTGGAGACGGGTGTCAGGGCTGATGTGTGACAGAAGGATAGCAGCAAGAGTGAAAGGGAAGGTTTACAAGACAGCAGTGCGTCCTGCTATGATGTCTGGTTTGGAGACTGTGGCTCATTCTAAAAGACAGGAGGCTGAGCTGGAGGTGGCGGAGATAAAGATGCTGAGATTTTCGTTGGGAGTGACAAGGATGGACAAGATTAGAAATGAGCAGATCAGAGGGACAGTGAAGGTGGAGCAGTTTGGAGATAAAGCCAGAGAGGCCAGGTTGAGATGGTTTGGACATGTGTTGAGGAGGAATAGTGGATATATTGGTCAAAGAATGTTGGAGATGGAGCTGCCGGGTAGAAGGAGAAGAGGTAGACCTCAGAGAAGGTTTATGGATGTAGTGAAGGTGGACATGGAGATGGTTGGTGTAAAAGTAGAGGAGGCAGTGGATAGGGCAGGATGGAGGCAGATGATCCGCTGTGGTGACCCCTAAAGGGAGCAGTGGAAAAAGAAGAAGAAGAAGTCTAGATTTACTATTGTTATTTTGCCATACATATGATTGAAATATGCAATTATCAATTACACTAACAAGCAATTATGGTCATATCAATTGTGTTGTTAGTGATATAATGAAATACATCTGCATTGATTTACATGCTGTATTGATAGATTTACTCCTGCGCTTCTGACTTTGTTTTATTTTATTGTCAGAAATTTTGTTTGTTTGTTTGTTTGTTTCTGGAGAACAATTCTGTACATACAATGACTTCTATTCAAATTCAAAAGATAAATACTTCCTCTTCTATGGTATCAAATGAAAGTATAGATGTTTCTTAACAATAACTAAGCCAGGGTACTATGTTTTATATTGTTCCTGAATAATATGCCTAATAACGTAATAAGGGGATGTGAAGGAGTGCTACATCACTCCTACCTTACACAACCACAACAGTACCAGCATCACAGGGGAGCATCGAATGTTCTGCATCTTTTATTTTTGTGTCCTACAGAAGAGTTAGCAAAAACCTGCTTTAGGTTTTAAGCAAAAGCAAGTAGTTTTAACAGAAGTGACTGTTCCAGAGCTTGTTGCTGTTGAGTTCTCCTCAAACTCTCATCAAAGAGTATTACTGCACGTCTCCCTCATCCCCGCCCGTGTTTTCAGTTCTGCTCTGTGTTACAGCTCACCAGGGTGCTCAGCTGGGTTTACACTGTATTTTACTTTGGCTTTATGTCAAGCTACACAAAGCAAGTAAATGTGTTTGTTGTGGAAAAAAGTACAGGGATATGAGGAGAAGAAGGAGCGAGTAAACAAGAAAATCAATCGTGAGGAGGATTCTTTCCACGCCTGTCATCTTTACTTTGAGCCATCTGCACCGAGCAGGCTGGCAGCAAATACATTTCTCTGCATATTTATACTCATATTTCCAGGAATTCTAGTTTAGAGAAGATTTTGTCTATACGTTTGCACTATTCTATCTCGAATCATACAGGACACAGGTGGGCAGTAGGAAACACATTACAGTAACTGTGAATGTGTACTTTATGGCATATT
Source organism: Pygocentrus nattereri (assembly GCF_015220715.1). NCBI lineage: Eukaryota > Metazoa > Chordata > Actinopteri > Characiformes > Serrasalmidae > Pygocentrus > Pygocentrus nattereri. The sequence continues at coordinate 3,643,519 of NC_051237.1, forward strand.
CATAAACAGACCAGTAACATCCCAAAACAGTTACATAAACATTCATTTTACATATTATTTTGTACCACTTTGTGACATGAATGTGCTTTTAACATCATCAGGGGAGCAATAACGAATGCAAAATGGATTGGTTTTGTGCTTAGCTTGTTCCATTTGTATCATGACGTTTAAACTAAGTTGGTTGTGCTTTCAATCCATTACATTATACACTCAGTAATCATTAATGAATGTATGAATTAAATGTTTAAAAGTGATTATCTAATTGTATTGGCGTGTCACTGCTCTATTTATGAATATGCTATAAATGCTTTGTGCATATTGCTGTTGTTGGAAATCTTGTATCTCCAAAATGATAACTTTACAGGAGAAGGAAAAAACCTTCTTTTCTTTCAATGTAAGTCAAGGGAACCAGACCTTTTTCAAGTAATTTTGGGTTATTACTTTTGGTCCATTCATCATGAAATTTACAAATAATGTAAAGGACAACAGGCATTTCCAAATTATGTCCAAAACCCAACAGTAATTACATTTCTCAATGTACTTAAGTAGCCAAAGTGCATTTGATGTTTTCAAAAAATCAAAATACTTTTTCTCAAATGTATTTCTGAAAAAACATTATCTAAGGTTTTAGTTGAATTTTAGTAATTAACTTCTTTTTAGTTTCTAATTCCTTTTTCTGTAACTTTTCTTTCTGTAAAATTTCATTATGTTCTGTTGGTTCAGCGCCTGGACAGCTTAACTGGTACTGACACCTCTCTCTTAGGAGCTTTTGTACTTTAGTTTAGACCAAAATGACCCCACAAATAGAAGAATAAAGGCCAACAAACTTGCTGAATACGCTGAATAAGAATTTACACTGCAGTCTGTAAGGAAGGCTGCACTTAAAAGTTTTTGGTTCCACCTGGATGCATTTGTTAATAAATGTTAGGACATTTATTTCTACTTAACCTTTTCAACTCCTTGGGATAACCAGTGGTTCCAAAACTCACTTCGTCATATTCTTCATAAGTTTCATATTTCATAAGCTACATTTAGAAGGTGGGTGTCCTATGAGGCTGTAACTCTTCTTTCCAGTCAAGTAGATGGTGATGTAATTTTAAACCCTTATAATAAAAGAAGCTGAACTCACAATGTTTTTGTCTACTGAAACTGACATTTTCCCACAAATCTATAAACTGTAAACAGATGGCGTCTCTTCAGTGATCTGCTCTGTAAAAATATTTGTATAAATTAATACAAAGAGCATCCAAGATTTTTGTTTTTCAGCAGTAAATTGTAAGCATATAGCAATATGCATATGATCATAAAACACATTTTCTGTTCATTTGAGGGGAGATTTTACAAAGAAATAAACAAATAAAATAAATATTCACATTCATTTCATGCAGTTACTGAATAATCTGTCTTATTTGCCTGTAAAATGTAAATTCAGATGGAAAAAACAAAATATACCCTAAAATTGCAACTTTACCCAAGTAGCTACTATACCCACCAACAGGACACCCTGAACTGTTCTGAGCCCAGTTCCCCCCATCTGATTGATAAAGTGACGCTGCAGTTCTATATGAAACTCGAGCAGTTTTACTGACCTGACACTTTTTTTTTAACTTCTACTCAAGTTTTTTACTGCACTCTTAAAAGGCACCAGTCACAGTGTAAAATAGTCTTGCTCAATTTTCCAGCCTTCTCAAATGATATAAATAAATGGTCAGAACATAAATAATGACAGTTTGTGCTATAAGTCTAGAGATATTGACCTGTTTTATTGCAGAACATATTAAAACTTGATTCTTGATTGATCTCCCAGAGTTTCAACGCACTCTTTCAGTTGGTGGAGATATGTGCATTGTATGGGAATGGCCACACCCCACATCTACTGCTAAGTTTAGCATTACAACTTCAGGAAAGATCTACATTTTCTATGAAATAAAATAAAAATTTCTCAATCAATATGCCAACATGCAAAAAGAAAAGCCACTGTTGCTGCTACCGCTATAAATAATCTGAACTGTGAAAAAACAGTCACTGTCCAAAAAATATTCTCTCATAAACCATTTGAACATGCCATCTATCCTTTACATGATGCAAAATTGTTATGATGAATGGACCAAAATTAACTTGGAACAAATCTACTTTACATCAACTTACATTCAAAGTGAAGGGCACTTTGGCGTTCTCCTGAAAAAGTTACTATTTTGGAAATACATGTTTTTCATTGGACATTGATAATATATAATTTGTTCTAAGAAACATTTGTATGCTTTCACAACAGCTCAAGCCACATATTTTCAAGGATTATAGGTTGGGATTTTCAACAAGCACCTAATTGAAACTGGACAGTGAACCAGCATCACTTCCACATTGTTAGAAAAAATGGTAGTAAACTGTCACTGGGGCAGGGCCCCACTTGTCACTGGGGTGGTACCCTCAAATGTATATCTCAGTACCTTTTGACAGAGAACATAATTGAACCATAAAATCCATTTAAATTACATTTTCATTGTATTGTATTCAGTTGTATTGTCACACACACCCCGTCTCGTCTCCAGGCTTTTTATTTTTTTGCTCTGTTTTAAAACTTTTTGAAGGTACACAATTGGACCTTGTTTGTACCTTGATTAACAAACAATGTACCTGCATAGACCCTTTATTTCTACCAGTGCAGATGAGAAAGTTTGGACATTTGAATCAGCATCAGATACAGAGGGGACAGTTGAGCTAGTATCCATACTTGAGGAAAATAGAAACCCCAAACAGGGGTCAGCTATCTGTAATAACGGCGGTATCACTGCTTCAGATGCTAGAAGAGCTCTCACTTGTTTGTCTCAGCTCAGCAAAGGGAAATGTATTACATTAAATTTGTTTTACATTCATAAGCTGCCTTTGTACTCTTCATTGTGTGTTTCCCTTTCACACGACAGCTGCTGTCACCTCTCTTCTGTTCTTCCAATGTGAACTTAAATTAAATGGCTTAATGTTCACTTCAGAATCAGCTCTGAAAATATGGCTTATTCTGTGCTTCTGGTTGGTAAGACTGCTGTTTCTCTTGAGAGCTTGAGCCAGTGTATGGGAGATCATTTCTGTTGTGTGTATATGTAAGTGTGTGTGTGTGTGTGTGTAGTGGAGCCACCATTGTGATTCTTACACGCGTCCTTTCTCTGCTTTATACATGACTAAGAATATCACTGGTCTGTTTTTTTTTCCTTGCTTTTGTCTAAAATGGTTTGACCAGGTGTCTTTAATTAAAATTCAAGAAGGTCCAGTCAAAGAAAATTTCCTCAAGCAAAAGTCCAGAACATCTTAACAGCTAAATTGCATTCAGTGCCATATACTGTATACTGTAGTAGTAGTCATATCAACATCTTATGTAGTCGACAGCTGAATGTTGAATAAAAAAATTACAATTTAGTAATATTTCAACCATATTTATTGTCAGTTTTCTCTTTTTACAGCACATCATGCAAAAATTAATCTGGCTGACTTTCTTCTTCAACTGCTATGTTTCATCTCGTCACTCCCCTGTGTGTACACCATTCATTCGAATCTCAGCGCTCAATGTAATGCACAGATCTGATTGGCTGAGTAGCGTCACGTGATTTTCACAATGTATGCCTTTGGTCTGTGAGTTTCCCAGGCCGCTAAAGCCGTACCATAAAAGCTAGAAAAGTTACGCTGATTAAAATAGGGCCACCCCATTGAAACTAAATAATTATCCTTAGTTTATTGGTTATAGGCCCAGGTCTACGGACAGAGTCTGGGTCTAGGCTCTGCCTATTAGTGACCTCTGGTTTAGATTATAAAAATAAAAAAAAAAAAATTAATTTCTGGCATGACATAGCATCTTCTCACCTAAAAAAACAGACAAACAGTTCTGTTCCCTTTTAAAAATACATATATTCTTTTTTTAAAAAAGGTTCCTTGGAACAACTTTTCTAGAACCATATGTCCAAATCAATTACTTGTAGTAGATGTAGGCAAATTCTACTTAAACATAAGTTCATTAATGTATGAATGTTTTACTTTATTATGGGTTTTGGCTGCTCTATTTATAAAGACAAGCATAAGAAATTTCACCTCCTCATTCACCACTTCAAACGCCCTCATTTTTAACTTTGGTGTGCTACCTAACCTGTAGTGATGCAGTAGCAGAGAGCACTTGTCATAGCTTTTCAGTGAAGCAGTGTGTGTTTAGTTGAGGCAGGAGAGCTGGAGAATGTCTCTTAATGGATTTGGATCAGAAGTGGCACCGCATTGCTCCCCGGGGCTGAGCACCACACATGGAGGAACTCTGCACTCAGCAGAAGGAGCAATGAAACATTAAATAAATCCTGCTTCTCCCTCTCCTCTTTGGGGGATTGCTCCCCGGGCCCATCAGGGGAAATATGAGCGGCACAATAATGTTACAGTCACCACAGTTTTACACTAACCTGGGGAGACAAAAGCACAAGGCCAAAGCGATGGGGAGACTTGCACTGCTACCCGAGGATTCAATCAGGCCAGCAGAGAGGGAGAGAGAGAGGCCCTCTCCCTACAGGCCCCATCCACACACTTGATACAACAGAACAGGTGCACACTAGTCAGAGTGGAAGAAAAGCCAGCTATGTGAACTGTATAAACATCGTCTCCCCAGAGATATCGCACTGAGTGTAGGCAGCTGCCACAAGTGTTCACGTAAGATAAGAAGCAATGTGTCAAAACAGCAGCATGAAGAACATGAGGCAGTGCGGATAGGAACGCACATGGAATCACACGCATGCAAATGATGCACTCTTTGCTCTTATACACATGCATATACAAGAGATTTAACAAGTAGACAATGAACAATAAAAAAACGTTTTTCCTTACTTTTTCCTTACTCACTCTATGGCTGATTTTAGTGTTTAAGGACAGACTGCTGTACCTTGTTTTTTATTTTATTGTGTTTTAGTATAAAGTGTATATATAGTGTATTATATTTATAGATTTTTTTTTATTTCCCTATGTCTTATACATAATACTGTTTATTTATTTACTCATTTATGTATTGCTGGTGCCCCTTCCATAACCCTCCATGTTTTGAGGTCTGTTTGCATGGCATAGTCCACATATTAAAACAGTCAAAAGGCTTTCTAACTCTAGCTTCACTGGAGTGTGGCAAACTGTCAATTAGTAATCTGACTTGAAAGGCAATCAATAATCCACCCCTTCTCCTGATATTATATCTGTTTTTAGGTTTTGTTATCTTAATTGACATATATAATATTCAGCAGGGCGCATCCTCTTTATTGAGTGGTTTCATCTTTGAGTAATGTAGTTTGAAAAAAATTCAAAATCCAATCCTTATCCTGATATTATATCTCAGGATTTATTCAACATGACATACTGCTTGTGCTATGGTCCAGTACTTCTCTTGTCTCTGAGTGACTGTCTCTCATGATCCAGTGCACTGTGATTTATTAAAAAGTTAAGGAAAACAAATCTGTCCTTTATCTACATCTACAATAAAACATTTTCCAGTGTATCTCTATATACTTTGCTTGATTCTATTTGAGTTTAGCTTCTGGCCACACACACACACACACACACAGACACACACAGACACACACAGACACACACAGTAAAGTTTTTCAGTGATAATCCAGTGCAAAGAACTGGGTGAACCAGTTTGCTAAAAGACCAACCTGAGGCAGACCAGTGCTGAAGCTCTACTCATTTAAGCAGCTAAACAATTACCCTTCCCTGAGACCCTGACGGCATAACGTCATAAGTTCATCTGTTTAGTTTCAGTTTTAATTTTGAGACATTCAGGTGGTCCAAGAGGTTAATTACAGGTCCCATACACACACACATACCTAATGTCATATATTTTGTCATTGTAAAAGTAAGCCATACAATAAACAGCTCATAGACACTCTAGTTTTGCAATTACAATGGACAACTTTTTTGATAATCTGTACATGCAAAAACTCAAATTTTATGAGGCACTTAGTACATTTTTGGTCAAAAAATAAACAGTGAACAAATGATTCATGAAAAAAAAAAATCTAAATTCTGACAACTACATATCAAATGATCTTTATCTGAGTAGGCCAGGGTCAGCATATGGCACATGTTACTGTCTCATAAATGCTCATGAAAATACCAACATTGCTCAAGATTAGACTAGGGTTCTAAGGGTTAATACTGTAATAAGTGGCTTTGCCTTTGTATGTAAGAACATTTTGGTTCTAAGCTTTGCCCGTGTGTAGACAAAAGGCTCATTCAATTTCTTTTGCTTTATCTGCTACTCTCTCCATCTGCACATCTCACCTGAGACTGGCTTGGGTGCAAGAGAATATTGATTCGTAATGCATAATGAAAATGGATTATACGTCTCTATAGAGCTTTGTTATTTCTATTAAATTGTGTCTGCTCCTACCCGACACATATACATTGCAATGTGTCCTTGTGGTTTGTGTCAAACTGCCTGCAAAATGCACGCAGCTGATTGTTCTTCTAGCATTCCCAGACTCTCTAATGACTATTGTTAAATTTGGAGAGCAATTTGTAGAAAATAAGACAGGCTGCTCCTTCAGAAATTAAAGAACACGCTAGCTTATTTTGCAAAGCACCAACCATTACTGGCTCTTAAATGAGCAGGTTCTCATGAGGACTGCACTCTCTCATAGTTAATTTCTAGTTTATACAGCTTCAGGTGAACTGTTAAGTTTGGAGAGTCATGCCGGTCAAAAGGATACTTGATTGATCGCTGTAAAACGTTTCATATGTGAAATAAGAAGTATCAGTTTAATACTAGGTTATGCCTGATATTTGAATTAATTTATCATGATTAGTTTATTAGTTTACCATGAATGTGTTTGTCATGAATGTGGAATCTACAATACTTTCTACTTGATATAATGGCTTTGTGCCCAGTTTCCTTTCATGGACAATTCATGGACAAATTAATGGTCATTAGAGAGAATATCTTTTCTTACAACTCCATTTGTATGAAGTCCAGTGGAATTGCACATGCCAATTAATTCTACAAAGAAAAATAAGCAAATTTATTCACCTTTTTTATGATGATGGGCTCAACCCTCTAGAACAAGGAAGTTTAAGGGCAATAAAAATGCACGTTCTATATGTGATAGGGCCTGTAATTTTACATAGTAAATAGAATCTGAAATAAACATTAATAAATTAATAAGAGTAAGTATTATGATTTGGACAAAAGCATTAACATGCAGTCAGATGTAGCTAATCACTGCAGCAATGGAATTAACTCGCATAGCCAGGTGGAGGTATGTCTAAGCTTGGTGTGTTGAAGCTACACTGACTGAATTATGAGAGCTGTAGATGCTAATGGGAATAAGTAACTTATGGAAGCCGGATGTGTTTCTCAAATTTCAGATCAAATCAGCAGTGGTAACTCAACTGTGACTTTGTCCAGGAGTAAATTCAGCTATGTTGGTCTTTTGGAAGTCTGAGTTTCAAAGCTATTTTTCTTGGAAGACTTGGAATGCAGACTTTCCATTTTTGTTTCATCGATGTTTTGTTTGTCAAACCTAACCTAGAAGGAAAGAACGAAAGAAAATAGGGTCACATAGAGCTCTCATGGGTCTCAACTCTCAAGTTAAAGGGCTCATTTCATGTCCGACCAAACTTTCCTCAATTTCTTAGAAAAAAAAATGTTTAATGTACTACGGAAACACTGTTAACCTACTAAAACATGCCATTCACTCCTCAGTCAATACAGTCCATATACTGAAAACAAGCTGCAATAGCATTTGTGACATTGCACATATCAACACATTTGCATATATCCACCTATATAGCTGGCAGCAGTTCAGCCCCGTCCATAGACACTGAAGTTACAAAGAGTGTTTCAGTCTGGATTGCTTTTAAATGAGACACAATACAGGGTTGTCAGTCCTAACAGGGGTCATTTAAGACTGCCCTCTCATGCTTAAAGGCATAGTAGCAAAAATGTAAGAAATGTAAGATACAAGCCCTTTAAGGATGTTTGGTTGTCTGCTGGGGCAGATTTCTATTACCATGATATGTTAGAGTTATTACTGAAGTGTGTGTGTGAGCAGGTGGTCATGTGAAACAAACAGGCTCAAGTGTGTGTGTGTGTGTGTGATAGACAGAGAGAGAGGGAGTTTGCATTGCATTGAAATTGGTAGCTGAGACTTCAAAGGAGGAGCACATCTGGCTATGAATGAATAGTGAGTGGATGCGTTTTCTCAGGGAATAGAGCATTCACTGGTCTTTGTTCAGCTACTCATCTCAGCTGAGTGACAGATTGATCTGCTCTCTCCTCTTTTATGTTTATTTCATTTGTTTCTTTCTTGCCATAGCTGCCCCCATCTCACATGTGCCTAGATGTGGTCTACAAAGCGTAGAGAGGTGATACACATAAGACACATGCCTGAACCAAGTAGAAATTTTATGCTTTATTGTAAAGAAAGACATCAATAACAATGTTAAAGAGATGATGTGAAGTCATATGGAAAGATAGATTTACTTAGGTTTCAGCTCTTAAACTGCTGCTATCCGTGGAATAGTATTATTTATTTTCATTTTATTTTTTATTGGAGATGAAGCAAAACGTTTCTCAGGCCAGGTCTCGCTAAGCTGCGCAGCACAGTAAGCTTTTGGTCCTAGTAGACTTTAGCAATAAGTATTCCAAGCCAAGTCGGCTATACATCATCGGATAACGCTGATGGCTTTTCTCTTCCTTCAGGAACCTTCCCTCCATGCCCAGGCGAAAGGCAAAGCTTGTTCAAAATTGGTCAACACATCAATATAGAAACCAAAGAGGATTTTGAGTGAACTTCAGAAAGACTTTTCTTTTATCCTATATAGAGAAACTTTTCTTTTATCCTACAGTTTTAAAAATACATGTGGCAAAGCATTCTTTAGAACAATACCAATGAAGATTCACTTTCGATTCCCTACAGAACCTTTCAATAAATGGTTTTGTAACCCTCTGGGGTCTAAGGGCATTTTCATGATTCTTTCATATCTGCTTAAATTCACCTTTAAAGGCACTTGCATATAACATGATACCCACATGTTTCATATCAAAAAGCTCTGTTATCTTTGTTGCTACTTTCCAAAACTGCTGTAGCAGCTTCAGAGCTTGTGCACAGGGCACAGTCATGCTAGAACAGGAAAGGGGCTTCGCCAAACTGTTGCTACAAAATGTAGCATATAATTGTCTACAGTCTCTTTGTTTGCTATAGCGTTATCCTTCACTGGAACTAAGACCAAGCCCAAACCCTGAAAAGCAGCCCTAGACCATTAGCCATTCAAGTTAATGCATTTCCACTGCTCTATAGCATAGAGGCAACATGCTTTATACCCTGCCAGCCAACAACTGGCATTGCACCTAGTGACTTTAGGCTTGTGTGCAGCTGCTTGCTTGCTTACGATTTCATGAAGGTCCCAAAGCACAGTTGTTGTGCTGAGGTTGCTTCCAGAGGCAGCTTGTACCTCTGAAAAGAGTGATGCAATAGATGATTTAATAGGCAATTTGTACTGAGCCTGTGAATTACCCTGATGCTGATGATCTATAGATGCGGTTCTATATTCACCTTCTAGAACTGCAGCTATGAGCAAGCTAAATTAATTCACTTTAAGCACACTAATACTTGCAGGGTTAATATTTTATTTGTCATGTTATTCAGTATTTTATAGCACAGCATTATATCTTTCAACTTAATTGGTTTGACAATTCAATGTTGCATCATTTTCATGTTTTTAATCATCACTGTTCTTTAATTACAATACCCAGCATGCATCATGTAATACATCATACAACCATTGGAGAGCTCAATCAATCCTGATTGCTAGCCTAGCCACTGATCTATAGCTAAATAAATGCAATCTGCTAGCATTAGTGTAATTAATACAATACACTAGCATTAGTATCTCCGGGCGGGTGGGCGGGCGGACGGATACAGATATTTAAACAGATATTTAAAAATATCTGTTTAATAAATAAATACATTCCTCACGATACAAATTAAAATTTAAGTGACTTGAAAGATAAAAATATAATTGTTCTGTGGTGCTTTAAGCTGCACGCTCCTCTCTGTTATGTGCGCAGTAAATAATAAATTATCTTCACAACACCTGGCCAGGATAGCTAACCAGCTAACGTTACTCGGCTAACATATGTAATTAATAAAATTAAGCCCCTCAGGTAACTGACTTGCCTTAACTTAAAATTAACTCTCCCGACGTGCTCCACTCACTCTGTACAGTCTCGCGAGATTCTCACCGCCGGGTCTGGTGAAATAGAAAAAATGCCTTGATATTAATAGATGATATACCGCACATATATGCAAGAAGAAAAATTTAAAAGGACATACATATACATTTATATTTCACACCCAAACTATGAAGCAAAAGTACAATAACTTCACACACAAAACAGCAGCACTTACCAGTTTAACTCATTTCAGTCAACTGAACAAATGTAATCAGCAAATAACTACTCGTTTTCAATTCATGTACCATCTAGTTGTCCACCCTCAGTGCCATCTATCTCATAGACATATACAAATATATATACACATACACACACACACACACACACACACACACACACACACATACATACATACATACATACATACATATATATATATATATATATACACTCCAGGGTAGTTAATTTTGCGATGTGGTGCAGCCTATTATAAATGGTAAAATAACCGACATTATTGTTCAGTCTTCTTGTGAAAGGTAATCCCACGCGATCTGCTTTCGACACTGCACAGATTATAGTAACCGTAAACTGCACAAAATACTGGCATTATTGCTCTCTCTGAGTTAGGTCTGGTGGAGCCTTCAGAGAGGAGACCCATCCAGTATGGGGCGTCTATGTATACATGTCTATGATCTGTCCCCTCTCTGCACATGCAGTGCCACGCATTTAAAAAACGGTGGCATCGGCTATAATACTACCATTATATGCTTTGTAATTCTACACACATGCACTACAAAAAAACATGAAAAACAAAACTATTTAGTGGTCCACTTTGGCTTCCTATGAGAAACTACATTAGCAACCAAACCTCAAATACAACGTTACTGACGTCAGCGCTACAGGTCCGTGTCCAGGGACGCATTAGCAGCTAAAGTTAGCTTAAACTGAATCTCACACATAAACTAGCCTCATAACACACTAGTAACGTTAAATGAGCAGCACACACTTAGGAAACCGCAGTAGCGACCGCAAAAAGGCAAACGAACATCTATACTTGTAAAAATATTTAATTTTCATCCATTCGTTTCTCATTTTTGCTCATGCTACCTAGCCAGGCATCCTCACAACACCTAGCCAGGATAGCTAACCAGCTAGCGTTACTGGGGCCGCCTGTTTAATAACTCTGTGTGTGATTAATAATATTATGCTCCTCGGCTATTGACTAAACTTTGACTTTGCTTACCTTTTACTTTAAAAGATGCCAAGTGAGCAAAAAAGCGGAACTCTCCCATCTGACGTCACACCAACGTTTATAAAACGGCGCCAAGCAGCGGGGTGTCACTGTATAAAGTCTCGCGAGATTATCTCGCCGCCGGGTCTGGTGGAACAGAAAAATGCCGTGATATTAATATACGATACGCTATAATACCGCGCATATTGTGTAAGAAGAAAAATAAAAAGGGACAAACATAAACCTTTACATTTCACGCCCTCCGCCTGCATCACTGATGACTCCCAGAATCCCTCGAGTGATCACATGACGCACGCCGTTGCATTTGTCATTGCGAAGTTTTGTTTCTGCCTCAAAACCTTCCGAGCTGTTTCATTGCCTGATGTTATCTTCCTGGTTAGTACCTGCCTGTTTTTGATGACGTTTTGGACGAATTAATGAATAATAATGATAATAAAAATAAATACCTCTTTCAAAATCCAACGCCAAAGAGTTGTTTGTAGATTTTTCATCCTTGCATCCAACCGTTTTTTTATTGTGTTATTTTAACTTGAAATGGCAATACAAAGGCAGGTTGAAGATATTATGTTGATTCAATGTTAATAGTTCAACGTTTGCACAACCATTTAACATTAAATGTTGTTTTAACATTGTTTCAACGTTGAAACAATAACAGACATTATTTCAACCATATTTCAACCACATTTCAACGTTGAAGGTCGGTCGTGTGCCAGCTAGGTATGCTAATGCCAGCATGCAGACCACTGGTTAAAGTCTTCAAACCAGTTCAGAAGCAGGTACAAGTGTGGCTGGAAAGGTTTTCAGAGACACTTCAAGACTTTTAATACTACAGACTGGAATGTGTTTAAACAAGTGGCGACATACAACAACACCACAAATCTCCAGGAGTGTCCTGACACAGTCACTGGCTACATCTCCAACTGCATTAAGGATGTAACTTTTCACAAGACCATCATGGTTTGGGCCAATCAGAAGCCATGGCTGACAGGGGAGGTCTACAGGCTACTGAAGGCTAGGAATGCTGCCTCGTCTCAGAAGGGCCTGAGGGCAGCTAGGACCAACCAGACTGCTGCTGTGGAGAGGGTGAACAGCACCAAGTTGCTGGGCGTGCACATCACGGAGGACCTCTCCTGGGCCACAGCATCACTGGCCAGAAGGGCTCATCAGTGCCTCTACTTCTGCAAACTTAGAAGAGCCAGAGCCCCAGCCCCCCTCATGGGCACCTTCTACAGAGGTACCATTGACAGCATCCTGACCAGCAGCATCACCATGTGGTATGGCGCTTGCACTGTGTCCTGCCGCAAGACACCAGCGCATTGTAAGAGCAGCTTAGAAGATTGTTGGCCCCTCCTTCCCCTCCCTCCAAGAGATATAGTGCTCCTGCCTCACCCAGAAAGCCCTCTGCATGGCAAATGATCACACTCATTCACTACACAGCTCCTTCAGCCTGCTGCCACCAAAGAGAAGTCTGTGGAGTCTCCGGGCCAGGACCAGCAGACTGGAGGACAGCTTCATCCACCAGGCTGTCAGGATGCTCAACTCTCTCCCTTCTCCCTAGTTGTTTGCTGGTCTTTGTACTGTACGGTTTGGTGTTGTATCTTCTGGCCTTCGTTATATTTCCTAGTCTCTGTTTTTGTGTTTAGTATGTGTTCCTTTTCGTTATGTCTGTCCCTCCATCTCTCCGTCTTGGCTCTTTGACCCTGGACTGTTCAGACCCTGATTATAGATTTGCCCCTAATAAATCTCACTTCTCTCAGCTTATGTATCTGCCTCATCATTGCTCCCTGGCATTACAATATTCTTTTTCTTATTATTCTATTTTTCTACAATTAGTGTTTATTTTTATGATTAGCATTTAGTGTTTTTTAGAGTCTATTTAAATTCACACTTTTCCTGTTTACCATCTATTTAATGTTATCGCTACATCATGAGTTCTGAAAGTAATGCAGTTTCAGTGCTCTGTATGTCCTGTACATATTGTAGTATCAACAATTAACCTGACTTGACTTGACTTTCTGAAAAAGAAAGTCTATTTAATATGCAAGAGTGCATTTTTTCACCATTGTTATGAATATACCACAGATAGATATGTTTAGCAATTTGCAGAACTTTAAACAAAAAAAAGGGGGGTGGGGTCTAGGCTTATCTTGGAGGCTTATCTTGGAAAGCCAAACTAAAGTAAGGTATCTAGAGCCAGGAATGTGTTGGCTTTCCTTCTGTAAAAAAAAAAACAAAACAAAAAAAAAACAAAACAAAACATAAAATGCCCCCAAAATCCATCCCAAAACAGACTTTCTTCCACCTTTAAAAGACATCATCAGATGGATGTTATTAGTGCCAGTTATTCCTATATGCAAATTACACAAGTTGCATAAGGTCCCCACCTGCCGAGAGGGCCCCTTAAGGCAAGAATGATGTCATACATGTTATAGTTATTTATTAGTTTGGCCTATTATACATTTCCAGAGAGTGCAGGTACTGTAATAGGCCTAAGTAATTTGTGATGTCGAGTGTGACTGGATACACGTACTAACAATGAACTACATCTTTTTGTGCTATCTATCCAAATGAAGATGTGACAGGATGAGTTCAAAGCACCATTAGCCATCAGGGGCTGAAAAATATGACACTAATGAGACACGACAAGAACATACAGGTAGCTACATGTCATATAGCTCATAGAAGTCATCATTATGGTCTCATCTCATTAAAGTGGGAAATGGGATCATGAAGCTTTGAGAGCTTTCTGTCACTTGCTTGTTGCTTCCAGAGTTCAGGAGGAGTGCGGTAGATGACTTTCTTCCACTGATTGAATTTAAAAAAGGCTCAAAATTCAATAAGTAGTGCATTACAAAGGGAATGGAATTGTGAAGTGTACAGCTCAAGTATTGCAAAATATGTAACATTTACAGCCGTTTGAGTATACAGCTCTCTATGGACTTATCATTTCAGTGAAGAAATTATCCCTAAGTCCTTAAGTAATGCCCTATATGGTGGGACACGGGGCAAATTTGAACAGTTTATCGGTTCGCAAATCTTAGCTATAAGCTAGCTGTTGAATAACGGGTTGATAAATATAGGAATTGTGAATTTACAAGCTAAACATATTAAATCATGGTTGCTCATAGTTGTCATAAACATTGAGTAATTTGGCTAATTTAGCCAGACTTCTATAGACCAATTTGATCTATTTATTTCCCAGAAGCATTTGAGTGGCCATTATGAGCATTAATGGTAAGGTTAGCTCTGAGCTTTCCTATGATGACATCATTTACAACTGTGTTTAAAGAAAATGTAGAGAAGCTAAATTCTAAAAGTAAGACTTTATCAACTTTGTATAGTAAGTAATTTATGAGCTTTCTTCGCAGGGAGGCAGCCTACACTCTACTTAACAGTGAGGAGCTCAGGCATACAGAAGGAGTTATACATGAAGTAGAACCACTACTCCTCCACATTAAGAGGAGTCAGTTGAGGTGGTTTGGGCGTCTGATTAGGATTCCCCCTGGCCACCTCCCATCAGAAGTTTACCTGGCACGGCTGACTGGGACAAGACCTTGAAGTCGTCCTTGGACCAGATTTTGTCTCTAAGTTGGCCTGGGAGTGTCTCAGGATCCCCCAGAATGATCTGGAGGCAGTTGCAGGGGACAAGTTTGTCAGGGCTTACTGCTACCACAGCTTTAGCTGGATCAAGTGATTTAAAAAGATAACCATCATGATGATGATGATGGGTGTTATCCTATTGTTTCAATCAAAATGCCTCATTCTAGAGACTGCTGTGGCACCAGTGTAGAAAAAAACTTAATACTTAACTTAAAAACTTAACTGAAGCCACTTAAGTGAAATGTTCTTTAGCAGTTCTTCTATGGCTTCACTTCAGAGACCCCTTTTGGCATCTTTTCTATCAAACAGTCTACATTCTTTGCCAGCAGTACTCCTCTTTCTCATGGATGAGCCATCTCACTACAGCAGAGGTCAGGGCAAAGCCCTGCTCCACTTGCCCTTCTTGTGTGGTGTGGTGTTGACTCAAGGGCACAGAAGAACACACCGAGATTGAAAGAGAGGGAGAGAGAATGAAAAAAGGGTGAAGGAGAAAGGCACTTGACATTCACAGGAGCAGCCTTGACATTGACTGCTCTGGAACCATTTATCTGAACTAAACTCAGTGTTTATACACCAAAGTGACTAGTCTTACATTGTCCCGCTTGACCTTTCACTCCCACCGCACTTATCAGGGCTTTAAATGTCACTGGCATGTTGGCTCAAAGGATTCTCTCTCTGTCTCTCTCAGTCTCTCTCTGTCTCTCTTTCACTCTTTCAATCTTCATAAAATCTAAAATATTGAATAAGAGTAATAATAAAATCACTTAATATTCATAAAGAATTTTAGAATATTATATATGAGTAGATGAACACAATTATATATGGTTCATCACAGAAGGTATTTTTTTGCTTGTTTGCCTGCTTGTTGTTTACTTTCTCATCTTTCTATCTCATCTACTCTCACATTTCTCTATTTCTTTCTAAAGCCATCACTCTGCACCTTTTATACCTTATCTTTCTGTATTTCTCTCATTCCTTCCTTCTCTCTCTATGTCTTGTGATGTCTTTTTTCTTTTTCTCTCTCTTTTCCAGCTTGCTATATCTGTATCCACAACCTCTCCTTTTCTTTCTTTCTTTTTAAGCCTCTAGGGATGGTGGCATTGAACCATCTTTCACTTTTCACCTGTCATGTATTGCCTACCTGCCTGCCATCTAGCCGGTGGGGGTGAATGGGGGGGGGGGGGGGGGGGTGCATTGGCAAGGCATGGCCAGAGAGGGGGCTGGAGCTACTGAAGGGAGAGAGAGCCATGGTCATAACCCAATTAGTGGGCAGTACATAAATATGGGTCAGAGCAGTAAATAATGTCTGAAAACCTACTGACAAATGGCTGGAGAGGAGAAAGTACACAGATTTAGGGTATAAATAACACCATACCTCCTGAAGACGAGCAGTATTTCAATACCGAACATAAAAACCAATTAATTTTATATGCCTCTAAAATCAGCAATATATTAGTAAGTAAAAAATATCCTCGTCCAGGCAATTTGAGCAAAGCCTAAAATGAATTAGTTGCAGAGATGAGAGAGTTTGATAAGGAACGCATTAGCTGATAATGTACACTGTAGGAAAAACACATAAGAACGGTCTAATTAATTTCTGACAAGTAGCTTTGGTTAGTTGGAGGCATAACTTTTTATCAAACCTCCAGACACAACTGGGACACTTTTACCCACAACATATGGCACAGACAACAGGGCCAGACATGTTTTACAGTTATTTTTGTTTAATCCCACATCTAATAGAATCATCACATCAGAACCTTTTAAAATGATCCTATACAGTTATATAACATATAGTTTTTATACATTTTCATAACCTCTTCATAATTGTGACGGGGAGCGAGGTAGCGGACGCATGTGCGGAGGTAAGCAACTTTTATTGAGGGCATATCCAAAATCAGGGTCATAATGGTCCCGGGTCAAAGAGCCGATACGTACAGATCGTGGGGTAGACATGACAAACCAGAAACAAACAACAACAGATATTCAAACAAAGCAAACATCCAACAGAGCAAGGACAAAGACCGATACAAAGACCAGCAAAGACAAAGTGCAAACACAGGGCTTAAGTAACAAAGGGTAACGAGGGACAGGTGAACACAATCAGGGGCAGAGTAACCAAACAGGGGGCAGGACTTAAACCAAACAAAAAGGCACATGGAGTGGGAGGAGCCAATCGGGACAATAATTATTGGGTGTCATGTATTTGTTGGCTTCTAATGAATTCATGTAGATCATTGCCATGAACTTTGTTCTTTTTCATTTGTATAATTCACAAAATATAAGATTGCTGCTTGAAATCTTGTCAATTAATCTTAAAATAATCTGTATAAAAATCTCAGGTAACAGCTAAATCATAACTATGACTCATATTTGCAGATCCTTCAGAATAATCTAGATACAGTACTGTGCAAACGTGAAAGACCACCCTTTATTGATTTCACTTCCAGTAAAAACAACCATAAGGTACATTCTAAGGTACAACAGTTCTTTCATGTTTTCCTCACGTTTTGTCCATTTACTTTCCCGTTCCTAGTATAAGTGGGCTATTTTATTTCCGATCTCAGAAATATCTATTTTAGTCATTTTAGATGAGAAATGAATCTGTGAGGCAGCTAAGATGTGTCTGGGTTGTTGCTTGTGTGAATGTTAGTGTCTCTTTGAGGGGGAAGATAATGTCAGTGAAAGCTTTGAGAACAGCTTTTGTTAGAAGGACACAGCAGTAAATGGTGGGTTTTAAGATTGGAAGGGTGGGAGATTTAAAGTGGCAGTATTGTGCACAAGTAAATAGTGAATTAAACACTCTTATTTTATATTATTACTTACATACTTGTTATAATTTTCAGTAAAAACTAGTAACACATATTTTCTTGTATAATTCATTCCTTACTAAGTTAAATCTACATAGGATCTGTTCAAGTCTTACAGACTGAAAGGTTTTGTCTCCAAAGAGCTTCCCAGCTTTATTCGTAGTTTTATTAGTTTCTGTATTTTATTTTTTTATTATTATTATTATTCTAATTTGTAAACAGACTCCTCTTTGTAAAATGTTATTTTTGTGTTATAACACACTCTTATGTTAAATGTAAAGTTTGGATGCATTTTACAAGTTTTTGTTATTCACACCATGATGATGTTTTGTGTTCAGGTTTATTAATTCAGCCTGGAGCCATGAATGCTAACAAAATGGCAAACGTGCATTAAGCTATTAGATTTCTCAGAAACAGTAAAGTATATTTGACTCAAGTTAATTAACTTAACTTCAACTTCTTTAGACCACTGGTTATTTCAAAATGCATATTTTTCATAACTTTCATATTTCATAAACTACATTCAAAAGGTGGGTGTCATATGAGGCTGTAACTGTCTCAAATACATGGCTAATGTAATTTTAAACCGTTATAATAAAAGAAGCTGAACTCATTTTTTTTCTACTGAAAGTCGACCCATTTTCCCACAAATCTGGGCTATAAACTATAAACAGATGGCATCTCTTCAGTGATCTGCTCTGTAAAAATTATGTTTATAAAATTATACAAAGAGCATCTAAAATTTTGGCTTTCAGCTGTGAATTGCAAGCATATAGCAATATGTGTAGACCATAAAACACATTTTCTGTTCATTTAAGGGGTGCTTTTACAAATAAATAAATAAATAAATAAAATTTACATCCATTTCATGCAGTTACTGAGTAATTTGCCTTATGATTTGGTCATGTAAATTAAGTTGGACAAATCAAAATATGCATTTTTAACGTAAATTTAACTGTCAAGTATTTTTTATGCACTTTTAACCATCTACTTTGCAAAGTGCTGATAGAACTCAATCACAAATGTATTCATCTAGTTAGCTTCTGAGATAGGGAGATGTAATGTGTCAACTGTAAACTAATCCAAGATTTGCCATGAATTTGACTTTATTTAAGCTTGCTGCCTGCTGAATCTCCTCCAGGGCAGCTTAAGTTCGGGATTTCAGGTCATAAACAACTCTCAAACCAATCAGGGACGAGTTTCTGACCAGTCAGCCACTGACGGTGCTGGACCCCTTTGGGTTACTTTTTTCTTCATGATGTTTGTGGCTTCACTCACACAAGGCATAACACTTTTTTTGCAGAGCAAGCACAAAATGTTACTGCGATACTGAGAATATAAAGCAATAATTATTTCAATAAGCACTAACAGCGGCAGTGGCGACAGCATTGCTTATTCCAAATTATTTAAGCTTTATTTGAAAAACAAGACACTTGATTGCTCCTTATGTTTCATGAGATTGGCTGCTCATTATAAACATCATGCTTATGTGTTCAAGCGCACAAGGATCAATTATAGTTTTAGTGAGTTAACAGAAACAGCTGCTGTAAAGTGAGTCAACAGTGGGTACATTTGTCAGGGTTTGTGAAGTTGAACTCTCAGTTGGCTTTTATGGATTAAAGAAGAACATTTCTCCCCAGGTGGAATAAACTGATGTCCTTTAACACCTACAGTGCATAGTACCGGTTATTACATTCCTTATGGTTCTTAATCTGCTAATCGCTGCCAGTGTTTCAAATGATTATGCTTCAAATCATCTTTATAGCAGATGAAATAACCTTAAAAATATTATTTGGACTTATCGCAATGAATAACGCTCTCCCTTTATGAATACAATGCTTTTTGTTGTTGTCGTTGTTTTGAATTATAACTTTATCTGATTCTGATTTTCTTCAAGTTGGATGTGCAGTCAACTTTCTACTTTTCTGCTTTATAGTTTATTTAGCAATGTAACCAAATATGATCTTTTTATTAAAACCATGAATCCTGTAGTGTAACTAAAATCTAATGAGCCCCATAAAAAATCCCTGTGTAAAAAATATTTTCAATGAATAAAAATAACAATGTATTTTGCTTATTTACTCCATATTTTTATGGTTTAAGCCATGGCAACAACTTACCATCTACTGTAATAATTATACATCATATTTAGCTGCCTGACACACCATTGGCCAAATCAGAATGTTAGATTCCTGAGAGGCCTTGCTGTGTGATAGATCTGAATAATTGCACAACTT
The DNA here is from genome assembly GCF_015220715.1 of Pygocentrus nattereri. Lineage (NCBI taxonomy): Eukaryota > Metazoa > Chordata > Actinopteri > Characiformes > Serrasalmidae > Pygocentrus > Pygocentrus nattereri. The sequence continues at coordinate 3,663,598 of NC_051237.1, forward strand.
GATATACTGTATCATTTGAATTGACTTACTTTTATCTTTGATATTTTAGATTTTAGACACAAATAGTGAATACATCATGTAAAAGAGCAGCTTGATTATTGATGAGCAGCATTATAAACAAGAGAGTGATAAATAGAAGTCAGGTATTTTGTTAAAAAGGGGACCCTTCTGTGAGTCCTGTTTGTACAACTGTATCAGTATCTGAATCAGGGACCTAATAAAGATTTTAGTTGCCACTGGTCTCCATGTGCCATGGCCCCCAGTGTGATTGCCATCCCCTCCCAACTCAGCGGTTATTGCAGCATTACATGGATCAGTTGAGGCACATATGGCAAGAATGGGTAGGAAAAGGCAGTTGAATGCATGGACAAGACAATAGAGACACAACGGAAATGAGCAAGCATTGTAGGCCATCTTGTCCAAATGAATTCCCACAATGGCTAATGGCCACAGGCAGTTTATTCTAACGTCCACGGGCTCAGAGAGAGAGAGAGAGAGAGAGAGAGAGAGAGAGAGAGAAAGCAAGAGAGAGAGAGAGAGCAAGAGAGAGAGAGAGAGAGAGAGAGAGAGAGAGAGAGAGAGAAATGGCATTGCCTTGTGTCCCCCCAGGGACAGTTGCAAGAATGTGCAAGTGGAGATGTTATGTAAAGCAGTTCATAAGAGGGCAATTTGGGCAGCTGAGCACGAACACAGCTGATAAATACACCATTAGGGACCTCTCAGCCTATAAACACATACACACACCACTGCCAGTTTATGAGCAGGGTCACGCCTGCAGTCAGATGGCCCTAACACACATAGTCAAACACAGCTCTCTAATATCTTATTCTTTTCCAACATATGTGGCGTCCTCTCATAGTACTAAGGCAATTAATCAAAGTCATTCATAAGACAACATGACAACATTAACCTCTCATGAGAACTGACACAAAACCAACAAGCATTGATTGTCATATCACTTGTGATGTCATATCAAGTGTAATGACAGTGGATGCTTGTTGGACAAATATCTACACTGATATTAAATCAGAGTTACACAACAGCAAAGAACATACTTCCAGGTGGATGATGTAAGTAGTACTGCACTGATACAACAAGATTTTGGAAACTAACTAGTTAACCAGAAATTGGAAAAACAGAAAGCTTTTTCAAACTTCTTTCCCCAGGCCAAAGACAATGGCAACTTTTCTGGTTAGATTTTGTCATATAACTATGAACATCAACCAGCCAACCACTTCATTGTACACTCTCAGAAATAAAGATATATAATAAAGTATAACTGGAGAGGTACCCCTCCCGTCTCTGGGGTGGTATCCACAAGAGTACATCTCAGTATCTTTAGTCAGGGAACATAATTAAACCATAATCTATTGAAATTATATTTATACTGACTCCACACACTCTGTCCTGTCTACAGGCTTTTTATTGTACTGTTTGTCTTAAAATATTAGGTTATGAAAAGGTAAAAAATATATACTTTTCACCTGGAAAAACTCAAGTTAACAATTGGACCTTAAAACCACTGCTGTACCTTTGAGGATATATTCACATTGCTTGTACCTTGATGAATGGAAAATGTGTCTACGTGTTTAAGAAATGGTTGGAACCATTATAATAACAGTGATTAATGATTAAATGTTCGTTTTATTCATTTTAGACCACAGTGAAGTGTCTAATTTGGCCAATTAGCTACCATGCTGGAGAGTTAGCTTAACTTACTGGCTGATATTAAACAACGCCCTGCACTTTTCTCCTCTCTCATTAACACAAAGGTCTGCTTTTACACAAGATTGGGTGTAGAATTAAACAACGCTTCATGTTTTCGCTGCAGAGTCTAAAAACCTGTGGCCCCAAAAACCGCTCCTGCTAAAACCTCTTATGTTGCTTTAGGGTGAACTCTCTACAGATAATACCTCTAAAAATAGAAATCAACATGTCAATATTCCACCCTAGTCATGCTTAGCAACTTCATCTTCATCTAGAAGAGTAAAGGATTTGGTAAGTTATCGTTAGCTTCAGCTGCAAGTGTTACAGAGATAGAGGATCCCTGAGAGGGATTAATATAGCAGCTCTACCTGGTTTTGAACTGAAAAATGTGAAAAATCCACCTGAACTCTTTTACACACGTGGATGGATTTGACATTACAGCTTCAAACACAGGACGTTTTTCCATCATTCTCAATGTATTGCCGGTTCTGTTTGAATTTATTGTGAATTGTGTCATAAATTGAGCTGCTTCCATAGTAAACCATCATGTTTACAAACATTCTGATTTGATCTGTAAGTTTATGTCAGCTGTCATAACAGGCATTAAATATAAAAAGAAAATCTAAGGTAAAAGTGTAAAATATGCCTTTTCATTTTGAATCATTTCTTCATGTGTTTTAAAGTATAGTAGTAATGGATTAATCACTATATGCATTGCTTACATTCAAGATGAGCTGTACTGAGATAAATGACTAAAATGAACTAAGGAATTGGAATAAATTAATCATCAAAGTTAAAAGAAAAGTTATTTTGTCCACATTCTTATAGTTTTATATGAAGTGCCATTATTCTTGATGAAAAAATAAAGCACATATTCCCATAAGTACCCAGAAATAAAGTCATAGTCTGCCTCATATTCGTCTTTTCATGTTTGATCTTAACTTCAGCAATTCAGCAAAACAAACAGTTTTGACTTCTTTGTCTCAATTCTTCTTGAGAGCATTGTATTTTCATAGGCTTAACTAGAGCAGGATGTACTTCATCTGCATATAAATGACCATCGATCTATCTCTGCTGAGCTGTCTCTCACCCCTTTGAAGAAATCAAAGAGCTGCATAATTCCAGCAAAAATGCAAAGCTAGCTAATAATGACATGACTGAATCAAACAATGAAAAAAAAGAGGCCTTTCCTCACCTTTCCTGTTCATGTTGATGATGTAAGGCAGTTAAGCAGACACAGCAGTCCTTTTATATTTGATGAGTATAAATGATCAACTGAGAATTTCAGCTTAACCACCTCATAAATTAGCATTATGACATGACCACTAAACAGTTGCTCTCTGGAGGAAAGTCTTCTTGGACCACAGTGAGTTCACTCGGAGCTTGGCTTTGGTTATGAATATGCATATTCACAGTACATGATGAGGTTAAGGAACAGCAGTGCAGACATTTTAGAGCCAGATAATTAGATAAAAGTACATTTTCACAATTTCAACACTGTACAACACTGGCAGTACATTGCTAAAACATCTTAACACCACACTGCTCCTTTAATACTGTGAAGCCAATATTACATTTCTGAAATGTAAACGTTCACTCCATAGCAGTTTATTATATGTAAACAGATGTACAGTAAAGAGCCCACATCGTTCAGCCTGCAGTTTAGCACTGAACATTCATATTGAAATTTTAAGGAATGTTTCAGCCCAGACTGCTTCTTGAATGAGGTGCAATACAGGGCAGCTAATCAGAACAGTAGTATTTGATTACATGCCTAAGAATGCTCTGCCATCCTTTGTTGGTAGGCAAATGGCAACTCAGGCACAGCTTGTCTCATCACTGATGCTGCAGCTGCATGTCTGCAGGTGGATGAAGGAAGAATGATTGCAAAAAAGATATGTGGACACTTTAAATGCAGTTTAGATGCAGACAATGCTATGATAAGAAGATTAACATGATTTGTGTGCTGGATACGTATAACCTCCACACCTCTCAAGCTCCGAAAATTCCAATATATGGGAACGCACATACATACACACACATTACATATATATATATATATATATATATATATAAACTCACCACTGGGTAGGGCCTCCCTTCTCTCAAAATAGCTTCAATTCTTCATGGCATATATTCCACAAGATGCTGGAAACTTTCCTTTCAAATTCTGTCTATGTTGACATGATTGCATACCTGCAGATTTTACCGGTACACTTTCATGGTGCAAATCTGCCGTTCTACCACATCCTAAAGATGTTCTATTGGATTCAGATACAATGACAAGAAAGGCCACTGAATAACACAGACCTTGTTTTCATGTTCATAAAAGCAGTTTGAGACGACATTTTGCTTTATGAGATGGTGCGTTATCAGGGTGGAGGTAACCATTACTTCCACAAGATGACTGATTGGTATTAACAGGCTCAAAGTGAAGCGAAGATAAGCAAGAAAGCATTCCCCACATAATTACACCACCTCCACCAGCCTGGACTGTTGACACAAGACTGTTGACGCATGCTTGGATCCATGGATGCTCTTGGTGCCAAATTATAACCCTACCATCTTTGTGCCTCAGCAGTATTTCAGATTCATAAGAACAGGCCATGTTTTTACAGTCGTTAACTGCAGGGGGAGACAATAATGACCATCAGTAATAACGTAGGAAGTAAATACAAAACCCATGAAAAGCTTGCTCACAAATCGATTCTTGAATCATAAGCAAAATAAAAAGAAACGTACACAGAATGAACAAATGAAAAAAAAGAGAACTTTAAACTATATGAATCCCATGAACTCCCCCTCCAAACAGATCACTCCAACAGGGTTCTACTGAGCATGTCTAAATTTGAGCAGGCTTTATTTAAGGACAGCTCAAACCAAGCTTAAGCCTTAACCCAGACTAGGACGTATTGCAGCTCATATAAGTAATGTATGTTATAAACCTGCTGCTAGTATCATGATGTAAAGTCCAGTAGCATACTTTAAATGTAAAAAGTGCAAATATGTACAAAGCACCCCCCGCGACCCTTAGAGGATGGATGGATGGATGGATGGATGGATGGATGGATGGATGGGTGGATGGATGTACAAAGCTAGCAAACACTGAGATTACAGTGAGAAGTAAACAGCAGCATTAGCTGATAATGTGGTGAGAGAAAGTGTAGTCTCTGTTGTAAGACTAGTGCAGGGACAGAATGGGACTGAAATAAGGGGGAAGTAGATTTTACTAGGGGAAACTAGTTTGTTCATTCTGTCATTCTGATTCATTGTTTTGGTGACATAGTTGTCTGCTGTTGCACTCCATGCACCTGTGGTTTTCTGCTCACCACAGTTGTAGAGTGGTTTTTGGAGTTATTGTAGCCTTTCCGTTAGCTCAAACCAGTCTAGCCATTTTCTGTTCACCTTTGTTTTTTTGTCAACAAAGCATTTCCATCTCCAGAACGTCTGCTCAGAGGGTGTGTGTTTTTTTTTTCTTGCACCACACGAAGTAAACTTGATAGACTGTTGTACATGGAAATCCCAGCTGAACAGCAGTTATAGAAATACTCAGATGAGCCTGTCTGACACCAACATCATGTCATGGTAAAAATCACTAAGATCACATTTTTTTCCCATTCTGATTGTTGATGTGAATATTCCTGGGAGCTGCTGGCACATATCCACATGCACTCCGCTTTTGTCAGACAGTTGATTGATTAGAGAATTGTGTGAATGAGTAGGTGTACAGGTGTTATTGATAGTGCTTTGTGAGTGTATATAAAGCTGAAGTCAGCTGCTTATTAGCCAGCTTCTTTTTCTGTTCCACCTTAAGTGGTGCTGCAGTTATACAAAGAACAGAAATTTCAAAACAGAAGCTGGTAAATACAAGGCCAAAATCCAGCCTTGTTACAAATATACAGAGAGGGGTTATTTTATAAATGGCACAGGAAAAAAAGTAGACATTTAGTTTACTTCAAAAATACAGTTTTAATCTGAAAATGTTTAGTAGTTTAATTTTATATGAACACACCACTGAACTTTAACTTAGACATGTTTAATGAGCAGTTAACAAGTAGCACAGCCTGCTGTAATCAGTTACCGGAGCTGCTGCAATATGTCTCATTGGATGCTCTGTGTCCCAAACCACACTTCTATATATTACCTACTGCACTAATGAGCTCGCTTCTATTTGTACTGAGCTATTTTTTTTTACATATTATTTTGTGCTGGTATGTAGTTTGTGAAGTAATGCAAGAGGAAATCAATGCACACAAATATATTTGTACAATACATTTTTTGTTGGATCACTTATGGCTTTATGTCCTAACATAACACCACTGTGCTTTGGCAGGTAGGAAGCTGACTTCAGCTTCATAGTTTTGATGCTGTTGGCATTTTTGTAAGGTGATTTAATCAAAATATCCTATGTAGTTTTATGTAGGAAAAAATGAACAGGTGTCAGAGTAGGACATTTTGACAAGGTAACACAATTCTTCAGCACTAGGAGTCTGCACTGGGGATGTAGGTGCAGCAGTTGCTTTGCTAAAGCAAACACTCTGCATGGCTTTAGATGTAAAAATTGTTATTTGTAAGCATTTCATGTGTTTGCGGGTGTTAGCCTCCCAAATCAACCCCACCCCCCCACCTCCATGCAACTACCACTTTACATATATTGCATTTCGCTGCATTTTCGTTAAAATTAAGTGAGCCGACCCTTTTCAACATCTTACCCTTTCAGCCATGACAGAGCACAGAATAACAAAGCTTTGGAAATGGTTCAGGATAGATTCTTAGATGCATTGTGATGCAGACGTGAACGATTTTAAATTGATTCATAAATGCCAAAAATCAATTTTCTAAATATTTAATTTATAGCGTAATGTTGACAGAACATAAGACTGAACTTGATATTTTTTTAAGTGCAGTGCCTGGACAGTCTGTGGCGGCACATAACAAGCATACACAGATGAGCAAGAAATCTGACCAGCTCCCAGATTAAAAACCAGGTTAGGTAAGGAGTCACAACCCAAATGTTATGAAGAGCCATTTTGTCCTTTCAACAAAGTCAGACCAGCTTGGGAGCCACAACATTTAATGTCCGGTATGTCTCGGTGTGTTAATGTCCCAGTACAGGCTAAAAAAATATATAATCGTGCAAAAATATATAAGAGCGCAGACTCACTTTGCTCTGCTTGAAGCTTTAGCTCAACTATAGATGCTTTCGTGCCACCTCGACCAGAAAACCTTTCCTCATATCTAGAACAGGTTCTTGTAAAAGGTCTCTCAACTTTCAATTGATTTACCAGTCGAATATTTCCGTTCCACCTTAAATTCTGAGGCATCAAATGTAACTGCTGCACCATTTAAGGTGGAATGGGAAAACTCAAAAGAGAAACAACTTCATCTTTGCAGCTTTTTAGAGAGAGACAGTCTCTCGTTGCAGATTTAACATACCACAAAATCAACTGTGCTGCTTATAAATGCGAGTAAGCCCATGTAACCAGTGTTGCACACTTTGGAGCTGAGATTCAGCGTCCAAAATATTTTACTGACGCAGTGATCCCCCCTTTCTACAATGAGACCAAAACCGAAGTTATAAAATCATTAAAGAAAATGGGCAGGATGGCTGTAACATGCTGCGTTGATGTCCATTGCCACAGAATCTTATTTCACCCTAACAGCGCATTTTATTGCAGATGAGTGGCAGCAGCATCTCATGTGTTCCAAGCAATAGCAGTGAATAAAGCCTTCTAGTTCACTTGCCACATCACTTTCATTTGATTTATTACATAAAAGATATTGGAAGTAAATTCATTATGGATCATTACAGATACTTGCTTTAAAACTACCAAGTCTTTAGACAGTAAGAAAATAGAAATCCTGTATAGAAAAAAAAGATGCATCAAGATGCATTGATAATTGTTTTATAATCACATCGCAGCCCTCTGAATCATAATCAAACTGTGAGGTGCCTAAAGATTCCCACCCCTAGTTCAGGAAGTCAAAGGCAAATGCTTTCTTCACAAGAAGCAGAGTATCCCTCCTGCTGAACCACTTTAGCATCAACCATGCCTGCTAGGTAGAATGAATGAAAGCTACATAAATACTGATAGCAGCTCATTTGTCCAGTAGCTTATCAATATTTTGGCACTGGCCAGTCAAAACCCAGTACCAGTTTAGCACTGGTTCTTGATACAAATCCCTATTGGGGAAAAATATACAAAATACTAAAATGATGGATGCAGGTCCTTTAAGATTAAATATTGCAAATACCCATTTAGCTTTTGAGACTCAACTCTCACTGACCTTGCAAACTGAATCAGTGATGGCAGCTAGGCTGTAACCTACTGTAAGAGTGCACATGGAGAACAGAGAGAAGACATGGGCAGAGGGACAAGAGGAGCCTGTGACAGTATGATTTCCATTATTAGGTGCAGCTTAACGTCAACAGTTAATACTGCACATAGACAGAAATGAGCTATAATGCAATTTCTTGAAAATGAGGATGGAATCAACAGGAGTGTGGAAGTCATTTTCAGACGAACACTTTTAAAACATGCAAAAGAGTGAATGAGAAGAGCTCTCTCCAGATCCTCTTTCAGAAAAGAGTGTCTTATCACACACTCTCTCTCACTCTGAAGGTTTGTAGAGAATTGGAAACAAGACAAACAATAACTCAAAGTGAATTTCTCAAAGAAAGAAAAAAAAATCTGAATAAAAAAGAAGCTGAATGAAGAAAATATCAGTGATGAGTTTCAAGGATTTGTGCACGACACATAGCAGCAGTGAATTCACCATGATAACAAAATAGCACGTGTAAGCACAAAAGTTACTGATATGTGTTATGTTCTGTACCTTCTTGAAATAAAGTAAAGATGAAGGATATGACAGATAACGTGACTTCTTTATTCTTCAGCAAACAAAACGCGTAACTGCAGGCGGCATGCTGCATAACGGTGTGCTGTCACATGATACGCAGATCACAAATGATGTACATCACACTATGAACACTGAATAGTGATATTAATGCATCCTTTACAAAGACCTACCTGTTTACTGAACACACCAGTGACCCAAAAACGTCACACTGCTGGATTGTTTTCAACAATCCAAAATCAACAGTCAGCAATTTTATGACTAAATGTTGTGTTGTAGCACATGTTGGCTGTCATTTGCATCAAAATAATTACTCCATCAGGACAGCAGAAGCAGTATCAAAGCCAGGCTTAATTATCCTCTGTTGAGCATTGCTCTGGAATTTAAATTGTAGATTCGGGAATCCTCTGTTCACGTCTGTCGAGAGCAGTGACACACGTTAAGCTTACATTACACAGCCCTGCAACCCACCGCTTATTCTCATAGCTACTTCCTTTTTCAGAGATGACAGCTCCATCCCTACTTTATATTCACTCTTAAAACTTCTGTGCTTTCCCAAGGCGTATGGCCATGCATTTGTGCAAGCTAGCAAAATTCCTCTCCAATTTTAGTCTTATATAACAATCTGTGGCATGTTTGCTGCTAGTGCTTTGGGGCTGCATGGCCTGTATTTGATGTGACTACGCTGTAAACAATTGTTTATTCCCTGCACAGACTACTTGTTTACCAATGCTTAGTCAACAGCATAGTCAACACAACAGCTGCATGCTTTTGCTTAGTAATGTTTTGTTGCATTGTTTTAAAAGCCTCTATTTGTGTTAAAAACTAGCTATGGATAATTCCTGTAATTACTGCTTTATTTTCATGTCACATTTTACTGCTTGCCTTTGGTGACTTGGTGCAGTGAAAGGAGCTTTCCCAAAAAGTGTTCCAGTTGTCAATAAAATCCAAGACCGCCTTTAGTGTGTAGAATTTGTTAAAAAAAAATCTCCCTTCCTTATGTAAATGTTGGCACAGGGCCAGAAGCTACAACTCTGGCTGTTTGTTCTTGCATGCTATGCAGCAGTGTTGTAAAATATTCTTTTAAAACTTCTTCCCATCTTATGTCGTTTACTCCTGAATGCACAATGACCGTACCAATATCCTTACGCTTATAGAAAACAGTGGGCAGTGTTTTGGAGATATGTATGACTCGAGCACCAGGGAGGCATAAAACAGACGCTTTATCTTTAGCTGGAGCCGAGTTCACGTTCCGCACTGTTGAATCAGCAATTATTAAAATGTTGGTCAAGGGAGATGCAGGAGATGAGAGAGAGAGAGAGAGAGAGAGAGAGAGAGAGAGAGAGAAAGACCAGTACTTTATATTTGTTGAATTTGATGCTGGTGGTAAGTTCAGGCTGAAGCAGTGGTGGGGATCCATGCGATGCTGACATTCCCAGACTCACTTTCCATAGGCTTAAGTGGTTTGTTGCTCAGGCACTGGTAGTCCTGTTGCCTAGCGCACAGCATTTCCCACAACTTTTCACAGGTCTGAGTGAACTGGCAGCTCTAGCTCCACTCGAGGCCTCACGGGATGCCTCGAGGTGAGTTTTCTGAGTGTGGAGTTAAGTCAGATGGTCCAGGATTGCCATAATATCAGACTCCAGAGATTGAGATGCTCAGTAAAGAATTGCAGTTTCCTAGTCCTCCTCACATTGCATTTTACAAAAAAAAAAATAATAATAATAATTAATAAGTTTTAAAAATAATAAGAAAATATTGTCACTCACTGTGATGTAATATAAGCGAAGAAAATATATATTTCCCCATCACTTCTATCAGATTAACTAGGACACTGTTGCTCTGCGTATTAAATGTTGTGATTCTATGTTGAGCTGCTAGTGAGTAATGAGATGTTAAAGGGGGGGGTTGTAAGAGCCCCCTACTGAGAAAATATAGACATAAAGACAGACACGTGGAGACAATACAGACTACAATAGCCTTTTTCATATCATACAGTCCTGTACAATTGCCACATTAAAAATAACATTTAAATACATACAAGACTTATCAATATAGATTTGCTTGCTTATAGATACAGATGAAAATCCAGTTCACTTCTGTTTTTTAATCATCGAATTGAAACATATTTCATCAATGTTGGTGAAGGAAAAAATAAACAGTTCCACTGAAGGACCTCCAGGATCGGTGGAAATGGCTCTTCTGGGGATAAAAATAGAAGTCTGATTATTCTTGGTAAACTTGTCATTTAATATACAGATGATGTTGTCATTGTATTGCATTGAATGGAGTTCTGCGTTCAACTCTGTTTCTTTTTCTCTTGGTGTCTGCAGTGACTGTGTTTCTAGCAGTATCTGAGCTCAGGACTGTCTTTTTCTCTAAGCTACTGGTAACTAGCAAAGACACTTTCTCTAGATTGACAAAGCACTTCTTGTAAGTCGCTCTGGGTAAGAGCGTCTGCTAAATGCTGTAAATGTAAATGTAAATGAAGTACATAACTTAAAAGCCCATGAAGTTTGCTTGTGTCATAATTAAAGCAATACGCATAAGCTTTACATGACCTCTGTTTTTCTGAGTGATATTAATTTCATTCTGTACTGATTTGATTCGCTCTCAGCAAGCAGTGTCAAACTGTTAGAGGATTCTGGGCACAGATTAAATGCAATGTGTCATCTTGGTGGTAATGTAGGCAGTGAGTGACAGCTATGGAACAAAAGAACAAAGCAGCATAAAATGATAATTGATTTATTTCGATCCATGTAATCTAAAGACGAGTTGTTTTCATCTTATACAGTACTGCACTAAAGGCAGAGACCACCCTTTCACTGATTTAACTTCCAGCTCAAACTGCCATTAAATTCAATATATTAATTTTTATGTCAGGAAAAAACTAACTCAACAGAAAATTACACAAGCTTCAAATACTAGGTATCAAATAAAATGTGAGCATTAAATAATCCACTCTTAACTATGGTGCACTCTTCCACTACTTTAACTCTTCCATCCTTCCAATCCTAAAACCCCCCAGTAGCAGCTGTGACCACCTGAGAAAAGCTGTTTCCATGTGTCACTGACATTATATTGTAAAGAGATATTCATGCAAGCAACCTTGCACATTTGTCTTATTCGCATCAAGAAAGCGAACAGATTTCTGAGGCGATTAGATTTAAGATAACACCCTTGCATAAGGAAGGGGAATGAAAAGGAAAAACAAGTATGAAAGCAGGAGTTGCCAAAACTAGGGCCCAAAAATGATAAAAGATGCAAGAAAATGGGACTCTACGTGTAGACTACCTAAACTGTCAACAACAGATAAAGAGTATTTCCTTCCACTGTGAGAAGACGACTCAACATCGAGCGTTTGAAAGGATTATGTAGCTGCCAAGAAGCTGTTACTATGTTAAGGAATTGGATAGAAAAGAAGAGCATCTGCACTAAAACTGTAACTGAAATGTGGAGCAAAGCTTTGTGAACTGAGTGTAAATTTGTATTTGGAACATTTGAATCCTGTGATGGACTGGCAACCTGTCCAGGGTGCATCCTGCCTTCCGCCCAATGACTGCTGGGATAGGCTCCAGCACCCCCCCCCCGCGACCCTGAGGGAGAAGCGGCTTGGAAAATGGATGGATGGATGAAAAATGTAGTATTATATTTAGTTGTTGTAAGTTTCTGTGAAATGTAAAGTTTTATTGCATGTTTTTCTGACAATGAAAACTGAGTAATTTGTGCTTAAAGGCCATTTTGATTGGAAATGAAATAAATGAAAGGGGGGGGGTCTCTGACTTTTGCTCGGTACTGTATAAGTTTAAGTAAGCATTGTGGATTTTAGCTGTTCTTTCTGATGTGTATGAGGGGCAGGAGGAGTATGAGGGGCAGGAGGAGGGGGGTGTGGGGTGTCACAAATGTGTAACGCTCTGCATAAAAATCTACAGAAACAAGCCAGTAGATCTGACAACTGTACACTAGCTCTATTTTGAAGTATTGTAAGGTGTATATTGGGCCGTAAGCTTGTAGGAGGCGAAAAAACCTCAAATTAGTTTTTAAATCTGTACCTCAACAACTGTAATTGCCTTTGTGCATGCATAATTTTCCTTTAGTAAAATGGACTAATAATCTACAAACAACCACTTTGTCATCCAATGAGGTCACTGGAGCCAGCCCAGCATCTTAACACTGACCATAATGACTGTGCTCTGAAATAAGAGTCTGATTAGCCATTCAGCGAATCTCACCCCCCTCGCGCACATTACAATTGCAAAGAACCCCATTTTCACAAAGACACAGAGTAATAAACAGAGACCCCCTGAAAAGAAATAAAACGGCAAGTAAACAATGCTCCCTTATTTTAATGACGATCTGTCACTGTGATAAACTGAAAGCATGTGATTTTAAAGCCATAAGTAATTTGTGGGAGGAAGTCAAAGAGATCAAGATATGATGAAATAAAGTCTAACAAAAGAGTTGAGAGGATGGAAGTAAATGAATAAATAAATTGCTAGATTATTTAAAAGGTTTGACTCACTAAACTGCTTGATTTACTATAACTGTTGCTACATAAATCAACACTCCTACTAGAGATACTACTACTACTACTAATAATCCATCCATCCATCCATCCATTATCTTCCGCTTCTCCGGGGTTCGGGTCGCGGGGGCAGCATCCTAAGCAATGAGGCCCAGACCTCCCTTTCCCCAGCCACTTCCACTATCTCTCCAAGGGGGATTCCAAGGCGCTCCCAGGCCAGCTGGGCGATATAGTCACGCCAGCGTGTCCTGGGTCTTCCCCGGGGTCTCCTCCCAGGTGGACTTGCCTGTGACACCTCCCACTACTACTACTACTACTAATAATAATAATAATATCAAGCATTATTCTTGACATTTGTCTCACTACTATTATTATTTTGTTGTTTGACTGAAGTTATGAATAGTATCTTGTATCTTGGAGAGTCTGGAATATATTTGATTTGGCTTCTGTTAGTACAGTTATGAAGCCTAATGCCTTTTATATATTATTATAGCTCCAGAATCAGATTCAAGAACATCTTACCATGATAAAACATCTTGGACATGCTGCAAGGTATTTCTAAATTCCAAATTCACAAATTCTTGTCCTTTAGTTATGATGCCTCTGTCACAATCTGCTCTAAACGTCTGCTAACCGCACCACTAACAAGCAGTGCACACAGGAAATCTACACATCAATACATAGTCATTATTACCTGCAAGGATTTTCTTGGGCAAAAGCTCACTTATTCACACAAAGTGCCCGCACACACACAGATATTCCTGTCAGTATGAAGCACAGCTGCTTGTGGTGATGAGTGTTGTTGATGTAGCTGGAGTGGACAGCTGGGTGTGCTGTCACACCTGCTCCCCACAATGAGAGTCCAGCATTTGGACAGGTCACTGCACACACCCCACTAACAAGCAGCGTCTCAAAGCCAAAGCTGACAGCAAGTCTCAGGCCAGATCTAAAACTCCCATTCAAACATACACGCACCACTCTGAGCAGCCAACCCGGGTGTGCATGTTTGTGTGTGTTTGCGTTTGTGTGTGTTAATAAAATAACTCTCTGAAAGAAACATACTAACATACCGTCACTGGGGTGGTACCCTCAAAGGTACATCTTGTTTAGGGAATATATTTGTAGCATAATCCAGTGAAATTGTATTTTCTAAGTTGTGTTGGCTTCACTCCTCCCCGTCTTGTCTCCAGGCTTTTTATTTTATTGTTCCATTTTAAAACGGATTATGAAAAGATACAAATCTCCTTTTACCTGGAAAAACTAATTTAAGCTACACAGTTGGACCTTAAAGCCACTGTTGTACCTCTGAGGGTACATTTACATTGTTTGTACCTTGATGAATGAAATGTGTACCTGCACAGTACCTTTATTTCTAGCAGTGTGGATCATGTCTTTTCATACTCTCAAATCATGTAGTGCACAGTTTGTGGACCCCTAATGTCTATTGACATTATGTTGACTTTCTAAATGACATTAAGTTAGCGCAATTATTTTTCTTACAGTTTCACTTCGAAAATCAACAAAACATGCTATTTGAATAGGAGGGTTCGACCTGTTGAGTATGGCTTATATTTACATTCTCATATATTTTATTTTAGTTCAGTCTAAATTGAAATTTTGAAATACAAATCTCTGAGAACTGTGCTGTAAAGCATTTGTCAGACTTTCTCAATTGAGTTCGGATCTTCAGCGGGTTTCACAATCAGTAGCATTATGTGATTAGACTAGATAAGAAATGAAGGAGTAAAAACTCACTTCAAAGTCTCAACATCTGATCAATTTGGTAAATTTCTTCAGGTAAACTCAGAGAACATATGGACCAAAGGAAATATCAGGATAAATCAAATCAAATCAAATCAAATTTATTTGTATAGCGCTTTTTACAATGGATGTTGTCACAAAGCAGCTTTACAGAATTTCGGAAAAGACAAAGTTTTAACAGGACTGTAAGAATGTACAGAAACCCCCCCCCCCCCCCGGTGGGCAAGCCAGGGGCAACAGTGGCAAGGAAAAACTCCTTCAGAACTGAGGAAGAAACCTTGGGAGGAACCAGGCTCACCAGGGGGGGCCCGTCCTCCTCTGGTCAAACTACCTACAAGTGATTATACTACTCATATTAATAGCAGTAATATTGGTATTAGAAATAGCTAGCAGTCTATGAGAACATCAGTGTAGGTTGGGCAGCTAGTCTAAGGCAGGTGGTGGCAGCTGAAGTGTGGGCAGCTGGTCTGAAGTGGGTAGCAGGAGGGCTCGGCAGTCGGTCGTCCTTCAGTGTCCAGCCGGAAATATGGGTGATTGTATACTCGGAAATTCAGGTGCAGAATTCATGTGCATGCATGTCATGGTACATCGATGCTACATATACAATTTCTGTTGGTTCTATTTTGAAATGTCATATGCAAAAGTTTGGATGCCGCTAATGAATAAACATTATGCTAAATTGTTTCATTTAGAGGATGTTTCATTTAGAACATCAACCAACCATGTAATTTGCCTGGGGGTGCTAAAACATTTGCATATGATGGTATCTTCAGACTGAAAACACAAGAGTTATAATATAATATAATATAATATAATTTAATATAATATAATATAATATAATATGTGTCATTTTGGGCTGTTTCTTTGGGTCCATTCATCCTGAAATTTACACACAATGTAAACAGGTATTTCCAAATTATGTCAAACTGAAAAATGACAAAAATGGAGAAAAAAGGTTTTGTTCTGACAGCAGCTATATATATATATAAATATATATATATATATATATATATATATATATATATATATATATATATATATATATATATATATATATATATGACCTTCAGTGTCAGTTGGCAACTTTAGAATTGTGTAAATTTGATTTTTCACAGAGCATGTATTTATTTTACATTATATGCTTTTGATACTCTTGAAGACAAATTGAGCAACACATTTGATGGAATAAAACTGACTCTAATTGGAATCCAAAATGTTGCGGTGCTTGGAGTGACTACTCCTTGCGGTACATGGATTGAATACTGCTTGTCCTCCCCATAAGCAGGTAGGTATCCAGGAGTACTGATGTTTCTCTATGGAGTCTGAAAGGACCTCATGACCCACCAGTAGGAGCCTTCAAGAGATTTAGCTCCTTGGTGGTATTAGAGCAAATAAGCAGCAACAGTGTTCCATTCAGTCATCTTTCCAGCCTATTATGCGCTGAAGCTGAGCTGGCCTGAGCCCTTGTGGAGTAACAGATGGGTTTATTAACTTATTCCGCCAATGCAGCATGCAGAAAAACGTCCGTAGCAGTCTTGAAGCACTACTGTAGACACCTAGAGATCTCTGTCAGCTGGAAATGAATGTCAACCATGGAGAAGTGAGAACTTCATATGCCTCACAGCGCAGTATATCTATCCAATTTCAAGGTCATGTGCTTATAACCAACAAACACAATTTTAAATGGGATTTCGTGAGTTTGGTAAACTGTACGGGATACACTGCCTAAAGGAGTTTCTGAACTGTTTTTTTTTTCCCCTCTTCCTCTCAATTTCATGCACACCAGTTTCCCATAGGCAGCGTGAGACTGGGCTTGCGACAAGTATGGGCTTGGCACAGAGGATTACAGAATAATCCTTTAGAAAAGTGTGAGCAGAGGACAGCAGTGTCAAGGGGATGTGTAGCGCATAGCGTAGCCGAGGCAACCTTCAGAAGGCCTCAGCACAAAAACAGTAAGTGGCAGGGTTGTGAAGTGACTAAGCAAATCCGTCCATATAAGACTGCATGTTCTCGGTTAGGCCAACTCAAAAACTATGCAGAGTGGAAAGTAATAAGCGCCAATGACATCTCACCTCATTTGAGCTGCGTCTTCAGCTGCAGTGGTTTAGGAATTGCTGAACCCGTGGTTTCTGTGGTAGTGAGAGAGTGGGTGAGAGAGAAGAGGTGCTGTGAAGGTTTTTTTTTTCCCCTCTTATTTCCCATTCACAGTGGTGGAGAGTCATTTTGTACACAGGGTACACTAGCAATAGAAGACTGCATACATAGTCTTCACTCACACATACACACACACACCCACGACAAGGTACACTATTCAGCGGTGATGCTCTTAAAACGATTTCCTGGTAGATATCATTTTCAGAGGAAGCCACCAGGATGGAGAGATGGGGAGGTTGGATGCAGGTACCATAGATGTCTCAGGTGTGCCAGAGCAAACAAAAAATGAAAATGGGGGAAAAAATGAGATATGAAAGGAAAGCTTGTCAAGAAAAAGCGTCTGCTGTGCCTGATGGAACATTAATAATGTATTTTTGCAAATCTGCACTGTTATTGTGTAGCGTTGCAGCCAGGGCCATAGGGAAAGCACAGGGCCTGGAGGGGGAATGCTAATGAATCTTTCAGCTGAATGAAGCCTACTGGGATCAACTCCTTCTGATATATCTTAATAACCTGATTTGTGTGCTGCTGTATTGCTGCCACAAATGCACATGCACACACAGTATGACTTCTGCATTGCATGTTGAGTGTTGTGTTGAAAGTGGTTCACTAATGAACTCAATCAGTATTTGATAAATAGTATTTTCTACAGTGAACTAACCAAGGAACAACCATTTATTGGCTGTGACCCCTGTGCAAATCCCAATTTGCATTTTAGGGTGCTATTAGGCAGTCACCAACCATGATTATTAAAGCTAGGCCTTCACTTTAGCCCACAAATGTAAAAACTAAAAGAACAAAAAAAAAAAAAAGCTAATTAAAGCAGTACTAATCTGCAGACACTCAGCTCTCAGCTAACTTTGGTGCACAAGAGCATTTTTGGCAATTGAAGCTTACAAAAAATCTCATCTTTCACTTGGAGCTTGTAAGACAGTAATATAAGTTATGAAATATGATATATTTACAGTTTTACATATTTCCATATATGCAATTATGAGTTTGAGGTAGATAAATGATGTTCAGAATACACAGGGGATAGAATATTGATATATATTCTAAATATTCTGCTATTTCACTGCATATAAATATAAATATTTATAAAAATGAATTACAATTTATAGCCATGTTTATTAACAATTATGAATTGTTAGTATAATACTTTATAAGTAATGTTCATAACATGTTATACTGTCAGTACCAAAGAAGTCAGTCCCAGCTTGGAAAGTGTAAAGATGAATACAGTTTATTTAAAACCTGGGATTTCCAATATTTTATTTCTCAGTGCTATTAGGGCTGCATCTTTGGGGCTTCAGTCCTGGATATTCAGATGCTCCAAACAGGCTGTCCAGCCTAGCAATTACTGCTACAGTGTGCTTTTCTTAACCAGCACTCTTACTTTAAACACTACATTACGTTATAGCAAACCAAGTACCCATCAGCCCCTCCCCTGAACCCCTCTGACACATGTACATTAAATTTCCCACATTGGGTAAAAGACAGATGGCAGCATTAGTTTAAATTCTGACATTTGAAGCTTGTAATGTGCTTTATTGTGTATGTTTTAGTGTTTCAGTAAATTCTTCAGTAAATACTTCAACTTTAAGAGTCACTCTTAACACTGGGGGAGGCTTTAGTACAGTATGTTTCACTTAGAGCTGACAAATACGACTTATGAGCTCTTATAATTTATCAACATACTTATAATGCATTATGTTAACAATTCATAATGCATAATAAGTATGGCTATAATGTTTAGTGCATTTTTATACATATTTATAGCCATGTTTAGGATGCATTATGCATGCAGTATAGCATATTATGAATATGTTTATAGATGCGTACAAATGTGACATTCATAGGAAGTGTTACCAAAAATTCTTTCATGATTTGCAATTTTTGTCTGTGACAGAATTATCGGGACTGTGTAAACCTGACATACCTCGGACATGTCCAAGTGGACAGCGAGCTGAATGGGTGTGTTACACCTTTTACAGTGGTTTAGATGACATGGTTTGGAAACACAATTTATAAGCAAACAGAGGAAGAGATGAAAACAATCAGCTGATTAACACTTTCATGGGAGCATCAAGACCCTTAAGCATTGATCAAATGTTTAAGTAATTAAATCACAGTTCATCTCAATTTTAAAATCTATTAAGGTCTATTGCATAATACAGAGCCAATGTTGCATGGTTGTTGTGTGACCACATCATGTGTAAAATGCTACACGCATTCAGTGTCACCCTACATAATAAATTAACTGCATTAAATTTAAATGATAGTGGGAGGCTTCAAAATATGGTCACATCACTCATGTAAAACAGGCACCAGAAATAAACACCTCCACAGAGCAGCCGTACTGCTTGTACAGTTCCCTCATGGCCATTACTTAAGCTCCTATTTTAAAAGCCCACAGTACGCTGTATGGTTATGGCTGGGCTGGTGTGGAGGTCACTTCTCATTGCTTCAGTAATGTCCTGTAGCTTTTTCCCTTAAAGACAAGCACAACACTCACACACCCAGATCAATTTCATGGCTGGCTTCAGCTGAGGCATTTAACAGAAACATCAGCATGGAGTGTTAATCATTCTCGTAGTCTCTGTGAGTGTGTGTGTATGTGAGAGTGTGTGTTTGACAGTATGGTGATTTGCTGTGCATTTTAATACAGTGAAGGGAAAAGGACGGGTAATTTATTGGTTGTTTTAGAGCTCTTGAGGAACCTTTGAAGATGCAGCTGATGATTCATCCACAGCTCTGCTTTAATATAGCTGGCAGCTAAGGTTAAAGCACATCAACCAAGTTCACAGAAACAGAACTATTATGAGTTGGTGCTCCACAGTGTCTCCTTTATTGCAAAATAGCTTATACATTATTAAACATGCAGTACAAATCCTAAAAATGAAAAATTGTTGCTGTCTTATAACCCTATTAAAAAAACCTTATGATTCCTTTTTTTTGTTGATTTTTGAATGACATTTTTGCATAAATTAAACTTTGTTTTAATTATGGGGTGTAAATAATTGATTTTTAAAGATTTATGTTTAAAGAAATCTGTGTCAACCACATATTAACATGCGGACCCTCTGGAGATAACTACAGCAATAAACTGGTAACTAGGTGGTAACTCTTTACCACGGGGCAGTGTTCATAAGGCTACATGACACCTGCATAAGCTCACCATGACCACTGATGTAAACCTACACAAGCATTTATATATAATTTATATATAATTTTTCCAGTAGGCTGACTGTCATAAAGACTGCTTTAGTCTGCTAATAGATTTCATAGCACTCATGTCAGATTGCATTATGATTTTAATGTTATTTTAGTATTAAGAGACTTTCTTGGGGGATGACACAGCATATCATAACAACTGACTTCGTAGCTTAGCATATATCACAGTGACATGATGAAGTGACATAGCTTAAGTCTTAGAAATGATAAATAAAACTTTGCCAAAGGGTAAAATGCACACTTTGTTTAATCATCCTGATGTGGTAAGCTATGGCATAACATTATCTCACTTTGGAGCTACAAAATTTGTCCTTTCACCCAAGAATCAACTTGACACCAGAGTTGGAAAACACAACCTTTATGGCAAATGATGCCTAATGGAGTGAGTGAGTGAAAATGTTTATGTAGGTTGTCTTATGTAGGTGTAATGTAGTCTAATGAACACTGCCCTACAGTAAGTGTCACTCTTAACAAAAATGCTAATATCTGCCAACATCTCTATGGCAAGTTGCATTAACATTTTTTGGGCTATTATATATTAAACATTTAGAGCTTTTAAAAGACAGTCCATGCTTTCCTTGACACATGTTGGCATTAAATTTTACATTGTGTCACGACTGCTAAGGAAATGAACTCAATTTCCCAGAATCACCTGGGAAATCAGTCAACAGTCAATTCCTGTTTCCTCTCAAGACTCGATCTCCCAGAATACATTGGGAAATCAGCTGACTCCGGATTCTCCCCTATGCACCTATCACCATTCACACTCGCCTGATGATTAATTGATTCCACCTGTGTGTTGATCACATGATGTTTTTATTTAAGCCCGGGCTTCAGGTGGGCTCTTTGTGAGATGTTGTTTGTTCCATGGCAGCTACTGAGTGGTCTTCTGACTGCCTTCCTGTGTACAATCTGTGCTTTGTTTTGCTGCTACTCTGTTTTTGGATTTCCCTATTGGACTTGTTTGCTCTGGAGATTCTACCTTTGTGTTCAGAGCCTCACGTGTGTATTAAGACAATGACATTGGACTGCCCCTTTGGTTTGTTTGCTTCTGCGATTCTCCTTCTGTGTTTTGACCTTTCTGCCGGTCTCTGGATTAAGATTTTGGTTGTGGATGTCGACATTAAAAGTTATGCCTCTTTGTCCACAAGCGTCTGATCTCTATGACACCATCACACATTGTAGCAGTTTCACAGTGACTCTTTCAGACGCAGAGGCCTGGTATAGAGATGTCAATGATGTGTTCCACTTCTGACAACCCACTCAATACACCGAAGCTCATATTCACAGTAGGTAATGTTTAAAGCCCTATTTGAGCTGGATAAATTTTACAAGAAGAGGTCTGGTGATGTAATTTGTATGTGATTTAATTGTAATTTCCCCAAATAGTCTGTTTACCACAGGTTTATATGCCAGGATTCACTCACAGCACAGCTGGTAAAACTAGTCCAACAGAAATAGGGTTTAAGACTTCCATAATGCCTACAGTGTTTTTTTTTCTCCTTTCATACAAAGTTGGTCCCACTTATTGGAAATTGTGATTGTGAAATGAAAAAATGATTGGTTGATTCCTCTGTCACTTTGTAATTAAACTGATGGTTAACCTTCTCTTCAGCTCTTCAAGTCATAACCAGTAGGATAGCTATATATACCTAGATAAAATGGAGATTTTGATCGGCCAATTTCCCACTAGGCTTTTCAAGCAAGCAAACAAGCTTTGAGGGAATCTCCATCACTGACTGCTTGCAGGGGTTATATTGTATAGAGAAAGTCATTAAAATTGAGGTGAGAGGCTGAAAAAGCATGGCGACAGAAAGAAAAGAGATGTCACAGTAAAAGGCCAGCTATATTTGTAGGTTCTCCTTCAAATCCTTTTAACTAGCCACATTAGCTGCAAATTTATTGATTCAACATAACCTCTTGAGGAAAGGCAAGACATCCAAGTGTGAGATCAGCAATTCTCTTTTACATTTACAACATGTGCATTACACAGGTCATGAGTAGAGCTGAAGTGATTCCGGCAAATACTTGTAGTATGAAAGAGTGATTGCAAAAAATGGACCACAAATGATATTAAAAATGACAAAATGACATTGAGGATATCTACCATGACACTGCAGTCTCATTAAAGCTCTAGGGGGTGGGGTAGGGGGAGGTAGAAGACAGCTTTTTAGGAATCATTATGCTCCTGATTAATGACCACTTTTCAATGAATGGTGGACTAGCCTTCACACTGACACTGACCACATTAGGAGCAATAAGCAGTTCAAAATGCATTCTATAGCTGCCACTGTCCTTGATAGCTTGGCTCCACATGGGAAGATGAGACAAAGATGGCATGATTTTGCTCTTTTTAATCTACTGTATTCAGTTTCAGCAGACAAATGCATTTGACTCCTAAGCTGGAAGAAATACACTATATTGCCAAAAGAATTCGCTAGTCTGCCTTCACATGCATATGAACATGAGTGGCATCCCGTTCTTAATCCATAGGGTTTAATATGATGTCAGCCCACCCTCTGCAGCTGTAACAGCTTCAACTCTTCTGGGAAGGCTTTCCACAAGGGTTAGTAGTGTTTATGGGATTTTTTGACCGTTCTTCCAAAAGCGCATTTGTGAGGTCAGACACTAAAGTTGGATAAGAAGGTCTGGCTCGCAGTCTCCACTCTAATTCATCAAAAAAAGGTGTTCTGTCAGGCTGAGGTCAGGACTCTGTGCAGGCCAATCAAGTTCTTCCACACCAAACTGGCTCATCCATGTCTTTATGGACCTGCTTTGTGCACTGGTGCACAGTCATGTTGGAACAGGAAGGGGCCGTCCCCAAACTGTTCCCACAAATTTGGGAGCATGAAATTATCCAAAATCTCTTGGTCTGCTGAAGCATTAAGAGTTCCTTTCACTGGAACTAAGGGGCCGAGCCCAACTGGAGTGACGAAGGATGATTCGTCACTCCAGAGAACATGTCTCCGCTGCTCTAGAGTCCAGTGCCGGTGCTTTACACTATTACATTCCACGCTTTGCATTGCGCTTGGTGATATAAGGCTTGGATACATGGAAATCCATTCGATGAAGCTCTCTACACTGTTCTTGAGCTAATCTGAAGGCCACATGAAGAGGACTATAGCAATTGACTAAAACATGGTGACCTCTGCGTGCTATGCACCTCAGCATCCGCTGACCCTACTCTGTCATTTTATGTGGCCTACCACTTTGTGGCTGAGTTGCTGTCATTCCCAATCGCTTCCACTTTGTTAAAATACCACTAACAGTTGACTGTGGAGTATTTAGCAGTGAGGAAATTTCATGACTGGACTTCTCTGCATGATGCAGAAACATTAGTACATGCCTTTTTTACCTCTAGGCTAGGCTATTGTAACACACTGCTGTCACTATGCTCTAGCAGGAATTTAAGCAAACTTCAACTAGGTAAAAATGCTGCAGCCAGGGTCCTCACTAAAACAATGAAATTTGATTATCAGTCCAGTTCTATCATCACTTCAATGGCTGCCTGTTAAATTCCGTATTGATTACAAAATTCTTTTTTTGACATATAAAGCCCTACATGGGCTCGCTCCTGAGTACCTGCAAGACCTTATTTCCTATTATCAGCCATCACAACTACTCAGATCCCAGAGTGCTGGCTTTTTAATAGTTCATAGAATTCATAAGGCTGTAGCTGGGGAAGGGCCTTTTCTGATAAAGCTGCCAAACTTTGGAATGATCTTCCAGAAAATGTTTGGGACACAGACACAGTCGCAATCTTCAAATCTAGGCTGAAAACTCACTTGTTCAGTTTAGCTTTTGGTAGTTAACTGTTCCCCCTTAGATAAAGGCAGCAGATCCAGGGGTCCATGGACACAGGGAATTATAGTAAACTGAGATGCTGGTGCTGTCCTCCCACTGCTCGCACACGGTCACTCAGGTTTGTGGAGGGATGCCAGACTGATTCAGAGTGCTCCCATGTCTCTGCATCCTTCTGGTTCTCTCCTTTTAGTTAAGCTGTTATAGTCAGATCTGCCGGAGTCATTAGCCACACTCTGGAAATGTTCACATTCTCTGTTTTACATACACCCAAACAGAACAAAACTAATTCCATCTCCCTACCTTTTTCCGAGTAAAACGACTACCCACCTGTCCAGCTGGACACTGAAGGACGACTGACTGTCGAGCTCTCCTGCTACCCCTGTTCAGTCCTTTTAGAGCCAAATAACAGCAGGCAAGGTTGAAAAAGCAGTCATCTAAGATTATTTTTTTAAGCATTAAGGCTATATCTCAAATGAAACAAAAACATTTTGCATGGCCCTATCAAGGAAAGTGCAGTCTTAGTTCAACGGGGATGTTATTATTCTTGGGATTATGTTAATGCCAGTGGCAGGAGAAATACAGAGTTGATGAGGGAGACATATTAGACTCACTACATGTCGCTCGACAGAAACATATGACCAAAGCTATAAGCAGCCATTGTGGCTGATTCTACATGTACTTTGTAAACTAAGACATCTTTCAGTGCTGACACAAGTCCTGCTTACTGTGGCGCATATTGGGGCATAATCCATAACTAATCTTTAATTCAGTCCAGGTCTGGAATCATTCCTAAATTATTCTGCAGGTACAGCTTGCACCAAGAAAGTGATTCAAACTGTGTCAGGAATTATTAAACAACCAAACCACAGTAAGTGTTACATCCTGAATTTTATGTACTGTATTTTTATTTATTATTTAGTTTATTTAGGAGTGAATATGCATGGATTTTGTATATTTAACTGTCGGGCAGTACTTAACACTTACTTAACACTTACTTACTTAAGCCCACAGTTGTGGGCTGGAGGTTAGGGAACCAGCCCTGTGACCAGGAGATTGCCAGTTTGATCCCCTTGGCTGACAGTCCAAGCGCCCTTGAGCAAGGCACCTAACCCCCAATTGCTCCCTGGGCACCATGGATAGAGCTGCCCACTGCTCTGGGCAAGTGTGCTCACTGCCCCTAGTGTGCATGTATGTGGGTGTTTCACTGCACGGATGGATTAAATGCAGAGGTCTAATTTCACAGTGACAAATGGTTCTAAGTTCTATTTTACACTTTACAGGTTTGTGAACTGTCACCCAATGGACAACAAGTGCATTGCATAGATTTACACTTGTTTATGTGTCTTTGTTTTGCTGGGGTTTTATACTGAACCTAATTATCCAATGTATTTGATTCACTAGACTAATCTAAGATGTTAGCTTATTCATTTACAGACTGAAAGACTTATTTCCAGGATTTGACAAAAACATTATGCATACACAACTCTTGTACCTTAATAAAGTAGAACTAATGTAGTATAGCATTAAAATGATGCTTAAAGCTTTGCCACGTCCATTCATTTCTGTGTTTATGAGTCAGCTTTCTTTATCGAGAATGAAAATAGTAAAGGCATAACTTTCACATAAGTCTGCTGGTGACATGTTTCAATAAATGAAGTCATCCACCAAGTTAAGGGAAGCATGTCCGTCAGATTCAGTATAAATCTTTCATAGGGCTAGCGACACTAATCCCAACGACTAAGGAACAAGTGTTGGGATAGACAGAGTGTGACACAGTGGACAACATTGTTAACACCAATTCACACTCTCGAGGACAGAGCCACCAAGCTACTTGACATTTACATGACACTGTTGTCCACAATTAACTGGACTAATAAACTGGCAGTTTTTTTGTTTGTGTAGCAGATTAGATTTAGAGTGAAACATATTAGGTTTAAAGAGCTTCATAGAAATTACAGACACTTTTAAATGACACAATTTCAGAGTGCCATTATAATGAAGATCATTTTAAGTAAGATTTACAGATTAGCATAATCCTAAATGAAATGTCAGCATGTGGCTCCTAACCCTTTATAATCAATGACCACCTGAAGTATGAGAAAGATATGTACCATTTGTTTACAAGTTCTACATGGTAAGTAATGAAAGAAACCCATATTTCCCTTCATAAGCTTTCAAAAAAGACATTTTTATATTGTTGCTTTTTATTATTCAACATCTGACCCAATAATTATAGAAGAAAGATGTACTATATTTATACATATTATAGAGACAAACAATCTTGAGTAATATAAAAGATGTGACATTAGTGTCATATAAAGTGTGTTTCAGTTTTGCTATGCTGATAATTGTATTTGGAGTTATCATGGTATTCAAAAGTGGTAAGGTGGGTATAGTGTAGTGGGTATCATCTCTGCCTCTTGTACGCTGTAAACTGGGGTTCAGTCCTCGCCTGGACCACCCTATGCTTTATCAATAAGAGTCCTTGGGCATTATGAACTAGATTCTGTCACTTTATTTGAAGCTTGCACATGTTACAGTACATTAAATACCAGCTATTTCAGGCATAGGCATAATTCATGAGTTTGCATAAGAAATCATGGCATAGACCAGTGTGTTTGTTCTTTTGGCACTGACTGCATAATGTGTTATGCACACTTAAAATGCATTCTGTTACCAATTTATAATACATAATAAAACACCTATAATGTATAATGTATATTGTATAATTAGATGTATCGATGCAGCACTTGACTGAAAGAGTTAAATACAGATGAAAGAGGCAACAGCATAGAGTTGTATGCGATATAAAAAGCCAAATATATACCAACACTTTGTTAACTTAATCTAAAGGTTATCTAAAGGGGGTGTAGGGAGGGTAGGGGGCTAGAGACATAAGCCTACTTTTATTCATGTATCTGCGTATGGTATTCTGCACAGGCTTGCTCATCCATTATATATGGATATCCTTTGAAAACATTTTTTTCTTTGCATTTTGACCTCCTGTCCACATAAAAATGGCTGTTGATTGGTAAGTGAGCGGGGCATGACTAGTAAGCCAACTGGCTCATTTCACCGAAGAGTGGGACTTTCCCTGTAAACAGATGACATTTTGGACATAATGAGCTTAATTAATAAGGAATTTTACCTCGCAGCATTGTCTATGTAGTTGGTTTGTTTCACATTTGATTATTTCACAGAGGCTTGTACCCAGATCTGTAGCAGACGAGCAATTAATGTAACTTTTCTTTGTCAAACTTATTTTTAATAGGTTCTGTCAGACATCGCTAAGCTGTTGGGTTGAACTCAAACTGACATATAATTCAATCAAATCAAGAAGTACAGATGGAATGAGGTGCATTTTTCTTTCTCTTGCAGCAGTACATGCAGATGTTAAATGTCTTGATTTTAACATGTTAAACTTCTTGGAACCACCAGTGGTTCCAAAACGCACTTCGTCATATTCTTCATAACATTCATATTTCATAAGCTAGATTCAAAAGGTGGGTGTCATATGAGGCTGTAACTGTCTTCTTTCCACTCAAATAGATGGGTAATGTAATTTTTAAACTTTATAATAGAAGAAGCTGAACTCTTCAATGATCTGCTCTGTAAAATTTTTTTTCATAAAATAATACAAAGAGCCCTGCGACCCTGTGGGAGGAGCGGCTTATAAAATGTTTGTGTGTGTGTGTGTGTGTGTGTGTGTGTGTGTGTGTGTGTGTGTGTGTGTGTGTGTGTGTGTGTAATACAATTTTTGGCTTTCAGCAGTAAATTGTAAGCATACAGCAATGTGTGTAGATCACAAAACACATATTCTGTTAATTTGATGGGAGCTTTTACAAAACAAATAAAAATAATAAAAATGTGCATTTATTTCATGCAGATACTGAATAATTTGCTTTATGACTTGGTTATGTAAACTCAGATGGAAAAATATACCCATGAGCATAAATGGTAAATGCAACACAATGAGTGATAATGAGCTTAAACACTGTGTTTTTGATAAACAGAACTGAGTGCCATAACAGAGTGAAAAGTGAAAGTTGAAGTGAAAATTGGTTGGCAATTAACAGAGGCAAATGGAGCATTTTTCAGGAGGTGCTAACTGGATGCTGAACAAGTTTTAGGGGATACTTGAGCACCCCCTTGGCGCCACACCTGGTTATGTTGGAAAGCTTGCCTAATTCAAGCAACATAGAACACAGAAGTGTTTTGGTATCATTTCAGCAGACACTCATAGCCACTGTTACAACCAGCATCTCATTTCAGCCTGACATGTTCACAAATGGTAGGTGTTTTGAACTAAAATGTTCATGTGTTTCCTATACAGTTCACCCATTATAAATGCAAATACCTCTAAGTTGAAGCAGCTGTAACTTCATTGTTCAGTGTTTCATTTTACATTTGGTGTGATTTGGAGTACAGAGCCAAAACAACAAGACCTGTCACTAACCTATACTTCCAGTCTGCACTGTGGATCTTTTTAATGTAAACTACTGGCAAAACAGGGTTTAAGGTTATTTCTGTCATCCAATTAATCCTCTAAAAAAAGAACTCCATACTTAGTGTTTGCTGCTGCTAGTCTGATGCCTCCTACTTTCCTCCCAATCTTTTTGCAGATTGATCCAAAGAAAGCTCTTGCTCCAGAATGGCATTAAGGAGAGGCTAATCTTTGTCATCCTCCCAGGATCAGTGCTCTGTTCTTAGGCCAGAGCACTTGGCCCTTTCCCCAGATATCTCAATAGCCCTCCTCCAAAGGAGCAGCTCCTTGGCTGACAGTAAGGGCACGATAGGCTCATGAGGCTGACAGAGAGGAGCACTGTATGGGTTTTGAGAAGCATGACGAGACCTCTCGAGAATCCACTAGCAAATCAAATGAAGCTGGAGGAACACAGTCAAAATTGTCAGTGTGTAGCTGAGAACACTGGGAGATTAGAAGGAAATGAAATTGTATTTGCTCACTCTTCCATGTCTACTTGTATGTGTAGTGTACGACTTTTTGTAGTGATGTGTGGCTGGCTTCAGACCCCTGGATTCCAGAATGGTGGGCTGTCAGAGACTGGAGGGAGAAGCATGTTGCAGAGTGACTCCTGTCTGCCAAACCGCTCTCACTGTGAGCTCTTTGTCAGCATGAGTGGAGCGCTGGAGTATGATTGAGCAGTACCATGGTGATAAAAGTTTCCAACCTTGAGATCCCGTGGGCCAGCGCATAGGCTGTCATGCCAAGAAAACGGGACGATTGAATGAGAAAAAAAGAATGAAAGAAAAGGATGATAAGTGACAATGGATGGGCCTGGGGAAGACATGGGAGATGATAACAACTGGGAAGTTCTCCAAAAGGCAGGCAATCCTAAGAAAGCAGCAAAGAATCAACTATATCAAACAACAGTAGGTGTAATAAGAGGCTTAATATAAGAAATAAATAGTGTCAAAGAAAATACCAGTTGCACTTGGATGACAAGTGATAAATGGAGGGAATTTATGAAGACTAAGAAAAGGCTGGGGGAAGAGACCTATAGTTTAAACGTACATAACAAGGCCTCTCACTGTTTCTGGCCTTTTGTGATGTCTGTCAAAGCAGAAAGGAGCAGGCAGAATGGCAAAGGAGAAAAATACCCTCTATAAAAGTGGAAACATTCTTTTACTCACATCAAAGAAGTGTACTTAAGTGTTCATGTCTGCTGCAGAAAGATGACTTCAGAATTTCTCCCATCTATTCATTTCTCCAAAAAAAGGTAATTACTAGCTGTAGCTTCAAACCGAGCATGATGAATGGAATTCTCATAGGGAAGAGGTATCAAAAACACATCGCAGTGAAAAAGAGACAAAAAAAAAATCAAATGACTATTAATACAGGATATAATACTGAATCGCTTGGCAGATTATAGCTTTTGCAGTTGCTGAGCTTCCAGCAAAGCACAGTATGCATGCTGCAGATGCTGAGACAGATGTTCAGGGAGATGGTATTAGTTTATTATTTTTTAATTTCTGACATGATGCTGTGGCTAGTGTAGCAGAGACAGGCACACATTAGCATACATTACCACTGCATGGCATTGAAGACTGCTGGTGTTGGTGGTATCCAACATCTGTATCAATACTGATAACACTACAAGCCTGGGTCTGCTCCTTTTTATGCTAGCTCCTGTAAAATAGGCTCTATTAATATGCATTATTCCTCCTGCTGGTGCCCATGGGCTTGGGTGGTGTATTATTCAAAGGAGAGCTCGCATTTAAGTCTTATTATCCTACTTATTGGAAAAAGAACTGTGCCTCTATTGCAAACTGGAAAGAAAAGAAAAACGACACAAGCTGAGTTGTGAGCACTTTACCTGTGTCTGGTTTTGGCTTGTGCACAGATATAATGTCATGTTGTGATCCTAAGTAAATTGTTCATGCATTTCATAAATGAAGCAGCCATAATTCAGGTTTAATTCTTCTCCTTTTCAGGATTCTATTATTTATTGAACAGCTGTCATGGACAATGAGCTGACAGGGAAATGCATGTGGCGTGAACTTTTGGTTTGAAATCATTTACAAACCTCCGATTGACTGGAGCAGTTGTAACAATCCCCTTATCTCAACCAAGAAAACAGTTACTGAAGTTCGAGTGAGAACAATACACTCCAAGTATAAGAGTAGAAGAGTTTGCAGTTAAGTCCCAACAGAAGAGACTAAAACAATCCATTTGAAGTTATATTAAAAAATATCAGCGATTTTCCACACTGGGACAAACACATGCACATATACAATCCCTATATACACACAATATAAAACCAGATATTTATGAAATGCATGAACAACTTTCTTAGAATCACAACATATTATATCTGTGATATCTATATCAGGCCTGACACCAAATTATTCCCAAGACAATCAGAGGAAATCCACCTTCTAGTTCCTCCATGCCCATGTCTTGCTCCTTTTGATGAATCCTTGTCCAAGGGCATAAGTTCCCACGCAGAGTGGTTGGCTTTGGGTTGCATTGCTCCTTTTACCCAAATACATCACCACAACTTTTTCTCTCCTTCCTCTAACTGGTTCCAGTCCCCTATCCCAGTTACTCCTCTTCTCTTTGCCAGCAGAGCTCTTAAAGGGCTAAATGGCTACTCAGCTCTTTTGGTCCCGTTTCAGTTTAGTGCAATTCATCTATATAACCAGTGCATAACCAATGGCTAATACAGTTTTCTGAAAAAATAAAAACTTTGAAAAAGAAAACTTTTTCATTTAATATTGTTAACACACCCAAAAGAAAGTTTAATCTTGCAAGGCTTGTAATTTAAACCATTTCCTTATGATATGTGCAACAAAATCAATTAAAAAGACTTCTCACTGGCAGCGTCACACAGTACGTATGGCTGATTATTGACTATTATATAGAGAAACCTTGTTTTTATTTTTTAAGAATCACCCTTTAAAATGTTCTTTGTGGAAACATTTTTTTTCTATTTGTGCCATGAATGTCAAAATATGAAAGCATGTCTATGAATGTCCAAAAATACCTCTTATTTCTCCTAAATGATTCCAGTAGTATGTTAGAGCTACAGTAAATGCAATTCACATTAACATAACAGACTTTCAGAGCTTGTAAAAGACATCCTATGTGTTTTCTCTGAAGCTTGTTACAGCCATTAACATATCATTTACCTTGTATGTAGCAGTTTTACAGTGACTCAGTGAAAAGCTCAGAACTACCTCTGCTATTTTTTTGTGATTTCTAACAACTGACTACAATGCTTTTTTGAGGCTACCACTAATACTCACTGTCTGTGATGTGTTCAGCACTTCCAGAAGGACAAGAGTAACATTCTTTCTCTAAATTTGGTAACATTCATTGTAAATGATTAGTTAACATGATTCGTTGATTCCACTGTCAGTTCCTAATTATGTCTTTAGTTAATATGACACATTACAGATGGGAGAGCTTGCTTGGGTGTATCTACATAGATACCACAGAGAAAAATAAAGGACAGTTTTCCATTGAGTGCTTCAAGAATTTAACCCTTTCTTTCCAAACAAAACAGCAAAGGATGATTCTTTAGGGAATCATTTTGTAAGTGTGAGGAGCCTGTATGGGGCAAGATATGGGTAAAGATATGGGCCTGGTTTTGGACATAATTGTGAGTGGTGAATAGCTATTGTAAACTCAATCTGGGTCAAGGACACTGATCCATTTAAATAAAATTTCACATAATGTAGACATTCTAGGAATAATTCTTAAATGTTTAATTATATGAAGGTTTTTTAAACCACAAATATCCTTTATGAACCAAAGTGTTTTTATGATGGTGCTCACATAAACCTTTGAGGCAGCTTTTTTAGGAAGTGAATAGTGGAACTAAGGTTCATCGATTTCTGGTGATTAAATAAGAGAGAGACTGAGAGACTGATCATAGTTGCTGAATAACCAGAGATGTGGCCAGAGATATGACAATATGTAGAAACCTTTCAGGTTTTAGTTTGGATGTAAAATATTTGCCCGGATTGGAACAGCAGTTATTTGTGAGTAGAGCACAAGAGGGAGAGAGAAACACACTTTTCATCTGCACCTGTACTGGTAATCAGTTAATCTGAGAGCCAGGGGCCTGTCCTGGTGTATTGTATTCATTAAAGAAAGTCTGGCTCCATGTGCAGAAGGAGTGATCTATTTTCATTTGCAACAGTTTGTTTAGTAGCCAATCAGGGATGGTGATGTTAATTGCTGAGTTAAAATTCACATAAAGAGCCTCGGTGGTCCAGATGTTGTAGAATGAAGTGAAGACCATGTTTACAGGCTCCTCGACTAATCTGTTTGCTCTCTGTACAAACTGGAAGGAGGCCAGCACAGAAACAGTGACTGATTTTAGATACGAGAGGATCCGGCTGGACCAAAGTTTTATTACTACGGATACAACAGACCTGTAGTCATGAATGTAGATGGCTTTGCCTTTTTTTGGAACTGGGACAATAATGGATGACTTGAAATTGTCAGGGAAAGTTCAACTTGTAAGAGATTGATTTCAAGATATATGCAAACACTGTAGCTAGCTGGATTGCAAGGTGTTCTACTGTAACAGGCGCACAGTGTTCAGGTCTGGCTGCCTTCAACTTGTAGTTTTCATTTGAACATACTGCAGAAATCTGGTTGAAGATAGAGGAGTGTGAAATGGCGGTACAGTACTCTCTGAAAAATGCTGGGTTGTTTTTCCTGGGTTGAGCTGATGGAGTCATTTCCATTAGTTTTATGTAGCCTCATCTTGGGGTTAGTGACCAAGTCAATCTCAGTGACAGTGGAAATCAAACTGTGCCCCTGGGCCCTTTCACTACTGCCAGGTGTAGCTACCCAGCCACCGAATCACTTTAACCCAGCTGCTGATTCATCTTTGCAGGAAAAAAGTTTGGTTCAGTTGAATGCCTGCAACTCATTCCAAAAATGTTTGGACAGAAGCATATTTACCACTGTGTTACATCTCATTTCCTTTTAACGACAGTTAGTAATTACTTAAGGACTGAAGACACATACTGATCCAGTTTGGAATGCAAGTTTTTTTTTGCTGTTCATCTGCAAAAGATGTCATTTAGAAGGCAGTATATTTTACTTCATAATGTTTTCAGCATTAATGGTGCCTTCACAGATGTGCAAGTTACCCTCTAATACCACCCCTCCCCCCACCTCCCATCAGGACAGACCCTGGCTTTTGAACTTCATGCTAGTAACAATCTAGATTGTCCATGTTTCTTTCAACTCAAAGAACATGAGTCCATCAGTTGGGCACAGAGAGGTCAGCAGTAGGTGTTGGATGCTGCTGACATATGATATCCACTGTGCATAGTACAATCCTAACTTTATTGGTTGCAGTGAAAGACAGTGTTTATTGACAATGGACTGTCATAGTTCAAATTACACCTGAGCACATGGTGAATTCCATCACAGAAGCCTGCTGGTTTTCAGAATAAGCTTGCATGTGTGTATGTATGTGTGTGTGTGTGTGTGTGTGTGTGTGTGTGTGTGTGTATATATATATATATATATACACACACACACACACACACTATCTACGCTGCTTATCCTTCTGGAGCCTATCTCCCCTGGCATTGGGTGGAGAGCAGGAAATATCCTGGACAGGTCACCAGACCTCTTTTATTACATAAAGATTTACATATCATTACATTAAAGAGGTTATATCACAAAAACAGTTTTTCCATTGATAATTTAGTTTCTAGAGTTGGGTCATTTTCCCCTGAAGAGGTAGAAGTTGTTATTACTATCTCCAAAACAACAGTGACCAATTAACACAAACAAAACGTAACATGTTCATCAAGAAAAAAAAGTTTGAGCCCAATAGACTAACACAGCTTAGTAAACTGGACTATGCATGTACTGCTTTACACAAGTTTCTGATAGCCAACTGCATCAGAAAATGTCAGGTTTAACCCTAAAGACTAAGCCTTAATGTGGCCACCTGAGTATATTTTTATTTTTAACTGTGAACTAGTTATAAAACACATTATGTTCAAGTGTTAATATCCTTTTATTCAGCACAAACTCAGTTTTCAATAAAACAAGTTTTTAAATGTGAATGTAGCAAGCAAGCAAGCAAAAAGCAAGCAAAATTTATTTATATAGCGCTTTTTACAACAGGTGTTGTCACAAAGCAGCTTTACAGAACAATCAGTATTACAGAGAGAAGAGAAAAGAAGAAAGAAAATCCGGGTCCGAGCCCCCATGAGCGTCGCCAGCGGCGACGGTGGCAAGGAAAAACTCCCTAAAAGAGGAAGAAACCTTGAGAGGAACCAAGACTCAGAAGGGGAACCCATCCTCCTATGGTCGACACCGGATAGCAAACATTATTAGTATGAAGTATTATAGTAAAGTGGGAAAAGAAAGATCTGAGGGTGAGGACTGCACAGCGCTGTACAGCAAGAAGCTCAGTGGTGGAGTTAATGTTAAGTGATAAAGATGAAAATAGAATGCAAAATCAATAAAAATACTAATAAAGGCATTATTTTTGCTCAGGTTTTCCTGAAAGGAACAACAAAAATACACTAAATGAAACAATCTAAATGAATACTCCAAACATCAGCTTATGTGTCTACGGTGTACATGTTCAGATCAGTGTCCATTTTTCTTGGATCTGGCAAGAGTTTCTTTCAGTTTATACTTTTACTACTGATGTGTATTGCAATAGCTTTATAAAGCTACATGTGACATTTCTCAGCTGTCTCCAGCCTCTTCAGTTCTGCTTTTAGAATACATTTGTAGATTTTCAACACACATCTTAAAGAAAGTCAATTTTTTTTAAAGTTAAGTTTAAAGTCAAACATTTTGAAGTCTTTTAGAAGTTGTGCAAGACCTGCTATACTATTAGGAGTCGTGTTTTGAAAAGTAGTGTGGGAGAGTCTCTAAAACTGATCTATCCTTGCCAAGGTAACCAAGATAAACTTGTTTGGCTCAGATGGTGTCCAGCATGTGAATGAATTCCAACATGTACCGTGACATTCGGAAGCAGAGGATGATCCCCTCCCTTGGGAAACCCCAAACACACACCCAGTGTATATTTATATATATATATAAATACACTGGGTGCACAATTGAATGTTTAAGAAAAATAAAGTGAAGTTTTGGCTTTCTTAGGAGAGTCTCTATATGTGCACATTTATTGGGAAACTATAATGGTGCAGAATTATTACGCAGCTAAATGAAAAACATTTTCCCATCTCACTTTTTTATTTTCATCTGTTCAAGTGAGAATTATAAACAAACAACTCAAAGCTTTCCAATGAACATTTCTGACCAAAAATCAGTGACCAATATAGCCACCCTTCTTTTCAGTAATAGTGATAAGCCTTCCATTCATGGAGTCTGTCAGTTTCTTGACCTGTTGACGATCAACTTTTTGTGCAGCAGCAGCCACAGCCTCCCAGACCCTGTTCAGAGAGATGTCCTGTTTTCCTTCACTGTAAATCTCCCGTTTAAGAATTGCCCACAAGTTCTCAGTTGGGTTCAGGTCAGGTGAGGAAGGGGGTCATGTCATCAAGTTTTTCATCTTTAATGCCTTTACTGGCGAGCCATGCAGAGGAGTCCTTGGATGCATTTTGAAAGATGCAGATTCTTCCTGTACCACTGCTTAAACAAAGTGTCTTCTAAAAACTGGCAGTAGGCTTGGGAGTTGATTTTGAGCCCATCTTCAACCCGAAAAGGTCCAACCAGCTCATCTTTAATAATACCAGCCCATACCAGTACCCCACCTCCACCTTGCTGGTGTCTGACTCGAAGTGGAGCTCTGTCCTATTACTGATCCAGCCATGGGCCCATCCATCTGGTCCGTCAAGAGTCACTCTCATTTCATCAGTCCATAAAACCTTTGAAAAATCTGTCTTCAGATTCTTCTTGGACCAGTCCTGACACTTCAGCTTATGTGCCTTGTTCAGTGGTGATCGGGTTTCAGCCTTCCTTACCTCGGCCACGTCTCTGAGCGCTGAACATCTTGTACTTCTTGATACTCCAGCTAGGCTGCAGTTCTGGAATATGACAGAACTGGAAGATAATGGGTTCCTGGTGGCTTCACGCTTGATTCTTCTCAAATCCTTGGCAGTTATTTTGTGTCTTTTTTTCTCAGCACGTTTCTTGCGACCCTGTTGACTATTTGCAACAAAATGTTTGATGGTTCTGTGATCAAGCCCCAATATCTTAGCAATTTCAAGAGTTCTGCATCCCTCTGAGACACTTTTGGTCATTTTTAACTTTTCAGATTCAGTTCAATCTCTTTTTTGGCCCATTTTGCCTAAAGAAAAAAGCTGCCTACACAGCTACTCATTACACAGATACATATCACCTGCTATGCTTAAATCCATTAAGCATTCAGGTTTATCCAGCTTGGAGTTAGAAAATATGCCTAAAAATGATAATATGGTCAAAATACTCACTTGCCTATAATTGTGCACACAGTGTATAGGGGTAGAATAAACCCTGCATTTTGGTCATGTGGGTTAACACAGTTTTCCAAGTAAAATGACCAACCCATCTTTCTAACTTAGATTAACCTGTATAACCATGTGTTCTGTCGAATAGTGACCCAGCTTTTTAGTTTAAAGCAACCCAAGTTGGTTTGTATCCAGCCCAGCATGCTTTATTATGTAGCAGTCTTTTGTGATTTAAATCTGTCTGTTGTGTTTTGTGTGTGATCACATATACAAGCATGTAAACCCTTAACAAGTCTGCTAAAAGAAACAGATTCCTGAAAAACATTTCCATTGCCTGTAGGAAATCTCCACATTGGTAGATAATTGATGCTCCACACAGAGTGTGTCTCTGCTAAACAACCACATGATGAAGTATCTTCTCTGTATGCCATTCCAGCTGTGAGCTATAGAGAGAAATGACTCCAGAGAGTGACAGAAGGCATGAGGAGCCTGCTAATGGCAGGACTGAGAGTGTGGCACTGCCAAGGATTAGCATATGTACACAATTCCCAGTACTAACTCCAATACAGCCACTGTGTTTACATAGTGCTTTTCTTAACATTTGGTGACATAACACATATGACACATGCCGCTACATATATGAAGAGTGTTAATTGAGCAAATTGAGCTTGACGAATGTGCAGGAGAAGTGTGAACACGCTGAGGCAGAACATGTTTGTGTGAATGACCACCTGTAGAGAAAACCTATAGAGTGAAATCAAGTCAGTTGAGAGAGAGAAACGAGAAGTCAGTAGACTTACTTATGTCATCACTTCTACTATAATTGATGTTCTTTATGCAAAGAGATTTTATTCCAAGTTATTTTACACCATTTCTGTTCATTTGTCACAAAATGTTCACACAGTGTCAAAGTTTCACATTTTTGATATGACAGCAATTAAAAATAGCAGGAGCAACTCAACAACTTAATAATGATAAAAGCAACAATTTACCATTTCATTTTCACAAGATGGCATTAACACAGTTAACTTTGGGACATTTCTGACACCATTGTAAGGCACTGTTTCTACATAATGTAATGTAAGAGATAGAGGCCTAGTTAAGAACAGGTCTATGAGAAATTCCCTTAAATTAAAGCAATGCAGGAGGATATGTACAAAAATTATTAATTTTGCTTTAATTTCTGATAAATCTTAAAAGTTTCTGATAAATTGTATCACAATATGTTTTATTTTCTTAAACTGTATACATAAAAATGCCAAAACCCAATTGAAATATAGGCCTTTGTTTTAAGATCTAGTAAGTACCTATTATTTAACAGGTAAATATGTAGTACTCACATACAATTTTCTGTTACTTGCACTGCTCAATGCATGCCAGATTTGTACAGCAAAGGTTGCTTAGAATTGAATGGTGTGTATGTAATAAATATGTAATAAAAATGTAATAACATTTGTAAAGTGATAAATACTTGGCGCATACTCTGCAAATTAAATATATACATACAGAGTAACTACAGTGAGAAATATGAGGTCGATTTAAGCTTTCAATGCTAAGAAGCCGGGTGACCGGGGTCCTCTCTGTGTGGAGTTTGCATGTTCTCCCCGTGTCTGCGTGGGTTTCTTCCGGGTTCTCCGGTTTCCTTCCACAGTCCAAAGACATGCAGTCAGGTCAACTGGACATGCTAAATTGCCCCTAGGTGTGAGTGTGTGTGTGATTGTGTATGTCTGTCTGTCTGCCCTGTCCATTGCAGGTCCTGCCTTTTGCCCAATAACTGCTGGGATAGGCTCCAGCAACCCGATCCCCCGTGACCCGGAGGGAGAAGCAGCTTAGAAAATGAATGAATGCTAAGAAGCTACATAGTAATGACAAGTACCACCAAACTGCTTTTGGAAATGCATGCTTAGGTGATACAGATGAGTAGATTACAGGTACAGGAGACAATGGTGTAAAGATTACAGGATACCACTTTTTTTGTAATTAGTACCCTTTTTTAGTACACCAATTTATTCCATATTAATTGTTTCACGTATTAATGTAAGTTCAAATTAATTTATATAGCAATGCAATTTGTTTTACTTGGACTTGTGCTTTGTGGGTGTGATGTGGGTGTGTTTTCTCAGGAAAACAGAAATGTGCAGGGCAGGGGGTCTTCCTGGACCAGGGTAGGGAACTACTGTTCCAAAATGTATTACATTCAATGAAAGCTTATCTCCTCCCAAACTCAGCACAAACGCCTAATGTAATATCTATTAAATGTTTCCCACAGAATCTTAAGAAAACATGTCAATTTCCTTTGCACAAGTGACACCACAAGTGATGGCATCTGATTGGGTAATTCAGTTCCCCATCCTTAAAACAGTTCTCAAAATCATCTTTACACAATATTCAGAACCAAAACCTGAAGGCTCTACAGCACCTGTATACATGAGATCTCTTGTAAATGGATTAACGCGAGACTTTGTTTTATTAAATGTTCAGAAAATGTTTTATAATATCGATAAAGCAATAAAACAACAAGACCCCCCCCAACACACACACACACACACACATACATTTTTTTTCAAGTAATTTCTTTTGATCCAGGCATCATGACATTTATACAAACTGTAAAGGTCACAGGCGTTTTCAAATTATGTTTAAACAAAAAAAAAAAACGAAAACCTCCAAAAATGGAGATACAAGGCTTTCTTCCAACAGCAACTAGATAGACAGATAGATTTGACTTTAGTGTCTCACCTGAATTAAGCATCTGTTTTATAAAGTCTATTACCTGGATATGATGCTTTATAACTGCATTATAAACAGAACTAATATCTGTCTCCACTGTTGCGGTGACAACAGCTACGAGTGGGCGCCTGTACAAGCCCTCGAGAACAAATCAGCTGACAAACACAGCAATGAAATATGGAACTGACAGAAAAGAGCAGCAAAGAGAAACTGTCCCAATTCCTAGTGGGTTGGAAGAGGTCTAGCTTCTCAATTACGGCTGTGGGGTTCAGTTTTGCTGAAGGCAACACAATTTACCTTTCTTTTCAAAACTTAAAATGTGTTTTCAACTTTTTCAACCTTTGATTTAAAAAACAAAAACAAAAAAAACATTGGTTTCTTCACTTTATCTTTGTTCAAAGTGTGGGAAGAGATGTCAGAGATCTTGAGCATTAACAAGTGACTGACAGCTTCAAACTAGTGCATCGCTAATTTGTGGGCCAAGGAACAGATGGTGCCTAATATAAAAACCCTTAACTAAAGTATTGAACTTTAACTTCTCCGCTGTCTGCTTTTGAAATAACTACAGTATCACACTGACTGCAGCTTCCACACAAAGATCAATATCCAGCATTGTACCATCTGATAGTACAGATTTAGTGCTGACCTTACTCTGCTGGTAAAACATCACATCTTTTGTAATCATAATTTTTCTACCACTGCATTAGAGAAGGAGAAATGACCGGGCACCATGCTATGCATTAGATATACCTCAGTCATTTCAATATACGCTCAAATATAGCATGGAAAAATAAGAGCTAAATTTACAATGGAATTTCACTACAGCTCTATAGTGCTGAGCCATACTGACTAAATACAAAGGCGTCAATCAAGACACTATTTTCCAAGTTTACAGCAGTGGACCAGTATTTGAGTACATTATGGTGTAATTGTGCTTTAATTGTGTGCATTTGGCTAGTTTGCATATCTGTACTGCCTACAGATCTGTGCTTTTATTGGTGTTTGATAGATTAAGTGTTAGCTTTTATGAGTAATGTAGTGTTATTCACTTCCAGCCAGTATTTGTCGTATTGGCACATCATATGGTGTCTTTTTGTTACCATCAGCAGGAAGCCAACAAGTTTAGTTAACCCCCACAGGCTTTCTTTCGCCTTTGAGTTCGCTAACCATCAAGCCTTTTAGTACTGCGCTGAAAGTGTGTGTTACCTATACACACTATATCTTAAGTAATATAGTAAAAGCGAATGATTTTTCTAAAGCAACTACATAAAACTTCATTTCAATAATAGCCAAAAGCATTAGAACAAATGTTCACAATGGTAAAAATCATCATCATCATCATCATCATCATCATCATCATCGTCGTCAACTGCTTAATCCAGATAGGGTCGCGGTAGGAGTTGGGAGAGCAGAGAATACCAGATAACCCTGTCCCCCGCAACTTCCTCCAGCTCATTCCCAGGGAACCCAAGATGCTCCCATCCTTGTAAAGGACACCCTGTCCATAAATATCATGAACAGGAGTGAAGGGCACAACCCTGCCGGAGACCAACGCTAACATTGAAAGGGTCCAACTTAATGCTGAGGTATATGAACACAGCTCTCACTCTGGGAGTACAGAGATCTAATGGACTGGAGTAGTAGCCCCGGTACCCCATACTCCCAGAGGATCTCACACAAGATATCTCGGGGAACCCGGTCATAAACCCTCTCCAAATCTACAAAACACGTGTAGACTGGGTTGACAAACTCCCATGACCCCTCAACAATCTGTGAGAGGGTGAAGAGCTGGTCCATTGTTCCACGGCCGGGATGGAATCCGCATTGTTCCTCCTCAATCTGAGGTTCAACTATTGGTCGGAGTCTCCTTTCCAGCACCTTGGCATAAACTTTCCCAGGGAGGCTGAGCAGTGTGATACACCGATAGTTCGCACACACCCTTCGGTCCCCCTTTTTAAAAATGAGGACCACCACCCCGGTCTCATCCACCCCCGGCGCCTTGCCACTGAGTAGCTTGCCAACTACCTCAGTGACCTCCACCAGGGAAATGGAGCGTGACACACCAGAGGCCTCTGGCCCTGACTCCTGTGAGGGAGGCATGTCTCCCGGATTAAAGAGTTCTTTAAAGTGCTCCTCCCACCAACTGGCAATGTCCTCATTTGAAGTCAGAGTTTCTCCACCCTTGCCGAATACAGCTTGGGCACGGCCACCCCGACTACTCCTGAGTCGCCGGACAGTTGTCCAGAACCTTCTTGAAGCCGACTGAAAATCCACGCCCTGGATTTTGCTTCTGCCTATGGAGTCTGTAGGTGGGACCCTTTCCAGAACCCCACCCACTAGCTCCAAGAAGGCCAAATACTCTGACCTGTTGTTTGGTGCATAAGCACACACAACAGTCAGAGTTTTCCTCTCTGCAATTTTAGTTCACATTGAGGCGACCCTCTCGTCCACCAAGAGAAACTTCAACTGCACAGCCTCACAGGACTCGTGAGTATTGTAGCGTGGTACATCAAGTATATTTCTAATTTATCACGACTGCTTTTCCCCTCTAGGCTTTTATCAGTACTGTAGCTCTATACACTGCAGTAGTTGGTGCGACATGATCAGTCAGCTGGTGGAGGACTGCACTTGAGAAAGTGCTCAGTGCTTCTGCATGTCTGAAGAAATTTAACAGCGGTGACCTGTTATGACAGTGTCACAGAGGGGGCATGGTATTTAATCATGAGTTGAACCCACACAGGGCAATTAAATAAAACCCCACCTCTGACCCCAGGAGCTTCTTATTGTTTCAAAAAGAGCAAACTTTCTCAGCAGAAGATGACCACTCAGCTGTGTTCATGGTTATACCACAAATAGTCCCTTGTAAAGGACATTATATTAAGACAACAAAAAAACTTTATTTGAAAGCTATCAGTATGGTGCCTTCATAACACATGCATAAGGATTGAATGACATATTTATAAAGCAAATATAACACCTCTCGTTTAATGTAATAATGCTTTTCTTGTCATGTAACTGAGAGCAATGTGTCAGAAGGTATATCATGACAGGTGACAAATAGGAAAACAAAGTTTACTTTTTATTTATATTTAGAGTAAGCATTTTTTTCTGTTGTCTTTCTTTGTCCCTTACTTTTACTACAACCATTAAGACTTGTTCTGTCTCTATGGGGACATCAGCCCTGTGCCCACATTGAGCAACAAAGAGCATGCATTTCAATTCTGAGAAGTTTTTAAAGTTTTAATGCTTTTAATGAATACCATTTTTTTCATTGTCTTAAAATAATGCCACTTTTGTAATATCTTGCAAACAGTAACATGTCTGTTCATAAATAATAAAATAATCATTATTAGCAAAAAGAGTTATGCAAGTTCCTGCATAGGTAGTATCAAAAAGTGATATTAAATGTCCATGTTTTGTCATAGGATCCTTTTGAATAATATGGTAATGAAACTAAAAGCAAGAGTGCTGATGTTTTCTTTAATTTCATTATAAAATGTAATATTTGGCACAAAGTACCTTATATTTTGCAAACTATTAGATTTTTTTTGTCCAATGTTCTTACAAAGAACACAAGAACAATACACAACCAGTTAAGTGAGTTAGGCAAAACCTGTGCAGCTAAAAATGTGCCCTTAATTTACACAATAAGACATATATTGTCACTATTGGAACAAAATCTTGTATCTCATTTTTTTCTGTCATTTTTCTTTTACATTATTTAATAAATACCAG
Source organism: Pygocentrus nattereri (assembly GCF_015220715.1). Classification (NCBI taxonomy): domain Eukaryota; kingdom Metazoa; phylum Chordata; class Actinopteri; order Characiformes; family Serrasalmidae; genus Pygocentrus; species Pygocentrus nattereri. The sequence goes on from NC_051237.1 coordinate 3,707,012, forward strand.
CTTCCCTTTACATTGTGTGAAACTTCCATGAAGAATGGACCAAGAGAAGTGTGTTCTAAAAGTGCTTTGAATAAAATCTCTTCACCCTGTCTTAGATGTATAGTTATGGATGTTTCTTCCTTCTGCTGTAGAGTTATGATTTTGGAGATGCAAAGTTTTGTTCTGACAGTGACAATATTCAAACATTAGGGGTGCTTGTTTTAGGCTTCCATTTCCCGTCATGAACAAAGTAATTATTACTGTATAGTACATCATTCCAACTGTCAGCTGTCATTGGACGGAAAACAGGATACACCCTGGACAGGTCGCCAGTTCATTGCAGGGCAGACAGACAGACGTACACATTCACACATACACACACTCACACATAGGGGCAATTTAGCATGTCCAGTTGCTCTGGCTGAATGTCTTTGGACTGTGGAGGAAACTGGAGTATGCGGAGAAAATCCATGCAGACACAGGGAGAACATTCAATCTCCACAGAAAGGATCCTGGTCGCCCAGCTGGGAATCGAACCCGCACATTATAAGCCATAAAATGGCTTATTCAAATTCAGTTGGCCCAAAGTTTTATTACACATTTCTAGAATTCTATATCCTATTGCTACTGAATAATAAACCTTAGTATGTAATATGTATGTTGAAGATGCAAGGAGTAGAGGTCATAAAGGTAGATGACTTCAAATATCTTGGGTCAACCATCCAGAGCAATGGACAGTGCAAAAAAGAGGTGAAGAAGAGGGTGCAGGCAGGATGGAGTGGGTGGAGACGGGTGTCAGGGCTGATGTGTGACAGAAGGATAGCAGCAAGAGTGAAAGGGAAGGTTTACCAGACAGTAGTGCGTCCTGCTATGATGTTTGGTTTGGAGACTGTGGCTCTGTCTAAAAGGCTGAGCTGGAGGTGGCGGAGATGAAGATGCTGAGATTTTCGTTGGGAGTAACAAGGCTGGACAAGATTAGAAATGAGCAGATCAGAGGGACAGTGAAGGTGGAGCAGTTTGGAGATAAAGCCAGAGAGGCCAGGTTGAGATGGTTTGGACATGTGTTGAGGAGGAATAGTGGATATATTGGGCAAAGAATGTTGGAGATGGAGCTGCCGGGTAGAAGGAGAAGAGGTAGACCTCAGAGAAGGTTTATGGATGTAGTGAAGGTGGACATGGAGATGGTTGGTGTGAAAGTAGAGGAGGCAATGGATAGGGCAAGATGGAGGCAGATGATACGCTGTGACGACCCCTAAAAGGAGCAGCCGAAAGAAGAAGAAGTATGTGATATGTATGTCAGCCAAAGATTTGAAAGGGGTTAAACTTGTAATCACATTTTATCCCCATACTTCATGTTCATAACTGTCTTTAAATGTAGTTGGTGTGAATGACTTCCATACTGTATATAATGATCTAATAAATACTGAATTAAACCCACTTAAGCCTGCTAAATTAAAGTTTAAGTGGACAACAAAAACACATCACTACAGGACTCTTAATTAACCTTAATTATTGCTTGTTTGGAATGCCAATGGGACAAACCCAGTTCAAGCAGCAATTATGTCAATAACACGGTGTAACGCCGGGGAGCGTGGAGGCGGATGCACCTGAGATATGTGACTTTTATTGAGGGCAAATCCAGGGTCATGGTCATGACAGTCCAGGTTCATATAACCAACACGGAGAGATCGCGGGACAGACATGATAAAATAAACACAGACGGAAGTACAAGACAGAGGCCGGATTAACAAAACATCCAACAAACATACATCAAACAAAGACCAGAGAAAACAAAGGGCAAACACAGGGCTTAAATACGACACCGGGAAGATGAGGGACAGGTGAAAATGATAAGGGGCGGAGTCACAAACAAGGGGGCAGGACTAGGGATACCAAAACAAAGAAGCATGTGGACTATCAAAAGGTGAAAAAAAAGCACATTGGGGAGTGGGAGGAGCCAAGCATGACACACGGCAACTCAGCTATCAGTAGGCCAAATCTATTATAATTCATTAAGGGCCTATTTGGCATGATATACATGCCCAGATAAAGCCGCTCTCTTATGATGGAACAGAGTGCATCAAAAATGCATTCTGCTCCGAAGAGATATTGTGTAATAGACGTGCTAAAGCACTGCAGTTTAGTAACATTCTCCATGTATTATGATAGTTTACACTAAACTGCAGTGCTATACACAGCATTTTTACAATGTGCACAACCTCAGTCTTCTCTGGTGAAGAAAATCTTACCATTAAGTGATATTGTTGTTGATAGTGTTTAATCTGTTACTGTTACATCTTGTTTTGATGGTTTTACTGGTCAACCATGATTTTGCCAGGCATTTTCAGACAAAATCATACTGTTTTGTAAGTCTGCTTTGCTGATGTTTACAAGCTTACCCGAGCTACCAGGGAGACATGAGGGTAAGATGCATATTGAAAAGCCATTGATGCACTTTTTAAAACATAAAATTGTGTTTACTCACTTAGTTTTCTTGATTTCATATACTAATTTTCATAGATATTTTCATAATGTTATGTTACCCACCCCCGCCCCCCCGGTACATTTGCACAATAAGAAAAAGACTAAAGAAATCATTGGAGCTGTTACTGTTTGACTAGAGGAGGAGTGTCCCCTTGTGAGTCTCGGTTCCTCCCAATGTTTTTTCCTCCAGTGTGAGGGAGATTTTCCTTGCCACCGTCGCCTCTGGCCTGCTCACTGGCGGGTATATAACTGTATGATTTCAAACTTCTGTAAAGCTGCTTTGTAACAACATCGTTGTAAAAAGTGCTATACAAATAAACTTGAATTGAATTGAATATTTTTTACCGGAGCCTAAACTCAGCAAGAATATTTCAAAGACAAAGACAGATCAAACAATCCGGATATCATCCCATCTAACAGACGGCATGATATTAGTGTAAGTCTAACAACTTCACTTACAGAGGAGAATGAGACAGATAAGACCTCAGGAAGCATTCAGCAGCAATTAAAGTGACCTAGGGGGACAAACAGGCAGAGACAGAGAGATTAATGGCAGCCCAACATCACCAAAACTGTGAAATGTTTAAAAAAAAGGCACAGCATGTGATAACAAGGCTGAAAATGCTAATTTTGAACATTTCACAAATGGCTGTCAAAAACGGTGAATATGTAACAGTTTGACACTGTCTCCAAAAATTACAGGAGAAGGAAAAACATTCCAAAACTTAGTTGTAAGTCATTTTGCATAATTTCTATTGATCTGTTTGGGATGGAACTTGTTTTTAGGTTGGGAGTTACATGATACAGACCAGCCCTCCTCAAACTCTACACACACACATGCCACACACACACACACAAACACCAACTTTGTAGATGCAATTTCCAGACTTAGGAATAGGCTATTGGCTATTCCTAACAGCAGTGCATTTATCATCCTGTCCCAATGCTTATTGCCCTGATACAATACAATAGCAATCAATCAGAAAGCTGGATTCACATAAACACAACCAACACTGCAGCACTCTTCACTGTAAATCAAGTATCTGCTCACTGTAGACACAACTTCCACCCAGAGAAAACAACAAAACTATGCTAGACTTACTCATCGAAGCCAAACCATGGATTACTACCATAGTAAGCAGATTCAAAGACACATGAATGGTGACATCAGCACTGTGCTTAAAGCTCTTGATGGAATTTGATGCACTTCAAATTAATGTCCATGGAAATGTTTCCAAGTAATGTGGACCTTTTAAAACACCCCATCAAAGAGCACGAATTTCAATTCTGAGAATTCTTTAAAGCAGTGAATGCCGTGTTATCTTTTTCATTGTCTTAAAACATTGTGATCTTGTGCTACTGGCCCACTTGGAATTCTCCTGTCTCTCCTGATAACCCACTCTGGCACGGGATCTGTTTTTCATGACTGTAAACAGTGGCGGTTATTAAAAAAAGCAAGGTTTTGTTCTGATACCAAGGATATATTATAAAGTATTGATTTATTATTGATATATTCTTAACTTGGATGGATGGATGGATGGATGGATGGATGGATGGATATTCTTAACTATTTACTATGGAAATAGATTTTAAGAAAAGCCAGTGTACAATGGACAGAAATGACAAAAAAAGGGGGAAAAATACTGAAACCAAATGTACTATACCAGGGCATTAAACACAAAATAAAACAGTGGAATATATATGAATAGGCAGATATCTAGGGAAATAAGTTTACTTGGATGCTACATGGAAACATTTTGATGTCTGTCTGTGGCTGTTTGATGTTAAAATTTAAACAAAAAAAAATGTATTAAAATAATAAAACTTTTGTTTTACATTAAGTAGTAAATATGCAACATAATTAACAATTTTCAGAGACAGTTTCTAGTTGATGCGAAAGCTTTAGCCTCAAATCACTCAAAGACATATGTATGGGTGTCAGTTTTAGGCACCATAGGTTTCAGTTTTACTGAAAAAAAAACAATAAGTTAAAGCTTAGGGCCACTACACTAAAGTAAAATGTGTCACCCAGGGTGAATTGAAAGATGCAAATTGAAAGAAGTTGTACTCCATGCCAAATGATGAATCAATTTGTTGTCCACCAAATGGAAGCTGAAGAAAACAGAGTGGTCAGCAGCCAGACACCAAGTACAGTCTCTGATAATGGCCTCTTATATGTACTGTGTATTATGTGCCACTTTTTGTGCCCTAATTGTGTTATTTTTCCCTTTGTCCACTCCCTGTTATGGACATGTAAGCTGTGCTACAGATTCCCTCCACACCAGGCCTTGCTTTTGTGTTTGCTGTTGTAGGCTCTTACAAATGCTCCTCTGACCTTTCAGATGTCGACCTAGACTGAGCCATTTGGTTGCCCTGCCTCCCAATGGGCTCTGTGATTGGTGAATTCCCTTCCATAGTAAACCACAAATGCAGAGTCTTCCTTTGGCATTCAGCTATATGCCACCTTTAGACCTACTAAACCTTGTACTGTATATAGTAGTCACTACTGTAGTCACAACTACCTTTATAGCAGCTGATACTTTAACAGGTTTTTTTTCATGAATGACAGGATTAACAATAACCTACTTGAACTTGGGATGTATAAGTATACAAGCAATGACATAAAGAATAGAGAGGATGAGAAAGAAACAGGGGTCCTTTGCATTCACTCATTTTTATGATCAACTGCAAAAATATGAAAATAGAATTTCTCTTAGGAAGATATCTTCAAGGTGATCAAAGGAAGCTGTTATGTCGGAGGATAAAACTAAAAGTGAAAGGGGCTACAGCAAAATCCATTTTCCTCTTTGAGTATTCTCTCTCTCTCTCTCTCTCTCTCTCTTAGTCATTCTCACTCTTTCTCTAAAAGCATACTGTAGGAGAATGGAAAGAATGAATAGTCAGCAAAAAGTATAGCTATTTTACATGGAGCCAAAGTTGGAGGGCACACTGTAGTTATATTCAGTCTGTTTTATTCTTTTCTGCCTTGAGTTTTCTTTTATGCAGAAATAAAGTCACCATAGCTTGAGGCTTCAGCTTTATCCAGGAAAGAATAAGGACTGTGACAAATATAGAGGTGTGCACTGTTTCAGCGTTGTGAATGAAGGGAGCGCCAGAAGACAACAGATTTGCTTACCACTCATCGACACTGCATGTACAGTAATAGTGATTAGGTTCTCCACTACATGCCTGTAAGCCCTTCTCTGTCCTCATTCATCTCTACAGGTCTCTGTAGTTTGCTGTCAGTGTAGGGAATGGAAACACGGTCCTCAAGGCAAGCTGCTGCTGTGAATCGATCTTTAAACAGAAGGGGAAAGATTGAGATGAGATTCTATTTCGCCATGCTGTGCTTCAGAACAGAGAGGAGGCAGCAGAAATTTTTAATGGACTCGCGTTGCTTTTGATGTGTATGGACGTGCTGCGAAGGGTAAGAGCTATAATAACATTCCTATGTGTTCTCAAAGTATGACTGATTTGAACTCAAAGCATTTAAAGCAGTTTGTGGGGTTATAGACTAAGTCATTCGTATAGATTCTTATTCATACAAGTCGATGTTTTCAGAGGTTTATTTTTATGTTATTTTTCACATGTTAAAATGCAGCTCAGTACAATACATGAGTTGCAAATCAATAGAAAAGGACACAGTGATAATAATAATTAACCATAATTAAACGAATCAAACAATACATAAGGCAAAAAGATAAATTAGTGAAATTGAAAACTTAATTGAAACTTAAATAAAAACAAACGTTTGGCAAAAAAAATAAATACATAAAAAATATCCAACACCACCTGGCCCAGTGTGAAAAAGTAATTGCCCCCTTACTTACTCAGTCAACCAATTAACCTAATTTAGTTGATAACTGGAATAAATTAAATTAGATGCATCCAAGCTTGATTACTTGTTGAACCTGAACATCATTCAAATAGAACATTTCCAGCAGTAAGAAGTGGGCTATGTTTAGGGGCGATTACTTTTTAATAGCTAATTGTTTTTGCAGGGGTGATGCAGGCGTTGCAAAACAGTTTTCCTTCAATAACTGAAATGATCATTTGAAATTGTGGCGTTTTGTATGAGGATCTGAAACCGTTAAGTCTGACAAATGCAAAAATAGAGTAAACAGAAGAAGTAGTTTTGCAGAGCACTGTGTTATAGAAAGGCAACACAAAATCTAAAGTAAAGCTGTTTTGTTAAAGTGATAACCAGGGTGTCTGTGCTAAAACAAAGTGTAGATTCTGAAGTTTACTTATCTTTAACTTTTAAAAGTTTGGTAAGAAATCTTAATAATCACAAAGAAATATATTGTATTTCTGACGAGGCAACAGAATTCAGACGCGAACAAATCGCGATAAAAGAGATGTTTACTCTCTACAAAGGGATAAACCAAAATCGTAGTAGAAAAACAGTCCAAAAAGTCAAAACACAGATCCAAAAAGACAGGCAACAGTACAAAAGGGACAAGGCAAAAGATCGAGAAACAGAGTAACAAAGCAAAGGTCAAAAGGTACGAAAAGGCAATCATCAACAAACGCTCAGTAGTTCACAGGGAAACAACACTTTGCAATAACCCTATCCAGGCTTTTATACTAGGCCGAAAAGTCATGTGACAAACTGCACAGGTGAATCAAGTTAAAATTCTGGGGATTGCGAGCACTTATAGGAGCGCAGAAACGAGTCATTGGTCTCGAGAGTTCCTGGAGACTCCTAGGTAATGGAGTCCGATTGTAGCTGAGCAATCACATGATCTCCCGAAGTCTGCTGGGAATTGGAGTCCTTTAGAGAATTCGTCGGATGCGTGACCGTATTAAACACTTTGAAGTATATGATAATGTCAAACTATTCAAAAAGTGATATACTTCATCCTAGTCCTTGTCAGTGCTCTTGCTGCTGCATTTCAAACATGTTGTAATCTGTCTATGGTAGATAATCCAGTGAACATATCGTCGCTGTCCAAAGAAAGACAAGTATCTCCAAAATAGTAACTTTACAGGAGAAGGCAAAAACACTCTTACCTTTCAAGGTAAGTTGGTTAATTAAAGAGGTTTTATTCCAAGTGATTAGAGCATTTCTATCGGTCTATTCATCATGGAATTTTCACACAATGTAAAGGACGGTGTGTTGAAATTGTGTAAAAATCTGAAAATTGACAAAAATGGAGATGCTCGTTGGACAGCGATGATATGATAGTTTATATTAGGAATAAATAAAAGCATCGTCTTAGCATCTTGAAGCTCTATAGATTGCAAGTCAGGTATTTTGTTCAATCGGGTGTGTTCAAGAGAGGTGGGAGCAAGTCACTAAGTTTCAAGTAACAAGGAAGTCTCAAGTCTTCAAGTCCCAAATCAAGAGAGTCTAGTCTCAATTCAATTCCCAAGTCCTAATCTTGGAGTCCTAAACAAGTCAGCATATAATCTACAGCAAATTTTAGACCATATGGAATACCAAAAATTTGAAGTGGAACAGCAATTCTAATATGACTTATTTTTACCTCCAGAATCTGTTAGAATTGGTCAAATTGAGAAAGCTTGTATTTGTTTTTCTACCATGATGAATGGGCAATTCACCTCATAAATTTCTCCAGAAAAAAAAAATTAAACACTGAGCATTGACTTATTGATGCTTTGCTTGTTATTAGCCTGTGGAGGTGAACTTGAATTCTTCACTTGTCTTCTGAAACAAAATAAGCTGAACACAACAACAGACATTTAACAATATTGCTGTATAACAGATTTACGGCAGGAAACAAATTCATTCACATGAAAAGTAAGCAGGTGTGTAGGGTCCGGTCTGCAGTTAGACTCCTCTGCACGTAATCAAATTTTTGACTCGAGTCTGACTTGAGTCTAAGCCATATGGTTCAAGTCCACATCTCTGGTGTCATCTGATGAGCAAAATAGTACTACGTGCTAAAGTATAATTCTATGTAAGCTTAACATAGACGGCCTATTACAGAGCCCTGTGGTACACCAGGGTGAATGTCAGGTAAATGCTGAAATTCTCAATATTGAAAGAGAAGCAAAGAGAATATAACACATGCTCTGACTGTACGCTAGTGGTTTTACTATTTCAAAATAATGCAAAGCATTCATACTTTGAAGATGATGCGCCAACACACCCAGTGTAGAGAAGAATATTCTAGGGTTGCTATTATTATTCTGAATTGTTGAGAAATATCTTTTGTGTTTTGTATCAATATGCTTTGGATGCCTTTTGATAACAGTTATTTAGTTCATTTGTCAGCTTTTCAGGATATAACAGCTTGCTTCTTCAAAAGCCTATTTTTGAAGGAGATGTCTGTTCTTTACTTTAGAAGTAATTGTATCTAAGGCAGATTTTAGACAAGTTGTCAGGGACCCTTGAGATACTGTAATATCTTTCAATACATTAGCAAATATGCCAGCAAATCTTACATGGATGTAGTGCTTCCTAACGAACAAAGACAGAAATTTGGACAGAATGTTTTTTTTTTCGTTGTTTTTTTTTTTTTTTCATTTAAGTATCATGAATATGAAATCCACAGAGATGTCATCAGTGTGTATAGTAAAATCATAATTTTAAAGCATGTAATCATGATTGGTAATGAAAATAAACAATAATGATTAAAACTGTTAGAAAGTAGGGTGAATGTTTAGGCCATAGCTGCCAACTCTACCCATCTACTGCTCTGCACATAATTCCAACCTTGATTTAACCACACCTGTTCCAGTTAATCAAGGCCTCCAGTAGCATCTGAATGTTACTGCCACATGTGCTGGAACAAAACTCTACAGGCTGTTAGATCTCCTGGAATTGGATTGAGTTTTTCTTCTTAAGGTGGTCAATAAATGATGCTTCACTGGCCTTTATATTTAATAGCCAGGACACAAAAGAGGAAAACGTAGCCAGCAGAGTGTCTTTACTGCTAAAAGAGTCTCTGCTTTTTTACCCTCTGTGAAGTAATAAACTTTAATTTGACAGAACAATTTTGCTTAACAACACTGCTCCATCAGAACTTAGCCAAGCTTTAGTCAGGAGCCTAAAATTAAATTTCTTTTCACAAATGAAGTTAATCCTAAACAATGTTTTGTTTATCAGTGCTCTAATATTTGAAAGTGCCATCTGGCACTATGCCATTTTATGTTTATAAATCTGGCCTTTGCAATTATACTGACATATTAAATCTTGGTGTCTCTTCTTCTTACTTACTAACATTGATGTTGCTTGCTAACATGATTCCACAAATGACTCTTGGATGATTCATTCATAAGCAGTAATAATACGTAAATAAGGAAGGATACAGTGGATGGTTGCATGGCAAATAGAGAGCCCACATTCATATTTGCTTCATTAAACTTCAGATCTCACTTATTACTTATTTTCCTTTTGTCTTCTCAGTGGATATTTGTTAATTTGTTACTGTCATTTAACCCCCTATAAGATGTCTTGTTAGTCAGAAATGGTAATTTGGCCTACATTAACATGAAATGACAAACCTCTCATTTAAAAATCTTAGCAGTATTGTTTACCTTGATATTTTCAGCATGCTATCAACATTAAGATCAGTGTGAATTGATACCATGCTCCTAGGTGATAATATATACCGGGCATGTAGGTGGTACTACTGTGATCCATAGGGCTGGGTGGTATCTTCTTTGGGACAGCATTCCAGCATGGCACAGTTGGTAAGTTTCTTTTATTGGTTTATTGCTTACTGACTCTCAGTTATCTGTGGCCTGCCTGAGCTACTCTTGGTATCTGTTACTCTTTGTGTTATTATATCTTCTTCTTCTTCTTCTTCTTCTTCTTTCGGCTGCTCCCTTTAGGGGTCACCACAGTGGATCATCTGCCTCCATCTTGCCCTATCCACTGCCTCCTCTACTTTCACACCAACCATCTCCATGTCCACCTTCACTACATCCATAAACCTTCTCTGAGGTCTACCTCTTCTCCTTCTACCCGGCAGCACCATCTCCAACATTCTTTGCCCAATATGTCCACTATTCCTCCTCAACACATGTCCAAACCATACATCATAGCAGGACGCACTACTGTCTTGTAAACAGTTGTTATTATATGCAATGGATAAATCACAGATTTTAGTTTTTCCTCTTTAGGCTGATGTTTCTCGACATTCTCGACAAAGAATTACTGACAATTCTAACCAAAATAATCCCAAGATTAATAATATTGCTAAAACCTTAGAATATGTATTTAGTTATTCCATATGTTAAAGCAGGCCTAATTATTTTTTCTGAATAATAACACATCTTGTTGGTGGTTAAATTGTAGTAACCTATTCACAAATATCAGTGTACACTCATCTGCATAATGTTGAATGATAGAGAAGGCAAAGCAGGACAAGTTATTATTTTAAGTTATTACATTAAGTTCTATCAGTCTTTATCTATGGTTTAACATTACAGATGACCAGGGGCTTACCATTTGGCAAGGAACAGGTCACTACTGCCCTTTTTATGTATGTCTTATAAGTATATTAAAGACTGTTTATCATCTAATTCATACCCATAAAAACTCATTTTAACCCATTTATAAACTGTTACATTAAGAGTTTATTTATAAACTCTTAAGTTGAAGGTAGTGTTATTATTAAATTAATCTGTTCGCTGTAGTTAGAAAATTAGGATAAACAGCCTGTTACCATTTTGATATCTTCATTGTCTAGTCTTCTGACGTCAGATCACAAATCCTCTTTTTTGACTAGTACATTTGCAGTTCTAAGAGTGACACGCATTGATTCAGAGTGAAGAGTGTCCAACCGATTTGCAATAATGAAATTGGGTGCTAGATTGTGGCAACTATGGCTGACAGCAAAAAAAAGTGCAATTTTCCTAAATGACAGCTGCCAGTAACTGAAAAAGGAAGTGCATTTTAGAGGGTTATAAAACTTACTATGTCCTTAACAACCACTGTTTACCCATGGCAGTGCTTATGCTGTTATTTTGGTGGAGAATCTCCACATCGATGGAAATGGAATGCCAGCAATTCACAGCACTGAAAAATCACAAGCATTTTCCCCAGATCACCTCACTGTCATATATGTAATAAACATTCTGAAATGGACAAATAAACAGTATTGTTTACTGTTGGTGTAGCCAAAACATGGCTGCACATTAAAATCCAACTCCTCATAGTGGGGGCAAAAGGAATATCAGCATTTCTTCCTGCCCAAAGCATGAAAGTAAATGAGTGAAAGCAGCACAAGAACATCAAAGCTTAGTTTACAGATGTTGTTATAATATGCCAGAGAACAACAGTGCACATAAATGCAATGCTCAGATTTTTTTTCAGATTTATGCTGACAGGCTCTGTATATCAGATAGTAATTCACTGGATAGTGTAAGCAGCAATATGAAAACAAGTGTCAAAGTTAATTAATTGTGATGAAGTAGCTGCAGTAGCAAGAGGAACCTTAGTGCAGCAAGGAGGGTAGATGCTATTCAATGATAATAAATCCTGTTAGTGTAGAACAGATGTAAAAAACACCACTTTATCCCAGGGTTTACATTTTCTGTTAATTCACTCAAGCACTTATTTACAAAGCAAAGCATTCAAAACTGTGTGGAACAATCCATCAGTGTGAGCGATTTCAAGCCAGGCCTGGTCAAGTTGGGTCTCAAAGTAGTGGTCGTGGTAGGTTGCCCTTAGAGTAGATCCCCTAACCTGCAAAAGAGAAGATATTAAGAACTGTATGTTCAAAAAGCTGGAGTAGCAATACTCATGCTTCCCTAATAAAGTACAAATCAGCCTCCAGCCTGATACATTAACAGGAGACCAACATGTTAGTGACAACATATCTCTCTAGGAACTGCCCTGAATATTATGATGCAAAAAAAGATCAGCTACTGCTGTTATATAGTCCATTCTCATCAATAAGCCCATTAGATATGACTGCTCTGGAGAACGCAGCTCATTCTACAGAGATGCAAGTAATAAAAAACTCAGAATGAGTCATAAAAAAAAGCAATGCAAACAACAATTTATGAAGAATAAAAGGAAATGGAACGATAATGAATTGTGATGCGTTCTGGACTTTGGTAGGGCATGAGATGAGAATTGTCTCCTAGCAACGTATCCGCATGCAGCTCTAGAGCATCTGCAAAACTGGACTGGCTAGGGCTTAATTAAAAATGAACAAATTAGTCTCAGGTTAACTGTAATTGTGATGCTAAAAGATCTCACCTTTGACTTTTCATTCTGAGCAAGTCTATTCGGGTTATTGTATGAGCCGTGGACTTTTCAGAGTGAGTCAGAACCATTAAATAGCATGAAAGTATTTCTGCACTGCAAATGAGGTGAATGGCTGTTTTACTTGCCATGTGTTAAAACACGTATTGTGACTTTGGTGTTTGCACATCCGCTCAATGCCCGGTAAGACACTTCTGCCAGTGGTGGAGCGTAACAAATGACTCGCAGAGTAAATACTGCACAAGTATTTTTTAAGTATTACTTCAGTGCCACGGTTTCTCTGATCAGATTTCTCTAGCTCTACTCCCTTGTTTCTTTATCCACCTGTGTTTTGTTTGTAACCCTGCCCTGTAATTAGTGTTCCCAGCTGTGTCACTTCACTTTTCTGTGTTTTTATACACCCTTGCTTCCTATTGTTCTCCACCATGCGTTGTTGTTGGTCTTGTTCGGTTATACTGCATGACTGTTTAGTTCTATTTAGTGTTCCTTAGTTAGTCTACAAATTCATCCTTTGTAGTCTATGTGTTTCTTTAGCTGGCTATTTTCCTGCTTATGTTTTGCTTCCTCTTTTTGTTTTTTTTTTTTTTGTCATGGATCTCTCTGTACTCATCATGTCTGTCTGCTCTGTGTTTCCTATTGATTTAAACCTGGCACTCTATCAAAATAGACTCAGTTTTTCTATCCAACAACCCCACCTGCCTCTGTGTTACATTCAGACCCTTGTCAGCTAGAGTAGTGATGTGGTGTGGTTTTGCCAACTGGGAAGGTGGTGCTGTTATTCATCACTCTAACACAGTAGCTGAGTCTCACACTCGATTCTACTGCCTTGCTCTGTTCACATCATATCACTTCCACAGCAACCCTGATGCTTTAGCCTGTTCTCATCCACAATGTAGCTGAAGAAATGAATGTTCCTCGTAATTCTTTCCACAATGGTTATTAATGCAAGTTCATCAATTGTAATGAGGCATACGACTACTAGCTACTTGAGTGCTATTAGCTAAAATACTCTAATCTTACAATTATAAAAGCACTTTGGAGATACTGAAACTAGTCTTTGTCTCATTCAAACATAAATCTTATCTGATCCATTTCACATTTCATTTTTCAATCTTGACTGTATGAGCACGCCATATTATGTTAATAATTTTACCAAACCTGCTGTCTGAAGTTTTCAGCAGGACAAAGTGTCCAGTTGTTTTAAAAATGTTGGTCAAGAGTGTTTTCTTGAGAGCCTTGAGTTAGTATTTTTCTGCACTGCTGATTGGCTGAGGGCAATCCAGCAGCACAGAGATAGACCATGGCCACAGCTTTTTAGCAGTATGATTTATGCACTGGATTTGTTTTGCAACTTAGCAATTTCCACCCATCCATCCATCCATTTTCTAATCAGCTTCTCCGTCAGTGTCGCGGGCGGGTGCTGGAGCCTATCCCAGCAGTCTTCGGGCGGAAGGCAGGATACACCCTGTACAGGGCGCCAGTCCATCGCAGAACTTAGCAATTTAGTAAAAAAAAAGTTATGATATGTAATTGTTATAGTGCAATATAATATTTCTTCTTTTTTGCTCATGGTAAGTAGTGGGGTGGAGTCCCAGCACCCTTAGTAATGGATGACAGTTTTTTGAGATCCCACTGTGCTTAAAACAAACCTTACACATGCAGGTTATTTCGACACCTGGTAAATAAATATTAGTTACACTTCTGATTTCTACTGGTCACTGATGTACACTTCTACAGTTGAGGCCATGTTTTGTGACTCACAATTCCAGTAGTAGATTATAGACAAATGCCCTAGTGATTAGTAATAACAAACCTTATATCTCTGAACTAGAAGCTTTACAGCTAAGTACACAAAATTTTAATTCCAGTGGTTCATTCATAATGAAATGCTCACACAATAGAAAGGGCAGCTGGTGTATTCAAATGGTATTAAAACATTAAAACTACTTTGAAATTCAATACTGAAGCCTAATTACTCCAAATTAGTATTAGTATTAGTAGGTTGGTATAGTGTAGTAGGTAACGCCTCTGCCTTCTATGCTGTAGACTGGCGTTCAATCCCCACCTGGGTAAACACCCTACACTACACCAATAAGAGTCCTTGGGCAAGACTCCAAACACTACCTTCACCTACCTGTATAAAAATGCTCAAATTGTAAGTTGATCTAGAGCCTTGAGTTAGTTTAATCATTTTCTTGGCTGCCAGCTGCTACGAAAATCAAAGTGAACAAGTCAGAATTATACATCGTTCCTGTGAAAATAATTTAGTTTGAAAGACTTAACGCTGTAAACTATCGAGATATTTTGATGTTATAGGAATGTTGTTAATGTAGGTAGGAAGGTTGACTGAATGTATCCTGAATTTTTTTAAAATATATTTTGATAAAGCCAGTCTAATAGTGTCCTATGGTGATTCCTATAAGAATCCTTATTATGTTCTTTTTGAATACTGGTTGTTGTTGTTGTTGTTGTTGTTGTTAAAGAGTCATGCTATAGTTAAACACCTGTTTTTGCACAGCCTTGCATGAAAGCGTGGTATCTATGATGAAAAGCCACTCACATGAAACATGAGGAGGAATCACTAAAGAAGGAAAAAGAAATTGTATTACCTAATTTTGTAGAACCTAAAGCCTTCTAACAGTCAAAAACAACACTGATGCCACTGCCACCAAAGGTAGATCTAAGTAAGCAGACCCCTGGATCAAGAATGTTAAGAAGATTATCGGTAATTTAACTTATTACAAGCTTATATATATATGTGTGTGTGTGTGTGTGTGTGTGTGTGTGTGTACTAGCAAGATGGGTGGGGTGGCTAAGATTGACTGTAAACAAAGACCTCCCATCAAAGACTGGGAAGCAATAAGAGCTGTACAGAAAACTGTGGGAGAAAGAAGAAGTTACTATCCAGTATTATCATACTGTACAGTTGTAATACATACTGTTAATTATCTGTGCGTGGCATTGCCATTGTGTAGATATCCAACTAGATTTTATTAATATTGTGTTATACTTTAAGTTACTTTATGTATGTGTATGTGTATGGAAAATAGCTGTAAAGGCAGATGTTGTCAAACTCTTTTAAAGGGACGAGGGTCGATTCAGGTGTGAGACGTTACTGTGACTGCAAATATTAATGGTCAGTACTGTCCAGACCTTAGACAGTCTAAAACCACCCCCCATCAACCCACCCAACACCTAGTTCTCCTCTTCCTCCCCTCCTTGTGTTGTGCAGCTGTGATTACGAGCCCAGTGTAATTTCTCATGGCAAGGCACAGATTTCATAACTGCATTACTTCTCAGCAGGCACATCCCTCCAGAATTATTAACCATCAATTCCTCTCTCCTGGTTTGTCAGCTTTTTTAATGAAACACTGCCTGTGCCTCTTCCCTGTTGATTAAGTGAGCACTTCTTACCCCACCCTAACCCATACCATATACCTCCACAGCCCCAGATGTCATTTCAGGCTCGCTACAGCCCGGTGGATCAAAAGGCACCAGAAAAAAAGAGAGTATTAAGTAATGTTCTGTGACATTTGAGTTGTATAAATTGAATATTCCTGTCCTTGCCCTTTTCCAGTCCCAGTGTTATAAATATAGCTGCTGAAATAGGACACAACCAAGTGCATAAAAGCAGAAAAACTGAAGTGTGACCTATTCATTGTCAGTCACCGCAATTACAATGTGCAATTGCCTGTAAAATAATGCATTTGTAGGCACTGCTTAAGCAAATATCAACTACTAGCTTTGGATGGTCTTCTTCACATTCTTACATAAGCAAATGACTTGAAAGTCCAAGGATTTCTATCAGCAGAAGCATTTACTTTAGCTGGATAACTGGATTAGAAACACTGATGTTAGGAATAGTGGCTGAATTCCATTACGCGAACATGAAAGAAGATTAACGTCTAGGGTTAATTGATCAAAGACCTGCATTAATTTCAGAGAATGTCAAATGTGTTCTGTCTATGTTAAGTACAAAATATAAAAGAAATAGTGTGTTTCCTTTATCTTGAGAGATTACTGGGGCTTTTTGTGACTGAGACTTCCAGCTTTCCTGAAGCACTGGCACTCCCAGCGCCTGCATCAGGAGCCTGCTGGCCTTCCTCTTATATATTTATTTCAGCGGCCTTTTGTCATTTTTAATAACAGGCTGCTACCGCCGGTGCCTAATGTGGCTTTCATTGTGAACAATTTCATTACTCGTTCTCCACTGGCGCTTCCATCCCTCTTAAGCCCTGCTAGATTGTCTGGGGGACTTATCTCTAATCCCGCGCGGCACAGGTCCACGCCAGCATTTACTACATCTCCTCCTGTCGTAAATTTGCCAGGTCATTTCAATTAACATTTGCAGAGGTGTCCCGGCACCTCACCGCCAACAATTGTATAATTTACTTCTTATTGCTTATTGCTGTTCCACTGTCAGAGATCTTCACACTCATCAGAAAATTGCTATATTATAAAATTACCATCACTTAAACCCTACAGCAGGTGTGCATTTCTTAAACTGGTGGCAAAATGGCCATGAATGAAGTGATTTTAAATTCCACTGTGCTTATGCATTTAAGATTGTGTTTATGCACTCAATATTCTGAGGTTAGATTTTATGTAATGCACATTGGGCGAGATGTATGCATAAGTGCAGGCAAACTGCAAAATATGATTTGATGCGACTGCAATATGTGCACACAATACACTTAGATATAATGTCTGGTTTACTAAGAATGTAGCTTATCATGCACACACTGTGTGTAGCCCCACGCACTAACTGAGGTGCTGGCCTTAAAAGATGGAGTGAAAAAATAGAGCCATCAACAATCAAAAGACAAAAGAGAAAATGAAAGTTTGATAAAGAGACAGTTGCAATAAATTAAGTTCTTTCCCACTAAATTATTCTTCAAGGGTTTAGCTCCTCCAGCTAGTACTGTACAGTTTATGGAATAACATCATATATATTATGGCTGCATCACAGGACGTTTTGCACCATGTCTTCTCACATACACTACACTGACACAAGTATTGAGACACTGCTCCTAATCATTGAATGTGGGTGTTTCAACCACACATTGCAAACATCTAGATAAAATCTTTTTTTCTTCAGAAGAACTGCACTTTAGGAGCTTCATAAAATGGGTTTCCATGGCTGAGCATCTTCACACAAGCGGAAGATCAAAATGCACAATGCCAAGCATCGCATGGATTGGTGTAAAGCATGCTAACCCTGCCTCTAGAGCAGTGGAAATGCATTCTGTGAAGTAATGAACTGCACTTCTCTATCCCAGTCTGATGGACAAGTCTGGGTTTGGCAAATGCCAGGAGAACATTATCAGCCCGACTGCATTGTGCCAACCTTTGGTGGAGGGGGGATAATGCTGATACCAAGGTATTTTGGACAATTCTATGCTTCCAACTTTGTGGGAATAGTTTGGGGAAGGACCATTTTCTGTTCCAGCATGTCTGTGCCCCAGTGCACAAAGCAAGGTCCAAAAAGGCATGGCTAGGTAAGTGTGGTCTGAAAGAACCTAACCTGCCCACACAGAGCCATGACCTCAACCCCATCAAACGCCTTTAGGATGAACTAGAACAGAGACTGCAAGCCAGGCCATCTCGTCCAACATCAGTGTCTGACCTCACAAATGCTCCTCTGGACAAATAGCCAAAAATTCCCACAGACACACTCCAAATTCTTGTAGAAACCTTCCCAAAAGGAGGAAAGTTGCTATAGCTACAAAGGAGGGAACAACTCCATATTAATGCCTATATATTTAAAATGGTATGTCATAAAAGCTCCTGTGGATATGATGTGTAGGTGTCCCAATACTTTTGTCCATATAGTGTACATACACTGGATGCCAAAAACTGAAATCATATGTTGATGGTAAATAAGCATACCATGTTTCTCCAGGGATGCAGGAAGTTGGTGTGGCACACCCAGATTGTTGGATTATTTAATACAAAAATAAGAAAAGAGCAGAACTTTTAAATATTTTGCACAGATCCATTGGGATGTTTTGTAGAATAGAATTTGTATTTTGTTCATTGTAATAATCTCCCACTATATCTGTGAATGTAGCTTGACTTTGGGAGTGACATAAGCAGTTTCCACACCTCACAACAACAATCTGATTGGTTGGCACTCGGCTCATTTCATAAAGTTTATCCAGTAAGACAGCCAGCAGGGTGTGCATCAGCAGATGCTGTGCCTGTCCTATCTGTGTTATACAAATTATTAACACATAGTATTTAGCATGCTGTCATGGTTTATGTCACCTGTACACTGCTAAAAAATTCAGCACCCCAACCTAAAACACTTTTCCAACTACTTGGTCCTCCCTGAAATGCAAATGCACAAGGAAGAGAAGCACATTTTCCATTTCACCATCCACATAAACTATGCATTTAGGCTCATGTGCCTGTTTCATATGCAATATGTGGGCAGAATGCATTAAATTTGCACCTGAAACTGGCACAAAAGACTTAGTACATCAGGCCCAATGCGATTAAAACTGATTAAAGTTCCATAGTGCAGCATTTTTTTAAGGGAAGAAAGTTGACAGTGGTTTTTAATTCATGATTTTAGCATGAAAATGTATTTGAAATGCTGTTCAGGCCAGAAAGCTGGTGAATTCCATCACAATGAGTTTGCCACCTTGCCTTGGGGGAAGCTGTTCTACCCTCCACCTCAAATGGATGATTCTTATCAGCATCTACATTGCGATGACTTGTTTCAGGCTGGGAGAAATGCTTCTAACATGTGGACACTTTGATTGGTTGGTGGTCAGCAAGGCTATTGTTTGAACGATAGTTTTTTAAAATAGTTTGGACAAGATGGAACTGGAATCTGAAAGAGGAAGAAAATCTGAGAGAAGGTGACCATGGATCTATGATCCTGGTTCTCTATCTCTGTCTCTATCTCTCTTTCTCTCTTTCTCTGTTGCATGTGTTTATTATTTAATATCTTTTTTAAAATCCTCCTAATGTGATTCATTCCAATGTAAATTGTTATTGTACTACTACTTAAACCACCTGTGTTGCCCTGAACTAATGTGAAGTTCAGTTTACTTAACTTTGCTTAATACATTTCACAGTAATTAACAGTAATTAAAACAATAACACCATGTAACATTATGATTTTCCAATAGTATTAACAGTTAATACTTGGTAACACTTTATTTTAAGTGGTCCTTTATAGATAAACTTTGTAGATGATAATAAACTCTTAACAGAGAATCAGTATCAGTAGCAGTAGTAAAGTATCTGAATACACTGAAGTGAATATCTTGAAGATGTTCTGTTGATTACTTACATTAATGTATTATTGATATGTTATATGGAATAGCCTTTATATGGCATGTCCATCAAGCAAAATCTAACTCTCATCCTGGTCTTAATGCTAATCTTAACCTCAACCCAAAACCTAATCCTAAATCAAACCTTTACCTTAAACCCAAAATCTAATCCAAACACTCACTCTTGTTTTAATCCTAACCCACCCTTAACCTCAACCCAAAACCTAATCCTAGCCCTCATTCTGGCCCTAATCCTAACTCTAACCTTAACCTCAACCCTAAAACCTAATCCTAAACCTCACTCTGGCCCTAATCCTAACTCTAGCCTTAACCTCAACCCTAAAACCTAATCCTAAACCTCACTCTGGCCCTAATCCTAACTCTAGCCTTAACCTCAACCCTAAAACCTAATCCTAAACCTCACACTGGCCCTAATCCTAACTCTAGCCTTAACCTCAACCCTAAAACCTAATCCTAAACCTCACTTTGGCCTTAATCCTAAACCTAACTGTAAGCAAAACCTAATCTAGTTAAGTGCCAATTACAGAATGGTGTCAGTGTGTCTATAACAGCTTGTTGAAGATGTTGAGATGGTCAGCATTATACCTGTTACAGGTCAGCGACCTCTCAGGTGAATGTCTATAGGTATGAATTTGGAAACTCCAAATAAAGTCAAAAACCCCACAATTCAGCAGATTATAAACAGACTTTATTTACACACTTAGTTGAAAGTCTCTTGATAATGTACTAGATGTATACACAGCTCGTACATCATTGATAAACTGTTGATGTGTTACTGAAAGTCCGTTAAGTGTTAAGAGCCACCTAACATTTTTATCCCATATTGCTTTAAATACAGGTCAGTTCATGATCTAACTAAACTCTGCACCTGCAAACAATCAATTACAAATGTATACACTTTTTCTTTTATTCATTGCTCTGAACACCAGGTGAAATGATACTGACGCTAAGATTTTTTCACAAGGTTGTTCTGAGGCACTGATATAGGCTTAATGCAATACTTCTGTTTGTGTTATCATATGAAGGTTATTAAAATACTAAAATGAGACTACTGAACATCCAGTGCAGCTCTACTCATCTGACACACACACACACACACACACACACATATATATATATATATATAAATACTTAAAAGTTGTATCAAGATTTGTAAGCATAAAAAATCTGTAATTTATATCTTAAAAAGTAAGATATGGGGTTTTAACAGGAGTCTACATACTTTGTTTCTCATTGGGACATTATGATGCTTTCTATTACACAGCCCTTCACAATGAACACTGAAATTATTGGTGTCTCAAAAGCTGAAACATCCAGTTCAAAAATGTATCCCACCTGATATCACTTCCCAAAAAAAGCATGTGAAATTTCAGAATTGGAAACAGATGAGTTGTTGCAACTTTGTTTTGAAGAACTAGTGCAATTACCTGGAGAAGCTCTGAACCATGAAATAAAGAGAAGTAATCAAATGATTCAAAGGGTTCATTGATATTTACAAGCTGATATCAAGCAATCCCCATTAATTGCTCTTACAGCTTCAGTGTAGTTTGGACTGCAGAAGTTTCTGGTCATCATCACAACCAGACTTCTGGAGAGTCATAATCAAAGAGTTTTAGGGTTAAAACTCTAATAGATTACTTTGGAATAACAGTCAAATTCCAGTTGAAAAAGATTAGAATTTAAAGACAGACATATTTTGAACAAAATAAAATGGGGAGAACATAAGCAAAATGGACAGATTATTGTACACACTACAGTCCTTATCAAGTCCTTTTCCATGAAACCCAGAATGTGATACCTTTCTTCAGTATTCAGCAGACACTTTTACCCAGAGCAACACACAAAATCACATTAGAGAGGTGGGTGAATGTAATATTAGGAGTCATGTCTGAGAACTCTTGTTGGTACAGCATGGTATGCTTGCCCAGTTTAGGAACTGAACTTCTGCCATGTGAAGAGCCGTGGTGTTCATCTTTGTTGGTGATCAGACAAGTCAACATTTATAATAGTGTTTTTATTGCTTTTATTGTTTTTATTTTCCTTGATTGTATCAGCTTGAGACAATTTTTTTCATCAAGAAAGCTGAAATTCTGCAGTCATGTGTTCATTTTATCTTGGAAAGGCTGTGTTTGTGGAGAGGTGTGAATTGTTTCCACACCCTTACCCTTTCATGTCTCATTGCTCAATAGCAGCTCAACAAAACATCACACAGAGAGCCAAAGGCATCCCAATTAATCTGAATTAGGCTGTGTAGAGGCTAAGTAGAATTAGCCTGTATAGAGTCATGAGAATGAGAGAATCGGATGAATATAGGAAGAGAGCCAAGAGCAAAGTCGACAAGACACTAAAAAAAACACCCCAACAGTGATCAATCTGAATTCACTATGCTACACTAACCACACATGAAGTTGAACCAAATAGTCATACATGTCACATTCATTATTGACATGTACTGACCTTCACCTGTTTGTGTGTTTCTGTTGTTTATCCATTATGCATGCAAGAGAAACAGAAGCAAATCCATGACGGCCTATTATTTTTAGCTTTACAGCATTGCATTGTATTTTATCTATTTTGTTGGTCATCTTATTAATGGATGCATTTGTCAGCTTTGATAAACTTTTTTTCACAGCAGAATTGCTCTGAAAACCAAGGTCAAAGCATTGCGTTGGCTGGTTTAAAGTGCTTAGGTCCAAGCTGGGCCAAAACATTCTCTTAACAAGTCTGACAAGTGCTTCAGAGGCAGTAAGATGTTGATTAACTGACAGACTGTCAATCTTTCCATCTGTCAGCTTGGTCTAGAGGACCTGCCCTCCACTCTTGAGCTCAGTAGTGTTTGATGGCTTCTGAGGTTTGATGCAGCATGTCATGAAGACAGCAATCAATTTACCTCCCCAACCACCACCATCATCACCACCACCACCTCTGACATAAAGTGCTGTTTACAACTAGAAAGTCCTTATTCGCATTGATACAATAGTTCTCTCACAATGCTGAAGGCAATTACAGGACAGACAGAAGGAGACTAGAAGGGACAGACTGTAAGTGCTAGTATTATTTTTATTTTTGCATGCATTGGCAACGAGACTCACCTGGACTGCATAGCTCTTGAAAGGAGAAATTGCATTTGACTTTTAGCTCAGCATTAGGTTAACCCTGTCCAAATGTATTGCTGCAGCTCACTGACAGGTCAGCCAGAGGGATGTGTAATCAAGGACAGTTGCTTAATCAAACATGGGTTTAAAGGCTGTTTACGCATGCAGTGCAGGGCTGGACGGGCATATGCTGCACTGACAAGTGGCCGGGAGGGAGCTAGATTAGATAAGATCTTACATGAATCTGATTATATTAGAGCACAGTAAAAAAAATTAATAAATAAAAAAACCCAGACATCAGCAGCACTCTGCTGCAGGTAATGTCATGGCTCAAAGCTTTGGCTAACCAGGGGCTGGACATAGAGCACTATACTTATCTTTACTGACTTGTCTAGGCACTTGTATTATAATTGGGGGTTAAGGACACTGGAGTGAAGGGGCAGCTGTTTGTGTCTATGTCGCTTTCCTGACAGTCAACACAGCTGGCTATTGTCTCAATTAGTCACAGTAGTTTAATTATTAAGTGCTGAACTGAGTCCAGGCAAAAATCTCTGCATCACAGTGGGGCACTGCGACTGAGCTCAGAGTATGTGTGGGGGCTAGGAAGGGACGGAGAGTGAATTAGCGCGTACTGCTGACACCTTGCAGAGAAGCCTGTAGCCCACCTGTGCTGTTTGACAGTGCCAGTCTGGTGGTTAAGTTGAAAGTGCTTGGACCCCTGCAGAGGTAAGAGAAGAGTGGATAAGTTTCAGACAGGGTGGAGCCTCCTGTAGAATTGCAGGTGGTCTGGGCATGCTGTGGCAGCACACTGGGCTGGCCATCCATCAGCCTTCCTTTGTAGTTCACTGTTTCAGTATGAGCAACTAAAACCAGTGTGCACTGGAAGAATGTGATAAATGGAAAAATTAAAATCCCAGGCTTATTACATTATAAGGCTTATTATTCAGCAACTACAGGGACTTCCATGCAAACTGGCTGAGCTCTTCTTGGGTTAAAATTTCAAGAGCTTTTTTGTCATATGCACAGCAGAAAAGGCAGTTGCAATGTACAATGAACTTACATGATGCTTACATTGCTATTCCTCCAGTCACCAAATATGATATTAGACAAAAATAGAAAAAAATAGAAAATATAAGAATAACACTAAAACCAAAAGTAAAAAAGTAAAAAATTACAAAGTTAAAAGAAAAATTAAAGTTACATGTATGTAGAGCAGCTGCTCATAAAGTGCATGTTGCAAGTAACAGATGTAAACAGTTATTGAGTGCAAGGTTGGCCAAAGTTAAACTGGTTCAGAATGGGAGGGTGGAAGAGGTACTGAGTGAGGTATTCACGAGCATGATGGCCTGTGAATAGAAACTGTTCGTCAGTCTTGTGGTCCTGGTCTTCACACTCCTGTAATGTCTGCGTGAAGGTAGGAGTGTGAAGAGTCTGTGCTGGGGGTGTATACTGTCCCTGATTATTTTGTGGGCCCTCCTGATGACCCTGGCATGATAAATGTCCTGTAGTGAGGGGAAGGCTGCTCCTGAGATGGACTGTGCTGTTTTGATCACCCTGGAGAGCCTTTCTGTCCTGAGCAGTGCAGTTTCCATACCAGACTGTGATGGAGCTGGTAAGAACACACTCGATCATACTCCTGTAGAAAGTGCTGTGAATTTTGGCTGGCATGGCAAATTTCCTCAGCCTTCTCAAAAGTAGTCGCTGCTGGGACTTCCTGATGATGAGGTGTGTGTTGTGAGACCAGGTGAGATCCTCACTGATGTGGACACAGAGGAATTTGAAGGTTTTCACCCTCTCCACCTCAGTCTCACCCATGTACAGGGGTGTGTGCAACTCCCACTTCCTCCTTGGATCCAACAATCATTTCCTTGGTCTTGTCTGCATTCAAGGAAAGATTGTTATGATCACACCAGGCCACCAGCTCAGCCACCTCCTTCCTGTACGCTGTCTCATCCCCACCAGTGATCAGTCCAATGACTGTAGTATCATCAGCAAACTTGATGATGTTGGTGTTGTTCTGCGAAGCCACGCAGTCATAAGTGAAGTGTATGTACAGGAGGGGGCTTAGCACACAGCCCTGGGGGACCCCTGTGCTCACTGTTCTTCTACTGGATGTGTGGCTGCCAAGTCTGACTGACTGGGGTCTGTCTGTTAGAAAGTTCAGCACCCAGTTTCAGAGGGTGGGTGTCAGTCCGAGGGTGAGGAGCTTTTCTGAGAGTTTATATTGGATGACCGTGTTAAATGCTGAGCTGTAGTCAATCAAGAGCATTTTGACATACATGTCCTTTCCCTCCAGGTGTGTGAGGGCTTTGTGAAGGGCAGTGCTCACTGCGTCGTCTGTGGACCAGTTCAGACGGCATGCAAGCTGGAGAGGGTCTATAATGTCTGGAATGGTTTCCTGGATATGAGCCATGACTATTCTCTAGAAGCAATTCATCACTATTGGGGTAAGTGCAAAGGGCAATAGTCATTTAGGCAGGTCACAATGCTTTTCTTTAGGAGGGGAACGATGGTGGCGGTCTTGAAGTATTCTTGAAGGTTTTAGTGAGAAAATAGCCTTGTTTGCTCTGGACTGCACCCCTATCTATGACTACAAACATTTTACAAGTTGTCCCCAGGCGTGTATTGTTGTTATAAGGTTATGTCTAACCTCACAAAAATGGGGAGGCACGTGTTTATTAAGTAAATGGCTGTTTAGGTTTCTGTGCTGGCACCTTCTGTTTTGTCCTCAGACAGAAACCTGAGAGCGATTTAGTAGTGCAGCTTTATTTGTGGGCGGCAACACATACGTATTCTCTAATAGGGCTACAAAACAGTTTATGCAATAGTGTGGGAAAGCACTTTGACTGAATTGAAATTAGATTTCCCTCTCTTACACCTCCACACACACACACACACACACACACACACACACACACACACACACACAGCACTTTCTGACCGCAGGAGTTTTTTTTTTTTACATATACTTGTTGTGTATGCATGGCTTTCAGTCTTTCAAATGCTTGAAATGGTTTTTTAATGAAATTCTAATTCAGTAAAGAAAACAAACAACGGTTAAAACAGGGTCCATTTGACCTTTTATCCTAAGAGAATGAAAATGAAAGTGTTTTATTAGCATAATTAAGCCACACTACTGTTCAAAACTTTGCAATCACTTGTAGTATTAATAATTTTTTGTTATTTTATAGACAATACTACTTTACTTTTTTCAAGGATTCCAAGTGTTCATAGTTAAGCATTAAACTGTAATTATATTTTAAAATATTATTGTCAAGTTATCCACCTTAAGATTTTATAATCCCTTTGTTTCATTTATTATGGATATGTTTTAGTATTGAGGCACAATTGTTGTGTCCTTATAATGTCCATATTAACCCATAACAAAAGATTAGTTGGTAATTACAAAAAAGTCCAAATGCACAGTTGAACTAAGACTGATAAATAGGCTGCTATTATTTATGAATATATTCATATGACATCTAACTTGTATAATGCATGTAATATTAGTAATAAATAATAATAATATTAATAATAATAATAATGCAATTCAAACTGTTTTTCTTTGGTTTTGGCTTGGTCTCAAATACCTTTAGTCTTAGTAAGGCTAAATAAGAGCAATGCAAACACTCTGGAAAGTTCTTTATTCAGCATTATTTCTGCTTAATAAAGTAGTAATGAGCAGATACTTCATTAGTAGTTATGACACATTTAAACTTGTTTTTGAAAATGTATAATTCACATTAGTTAATGCTTAATAAAGTTGCAGGAGCAGCCAGTTCAGTAGTCATTACTGGATCTTTAGTTGCCAGATATTGGCAACTATTAAATTAAATGTTGTGCAAAAATTTTCATTTACCCTGATTATTGCTTAACACATATATTAATGAGTAAGGAGTAGCTTGATGCCGCTTAATAAGAGCACAACAGAGTTACAGATGCCCTGGAAAATGCTTAATAATGTAGTAATAACAAACAACTTGCTTGTTAAGGCTTTATAATAGCATTAGAAGGGCATTATAATGTCCACTTATACTGAAGTTTTCCCTTTATAATAACCTAATTCTTGATGCTATACAGCTTTCTCATTTTAAAAGAAGTTTTTATCATTCTGCAAGTAAAATATATGAATGTTTAATGTTTTTAATGTTGTGTCCTAAAAATTACTTCTATATAAATCTATAACACTTCACAGGGCTAGCATATTAGGATAATGTCATACATTTTTCTGAAACCAAATTGGTTTTATATTATTGAAGACATTGATTCCAAACTTTTAAACAGTGCTCTATTGCTTTTATATAGTTATTTGCAAAGTAAAAAAATAAATAAAAATAAAGCAACAAACAAGCAGCAATTCAAACATATGCTTGTGTGTTTGTGTCAACAATTTTCTTTACCAAAAAAGTAGTTCCAACAGCTTAATGAAGAAAAAAAAACACAGTCAGAGCCAACTGCTACATACATATCCATAAGGGATGTGTTTATACATAATGTTTCACTACTGAACCTGTGCTGCCACTGCTGGAGAGCAGTAGCGCCACCGGCCCACTGGGGGAGCAGGTGGGCGGGTTGACCCGAGTTTCTGCGGTTGAATGGGAAGGCAAGTTGAGAGAGTCTGAACTGGTGGCGTCCCGCAGGTTGTTGTTCTCAGTTATTTTTCACACAGAGCATGGGAAATATATGCCTGTAAGTATGAGTGCATTCTAAGTTCATGTAGAGTGATGTAATGTAGTTTGTAGTCTTGTTTATGTTATTACGCAGTCGCGCTCATCAATGCTAATCGCGTTAGCTTGTCTATGGGAAAACCCATTATATGTTAGCATCGAGCTAGCGGGATGCATACTACCTATTGTTTATCTTTTATGGGGGCTATGCCAGCTGCAGTTTAAGACAGTGGAGCTTTAATTTAGATCGTGAAATATATATATTATGTGACTATATGCGTGTTGTACTATGTTCTTTCTTATGTTTGTAGTTTTACAGTGCCTTCATTTGAGAGTCAAATAAATCCTACTACGATGGTGGAAAACTTTTGCCTCTTATTTTGAAGAACTGTTATCTATCTGCATAACTGGACATCCAAGTACAGCGAGGGCAGAATAGAACCCATGACACATGTTGTTGCACTTTGAGTGTAAAATAATTTGATTCTCTTGGTTCATCCACATTACATTTAGCAGGATAAAAAAAGAATCCTTCACATTAAGTTATACTTTCATCTGTGAATAGTGCTTAATTTAATGGCCAATTTACTTTCAATAAGAGACCAGAAAAAGAAGAGGACAGATGACAACTGTGCTCCTCTCTCCTCTGGTGATGGCCAGCGCCCCAGTGGTGTTTCACGTCAGAAAATCTCACTCTCTGAAAAGAGCTAGTGTGAAGTGGCTCAGGGCCTTGCACCCCAAATAGCCTCAGGGAGCCATGGCCACATTTTCTGAGTTTTGGCCTAAACAAGCATGAGGTCTTTCCACTGACAGTAATGAACAACATCAGCCCATAGCTGACTCACCTCTTTCTCCTCATTCTAGCAGACAACTCTTTGCTGAGAGCTTCCTCTCTGTTCTGCCTGGAGATTTATTTCAGCTCACGACTGAGTCAGCATGTTCACAGCCTCTTATCTTTTCCCTTCCTGCTCCTCAGTCACTCGTTCACTCACTACAGGCACATGCAGAAATCAGTTACATTGAGTAAAGTCATATGTCGCAACTCTTGACAATTCAAGGTATCACTGACTAGAGGCGGGAGGTGTGGAAGTAATCCAGTTTGGCATGCATTTGTTCCCTGACATGCATTTTACCATTCTGTGGGTACCATTATGTTGTCACATTTTGTTAGCTAACAGCAGAAAACACCAGCATCCTTTCCAACCACTTGAAAAGACTCTATGTAGAAGAATGTGAAGGAGCTACTAAAGTGTGAAGACAACATTTAGAGGGAAAAAAACATAAAATATGGTCTATGCAAGTTATGGCACATTTTCAGGTTTATGCTTTATTTGTCCTGTATGTTAAACACAGCAAATGTGCTAAAAAAAAAGTTAGCAAAAAAAGTCACTTAGTTCACTTAGAAAATCACAATTTTCTTTTTATCTTGGCAGTTCAAATGTTTTCATATGTCTGTATATCATGATAATATCATATAATAGTCAAACCTTATAAAACCTTGACCAAAATGTATTTAACTGTGCTGTGGGGACCAACTTGCGGTCCCAACAAAGAGGACATGTCTTGGCAACATGAGTGTGTAAACAGGTTTTGGTCCCCACAATGTGGTATAAACCTAGTACGCACATGCCCACACACATACAATATGTACGGGTCCTGACCCACCCTTAAGGTAAGGTGGGATCCAAGACATTGCCCAGCTTGATGAAGGCTGTATTAGAGACTATGACAATGCAATTATATGGACTGATTATACTAATAGAACAGGAACACAATGTGTTTACATCACAGGCACTGTGTACGCAAAGCACTCACAATAATGTTACATTTAAGTGGAGATAAAGAGAAAAAATGAATGCAGATTAATGGAAAAGGTATAGTTATTTATTAAAAGTTGTTGTTTAAACATGTCAAATGTTAGAACAGTTTTAGACAACATAGCAACTATCATTTTTAAAATATATAAACAAAATATTAATATAGATGTATTTCATAAACACTTAATTTCAAACATGTTTTCAGAAATCATTAATTCAATATTTCCACAGGAAACAGTTATGTTTCATGTTGTGTTTCATTCTGTTTTCAGCCACTAACTGATTTGCAGAGGTTTTTAATTAGGGTCACTGGAAGGACGTGTGTGTGTATCACACATTTCTCTTCAGTGGATTTCTGCCCATTAATCATAGTTATTCTTTAGGTTATTGTGTAAAGACTCAGTTTTATTTTCAGGAACAAATACCAGACTTTCATCTGCTGCATGTAATGTCTCAGCCAGAGGCAGGAAAAGGCGTTGAATGGTGTCTGGCCCAGGTGGGTGGCTGAGTGACTTCATTATTTCTCAGCTATCTATCCACTTCCTCTGCCCTCTGCAATGTGGAGCTGATACACACTGTACAAAGATCCTTTTATAGAACACTGTATATGAATGTAGAGCTCAATACGAAGAGTTTCATTACACAATGCTGCATATCTATTTTTATTTGTCTAATAAAGATCATCTCAATCATAACATTCGCATTGATATTTCTTTCATGTGTAAATCCCACTCCAAACATATATCAAGCCTGTAATAAATACATAAATAAGAGAGAAAATTATTGAAAGTGGTCTGTGAAGGTTCTATAACTCAATAGAGAATACAGAACTCTCCCTATATGTAGAAGTGTCTATATAGAATGTGAAACTATGAATAGAAAATATAAATTTCTTTAAATTAAATATAGAAATCTTTGTGTAAAATGTTGAACTCTTACAGTTCTAAATCAAATGTAGAATGTTCTATATAGAATATCTAAATGGATTGCAGAACTCTCAATAAATAATGTAGAACTCTAGAGAATGTATAACTGTAAATTGCATAAAGAGCTATTCAGACTGTAGAACTCTATAGAAAATGTAGAACTCTGTAAATTGAATAAAGAGCTATTCAGCCTGTAAAACTCTATAGAGAATGTAGAACTCTGTAAATTGAATAAAGATTTATTCAGACTGTAGAACTCTATAGAGAATTTAGAACTCTGTAAATTGAATAAAGAACCATTCAGACTGTAGAACTCTATAGAGAATGTAGAACTCTGTAAATTGAATAAAGAGCTATCCAGACTGTAGAACTCTATAGAGAATTTAGAACTCTGTAAATTGAATAAAGATCTATTCAGACTGTAGATCTCTATAGAGAATGTAGATTAATGTAGAGAATTTAGAATGTAAATTAAATGTATTTGGAATGCAGAACACTATAAATAATGTAATTTGTTCATATAGAACTCTTTTTATAGAACACAGACCTCTCACAACACAATACAGAACACTTGACATAACACTCATATACAATTCTCATCCAGCAATTGCACAGGGAGACAAAATGAGAATTTTGTTTTAAATATTTTACATTTACTTTTGTCTAAAAGAGAATAAATATTACAAATGTTTTCTCATTTGTGGAGCACTGAGGGTACTGAATCATTGGTTATCATTTCCCTCAAGCCATGAAGTAATTTTTCTGTGGTGTATTTATATATATATAGTTATATATTGTGCTGCACATATATATTATATTTTATTGTGTTGCACTGTATTGTAGTTTACTTTATTGTTGAATGCACTGTGTATTGTAGTTTACTGGTATTGTATTGTATTGTATTGTATTGTACGGCACAGAGTTCTGTGTTCAACTCTGTTCCTTTTTTCTGGGTATCTACACTGTCTTTTGTTTCTAGCAGTATCTGAGCTCAGGACTGTCTTTTTTCTCTAACCTATTGGTAACTAGCAAAGATACTTTCTCTAGATAGACAAAGCTCTTGTTGTAAGTCGCTCTGGATAAGAGCGTCTGCTAAATGCTGTAAATGTTAATAATTTAAAAATGTAAAAACAAAACATGTGAATGCAAAATCACTGTAAAAGCTTTGAAAAAAGTTACTGAAAATGACTAACGTAATGGCATAACTGGGTAAAAAGGCTTCATAGACTATAGAAATACGCTGATGATCAGTCATGTGAGGAAGAGGCAAGACGACTAGCCTTAAAATGAGTGAGGCATGATCCACTGAGTGAATTATAGTTTGTGTACTAAACTGCATTTTCTGTTCATTTTTCTAAATGATAAGTGAGGAACTGAGCATTAAGCTGTAATGTAGAAATGTGAGTAAAATGGAGGATCTCAGGATGACAGACTTTGGTTTTTTTTCCCTTATATTTAGATGAGGATTTTTTATTAACACTTTTTTTTTTCTTTCTTTCAAAGAGTATAATCTGATTAATGACTATCAAACGTGATCAAATCTGTGGTCAGAGTAATTTACCTACTGCCTGTTCCTTCCTAACTATTTCACAGTTCTTTACTGCTGTTTGATTACTTTGTGATTATTATTCTCTGAGAGCAGGTTACCTCTGCACAATGCCTGTGTTTCTGTTTTGATACTACAACTGTTTGCTAATTGCTTCTCTGTCGGAACAGAAAACAACACAAATCATATTCTATTCATGAATCATTTATGATGTTAATTCATGAATTTGAATAATGTGTGCTTGGACGTGCAGTGCATGCTTTCTTTGCTAATTCAGTGAACTATCTTAGCATAAAATTCCATCAGAGGTACAGAGAAAATTAGTTCACCAAAAAGTACAGCAAAAAGCACTTTAACTAAATTAAAAATACCACACACGCATGCACAGGTCAAGCCCTATGCTGGTTGGCTTGCAGAAAGTGGAGGGTTAGTCAGAGATGAAACACTGTGTGCGTGTTGAATGGTGTGTATGTGTGTGTGTGTGTGTGTGTGTGTGTGTGTGTGTGTGTGTGTGTCCTGGGTGGGTGGCTGGGTGACTTCATTACTGCTCTGCTCTTTGTCCCCACCTCTACCCTCAGCATTGTTGAGCTGGCACTCACTTCTACGCTCTTAGCCAGCACTCTCGGTAGCCAATGATCCAAAACCCGGCCAAGATCACAGCACATACTCGACCACTCCCACCTCCCTCCTCTTCTTCATGAAGCCCTGCAGCCTGATGGTGAAAGAGAAGATTGCTTTATGAAAGACCTCAAATCAGAGCAACTAGAGACTTCGCAAGTAGGCACAAGTAGGAAGTATGTACAGTTAGGCAGTGTGTCTCTCTCTCTCTCTCTCTCTCTCTATATATATATATATATATATATATATATATATATATATATATATATATATTTATATATAGGTTCGATCCCCAGAGCCAACATCACATGACTGGGGCATCCTTGAGCAAGACACCTAACCCCCAACTGCTCCCCGGGCGCTGCGGATTGGGCTGCCCACCGCTCTGGGCAAGTGTGCTCACTGCCCCCTAGTGTGTGTGTGCTCACTAGTGTGTATGTGGTGTTTCACTTCATGGATGGGTTAAATGCAGAGGTCAAATTTCCCCATTGTGGGACTAATAAGGGTCTCTTAATCTTAATCTTAATCTTAATATATATATATATATATATATATATCGCTCTTGTCGGAAGAAAATCTTTTTTGACATTTTTGAGATTTTTACATAATTTTAAAATACTTGTTGCCATTTATATTATGCATAAATTTCATGATGAATACACTGAAAGAAATGGCCCAAAATGACTTGGAAAAATGTCTGGTTCCATTGACTTACACTGAAAGTAAAGTAGTTTTTTTTCCCTCCTCCTGTGAAGGTATCATTTTGGAGATACAGGGTTTTCTTCTTTCTTCTTGCAATTTTCTTGCAATTTTTACATGTCTCTTGTATTACTGGCAATGCCTGTAAAATTTCACAAATGCCTGGTATCTCAAAAATAATGACATTTTCAGTAAATTTGATGATAAATTCAGCTTAAAACCATCTTTGTTTTTAAAAGCCTATCCAAGGGCTGGGGCTACAAATTACAGTTGTATTTAAATTGTTTTATGAACGTGCATTAGATATTTGCAATAACTGAAGCTTATGATTGATTATTGAATTCACAAAAGTCCTGCTTCTTTTATGGACACAACTTGAACAAACTTTCAGCTTTGGTAGCATCTGTAACACTTGTGCTAACAGACTAAAAAAGTTCAGTAGCATCAAGAAAATTTTGGAAGCATGAATGCTGAATGTTGCCAAGTTTGAATTAAAATGTATTCTTGAAACCATGTCTGCATTAAATATATGATATGTGCTTAGCAACTAGATGTTAAAGTAACAGTACAGCTATTACCAGCATTGTGATACTAGATACTAGACTAAATTCTCACTTATTCTAAGTGCCACTGCCTTGTTTGAAGCATTACAGCTCTGTACACGGCAAAAGAAACCATTTAAAGTAATCAAATACTGTACTGTACTGCCATTTATAAACATTTCTACCTTTTTATTGTTCATAGTGATAAATTATGCGTTAATGGTTTATTAAACAAAGTTATAATAAAGTGTTACTACAAATACAGTGATCTAGATGAGGCTTAACCTTAGAGCCAGAATAAATCTGTAAACAGTTTTGTCTCTGAGATTAAAGTGTGGTATTCTATAAAGTTTAAATGAATGACATTAAAACAAAAACACCATTCAAAGTTTCCTTAATTACACGTTTTCACAATATATCTCAGCCTAAAAATGCAGGCTAATTTACTACCGCTGCTCTTTTCACTGCAGGTTTGCTCTGATGATTTTTCTTTTCGCTTGACAGAGGAAGTAGCACATACAGATGGCTGTGACTTACTCACATGACTCGCTGAGAGTTGTGTGAATCATTGCAAAGGATCAATATAACTAGAAAAAAAGAAATACAATCAGCCTTACTAAAACACACTGAGCTCAGAGATGCACATTGAGATCTGTGTGTGTGTGAGAGAGAGAGAGAGAGAGAGGGAGGGAAAGAGGGAGAGCAGGAAGAAGAGAGCAGTTTCTGCTCGACTAGTCAATCGGTCACTCTCCAGATTGCCTGCGCTCTTGGCTCTCTCCTGTAGGCAGATCTTCTCTGAAGAAGTCATTTCAAAGTGAATCCAGGCTGGGTGCTGCTGAAAATTCCCTTGTTATGTTTCATTTGCATCATGTTATTTGTAAGGGTTCAATACTTGATATACACCCAAACACTGATACCACTTTATCATATATTGATTATTTGTTTTTTTCATTATTTTCCTCACATTCACTTAGAAAACATAACCCTGGCATGAGGATGAGGAACTTCTACACTACAGCTGTTACAACCTGGTGATTCCATCATACCATAAGGTTCTACAAGAGACGCAGTATTCTCCTGTATTGGCTTAAAGAATTTCAGTTTCTTTGTCAATAACACCCACAGGTCAAGATGAGCATGGATTTCTTGTAGATAGGGAGAAAAAAAAAACAGGATTATCTGAGGCAACTTGCTTAGCTCTATATACACCATATTACCAAAAGTATTTGCTTGTCTGCCTACACACGCATATGAGCTTGAGTGACATCCCATTCTTAATCCCTAGGGTTTAATATGATGTCAGCCCACCCTTTGCAGCTGTAACAGCTTCAACTGTTCTGGGAAGGCTTTCCACAAGGGTTAGGAGTGTGTTTATGGGAATTTTTTGACATTCTTCCAGAAGCACATTTGTGAGGTCAGACACTGATGTTGGACGAGAAGGCCTGGCTTGCAGTCTGTGCTCTAATTTATCTCAAAAGTGTTGTATTGGGTTGAGGTCAGGACTCTGTGCAGGCCAGTCAAGTTCTTCCACACCAAACTCACTCATCCATGTCTTTATGGACCTTGCTTTGTGCACTGGTGCGCAGTCATTTTGGAACAGGAAGGGGCCGTCCCCAAACTGCTCCCATAAAGTTGGGAGCATAAAATTTTCCAAAATCTCTTGGTCTGCTGACGCATTAAGAGTTCCTTTTGGAACTAAGGGACGAAGCTCAACTCCTGAAAAAAAAAAACACACTATAATAACACTTGGTACAGTGCAGTCAGATAAGCACCGTTCTCCTGGCAACTGCCAAACCCAGACTCATCCATCAGATTGCCAGATGGGGAAGCGTGACTTGTCACTCCAGAGAACACGTCTCCACTGCTCTAGAGTTCAGTGGCAGCACTTTACACAACTGCATTCGATGCTTTGCATTGTGTTTGGTGATGTAAGGCTTGGATGCAGCTGCTTGGCTAAGGAAACCCATTCCATGAAGCTCTTTACACTGTTCTTGAGCTAATCTGAAGGCCACATGAAGTTTGGAGGCCTGTAGCAATTGACTCTGCAGAAAGTTGGCAACCTCTACGCACTATGTGCTTCAGTGTCCACTGACTCTTCTCTGTCATTTTTACATGGCCTACCACTTCATGGCGGAGTTGCTGTCGTTCCCAATCGCTTCCACTTTGTTATAATCCCACTGACAGTGGACTGTGGAATATTTAGTAGTGAGGAAATTTCATGACTGGACTTGTTGCACAGGTGACGTCTGATCACGGTACCATGCTGGAATTCACTGAGCTCCTGAGAGCGACCCATTCTTTCACAAGTGTTTGTAGAAGCAGTCTGCAGGCCTAGGGGCTCGGCTTTATACACCTGTGGCCATGGAAGTGATCGGAACACCTGAATTCAATTATTTGGATGGGTGAATAAACACATTTGGGTTTAAGTCTGAGAACACAATCGTACAGTCATATGGAAAGTTTAAAAGCCCTCAGCTGAAATAAAGTTTTATTGATTTTATAACTTAAAAGAAGTTTAACATGTCCTCTACAGTGAGTATCTGTGACATCTGTAATGCCATGTATTTCAAAAATGACAGTCACAACTCATAGCAGATAATCCAACCTTTAGCCTTTAACAGCCTTGAATGTTGTTGGCAAAATAGTGCAAATATTGAATATGACATCTGAACATATAACTGTTCAAATCTTGTATCTGTCCATTCATCATAAACACTGTATACTTTTTTGGAGATCAACAATATATTCTCTGCTTATGTTTGCAGAAATGGTTTCGCATTTTTGAGTGAATCTAAGCAAAATATTGGTGCATGTGACGTCTCTGTAAAACTAGACCCACTGTGTTGAAATACAGTCATTTGGTTTACAGTTATACAAACCCAGCACCTCAAAGTGGGTGCATAAAACAGCTTGCAACTCTTGAGACTTATAGGTGCTTGTACTGCGTTATTGGATGGGGAGAAGCTGAGCGATCCACATGTTCTCTAAATACACTGTGCCTGTGAGAAGGCTGCTCCATGAATTAGCAACAGTATGAAAATAGGTCAGTACAAAGACTCTGAATTATCACCTCAGTCTGCAGATTTCTCCCTGAGCACTTCTGTATCTTTTACATCTCTCTCTCTCTCTCTCTCTCTCTCTCTCTCTCTCTCACACTCACACACACACACACACTCTTACTCTCACTCTCTCTCTCTATCTCTAGTAAAATTAATAAAACTAGTTTTATTCAAAATATTTGTGAGTTAAATAAAACCAGTTCAATGGTTTGGTACCACATTATGTAATGAAAACAATACACACGAACATCAATAACAGCATATAGCATCAATGTTTTCAGTATTTAGTGTTTTCCCTTTCCATTTATTGCAACTTCTATTCTTTCTGGAAAGATTTGCTGACAGTTTTTCAAAGCAATCTTCAAGGATGTTTTTCCACACCTCTGAAGTTCAGTCTTAGATGTTGGTTTGTGCTTCAACGCTCTTAATATGTCTAGGACCAGACACCACCTAATAGCTATGCTTCTTATCAGCAGTCAGAGTTGCTAACACTTTCTACATACACACACTCACACCGTGCATGCACACCTCATCCCAGCCAACTGTCGTTATCAGCTCCGCTCCTAGTGATAGCAGGCCTCAGCATACATATCTCTCCCTGCTAACTCCTCAGTGACTGCAGCTGATGCAAACACACACATACATTCCACTCCAGACCACACATACACTCTTAACCCATGCTGACAGACCCCCTCACTTATTTGAATCCACCCTCTCCACTATCTGCATAAAAGCTTTGTGCTGTGACTCCAGGCATGGCTGAGATTCTCCCAGGTAAAACAAACTTCAGTACTGTGTGCTCCCTCTTTATCCAGTCTATTAACCTCTTCCCCTTACATACCCAAGAAACTCATGTACAGTATGAAAACCCACCTTTCATAAACAGCTCATTGGAAGCAGCTGCTCTGGGCTGTATCAAGAATTCACCTTCCAAACAAGGCTGGCACAGTTACTAATACACTCCTGCAAGGCTGAGGAAATGTCAAGGTTGTACATTGATGATATATTGTTTGTTCTTGTTCTAAAAGGGTTGTTCTTTGTACTAAGCAAAGACAGACAGCTGCCTAGGGCCCTGTTAGCCAAGGGACACATGAAAACACAAATAAAACATACTGGATACTGATCAGCCATTAAACATTAAAGTAACCTCCTTGTTTCTACACTCACTGTCCATTTTATCAGGTCCATTTTGTAGTTCTGCTTCTTTGTATGCTTCGTTAGCCCTCTTTTACCCAATGATCAGGACCCTCAAAGGACCACCATGGAGCACGTATTTTTGGTGATGGGTCATTCTTAGCACTGCAGTGACATCAACGCAGTGGTGTGTTAGCATGTGTTGTGTTGGTATGAGTGGATCAGGCACAGCAGTGCTGTTGGAACGTTTAAAGCATTCTGCTTACTGTCCACTCTACTAAGCACACCTACCTTGTTGGTCCACCTTGTAGAAGTCTAGTCCTTCATCAGTGGTCAGAAAACTCTTCCCACAGGACTCTGTTGGCTGGATATTTCAGGATGGTGGAATATGATCAGTCCAACAGTGGCATAGGGGTGTTTAAAAAGTATATAAGATATAAACCAGTCATATTCTTTTAACAGTCTCAAAAATGGGAAATATTGGATGTATTGACTTAATTTAAGATGCACCACACACACACACACACACACACACACACACATACACAGACACACACACAGACACACACACACACACACACACATACACATCTACCTATGAATACAGAACTCACAGTAGGGGGTGATGAATGCTTTTGTGAATA
Source organism: Pygocentrus nattereri (assembly GCF_015220715.1). Taxonomy (NCBI): domain Eukaryota; kingdom Metazoa; phylum Chordata; class Actinopteri; order Characiformes; family Serrasalmidae; genus Pygocentrus; species Pygocentrus nattereri. The sequence goes on from NC_051237.1 coordinate 3,745,715, forward strand.
ATTTCAGACAAAGTGCAGTCCTGTTGTTAACCCATGGCTGTAAATTAGCATGGCTGAGAAGTGTGTAGAGATCACATTATGTCCTGATAAAATGAACATTACCTCTTGCAAAGGAAAAGCAGTTCTGTTAGCTAATGTCACTGTTTTGTTAGGTATCTTGTTTTGCTTGCGTTATTGATAATGCTCTAAGCATTAAGAGAGTTTGAGGGTGGGTTTTCGAGGGGGGTGTACCCTTGTTTGCAATCCAAAATCAAAAGTTTAACAAGTTCTCCACAGATATACGTTCTTGTTACGAGATCACATTTGACCCTGCAAGACTACCAAGAATTGAAGGAACTGTTTATTTTTTTTCTTCTTGTTCTCAGTGCCAAGTTTATTTGTTTACATCATTTGTCTTCCAAAATAAAGTATACAACATGAAACCATCAGATGCTGCTGTAAAGTTGCAAACACTTTATTTTAAATAGTCCTTTGTAGATGATCAATAAACTCTTAAGGGTCAGTAACACCTCAACAACCTCAGTGAAGTAGTAGTAGTGAAGCATCTGAACACACTGAAGTAAATATCTTGAAAATGGACTGTTGATACAATACTTGCATTAAGTTGATGTATTGTTGATATATTACATGATGTATATTTAATACATTACTTATATTAGACAAAACCCAACTTTACCCAAAAACTAACCCCAACCCTGGCCCTAATCCTAACCCTAACCTCAATCCACAGTGTAATTCCAACCCTGGTCCTAATCGTAACCCTAACCTTAACATCAACCCAAAACTGAATCCTGAACCTCCTCTTGGCCCTGATCCTAACTGGATTAAGCAAAAACCTGATCCAGTTAAACTCCAGTTACAGAATGGCATCAGTGTTATACCTGTTATGTTATCCTCTCAGGCTAAAATCTACATAAACATTGGTGTCTATATAAACTTAGACACCAAATAAAATGAAAAACAACTGGATTCAGCAGATTATAAACATATTTGTTTATGCACAGAATTAAAAGTCTCTTCATAATCTATTGAATGTTCTCACAGCTGCTACATCACTGATATGTTCTTGATATGCTACCGAGAGTCTTTTGTGTGTTTATTTTATCTAAAATGGTCACTCACAATAAAGTGCCATCGTGTTTTCTTCCAGTGCAGCTGTTATGTGGTTGGAAGAGTTTTACAGAACACTGGCAAAAATTACTTTTAACCTAATGAGAACTTCTAGCGCACAACTCAACTCATAATTAGAGTGTATCTTTTATTTCAAGTGACATTTATTGTGGTTGCATGTGGCAGGTCATACTGTTAGAGCGAGCTTATGTAGTTCCAACTATTTACAACAACATAGTGTAACTTGGTAGCATATCACTGTAACTGAAAACTCAGTGTAATTTAATAACTCTGAACAAAAACTGTCACAGTCTGATCAATCAATGATACATTTTGTTCTTCACAAAAGTAGGTTGAATGAGGTTTTTGCAAGAGATTTTTTTTTCATCCAACCTCGTAAGAAAAGGACTCAAAGAAATGTATTTGTGGGTAGATCATGGATAAATTGGTAGACTTCTGTAAATTGCTACAGTAGCAGCAAGCAGGTGCAATCAAACTATGTGCAATCATACAATGCGTTTGTGGGCAATACATGGATAGGTCAACTACTGCAAAGCTGAGGAAAGGTCAAGGTTGTAAGTTGACAAAATATACCAACACCCCTCCCCCCACGCTATCCCCTGGTGGAGCAGGGTTCCCTTCTCCCTACTGTAATAGCATTTCTGGACGCAGTCAATTACACACTCAGTAGCCTCAGCACTACTGGATGGAAGGAGAACGCAGAGTGCGTAAACGGCTGGTCTACCACCTTCTGCCAATCATCTCTCTGGCATGATGCCGGGCTTTGCAATGGTTGAGGGCTGTGTGAGGCAGGTGGTGAGTCGCTGTGTGTTGTGTTGTGTTGTGTGCAGCACACAGTGGACGGATCTGCCACACACATTTGGCGAATGTCTAGATGTCGCGCTGAGAATGCGCCATCCTGCCAGCCTGTCAGTGCTGTTGCATAGCACCTTGTGAGCTGTGTGAGCAGAGTCTCAGCAAGGGGTAGAAACACAAAGCACAGATTCGCTCTCACTGTCTCTCTCTCTGACACACATACAGGCATGAATGTAGGCACATATACTTGACACTCGATAAAAGCATTAAAACATTCCAATAAATTAGCCTGGATTGTGCTCAAAGCAAAGCACTAGGCCTAAATAAAGCTGTTTGCTTAGTAAGCCTTCCTCGGCCTTCGTATCACAAGCCGAGCTACGATATACTTTATACTTTTAACGGGCGCTCTTTATCTGCTCTACACACTCGTGCTGTTCTTACAGGATCACACGCAGCCAGACAGAGCAAACCTGTGGGTATTTACTCCACAGCCCCACTCCGGCAGATGGAAAATGTATTAGAGATGCCAGCAAGTCCATTTGAAACCCTTAAAGTAGCAGCTATCCAACATGTGCCCTGACAAAACCCCTCTCTAAATGTGCATAAGCTGACACGGATACCTCACCCACTCCTTCTTTTCCGTCTTTATGCGGCATAAAAATGACTTTACAAGACACATATTATGCAGCAAGTCACACAAAGAATTTATCTGACTTTTTAAGATTCAGGGCAGGGTAGATATGCTGGGAGAGCTGCCTGTAGAGGTAATTAACACTGATAGAAGTGTGGGAGAATGGTGATAATACAGTATTACTGAGCGTCTAATGACCTTTCAAAACGTCTTATAGCCCTCAAGAGATACCAATGCAGTTTGAATAGATTATATATTCGCCATAGATAAGGTGTTAAGCAGAATATTGTGCTTTGTCTAAGGTATGAAAAAAATAGCACTTACTTTATTCGCTAACCCCTGACAAGAAATACCAGTATGTCTAAAAACGTTACAAAGTGTTTGAAAGGTACCGTATAAACTTTTTAAAAAGTATGAAGAGCCCATGTACAATTCACCTTGTCAGACTATTGATATGAAACATGTGATTCAACTCTCTAACTCACGTTAAGCTGGAAACATAATAGAAGAAAAAAAATGTATATCAAATGTGGGATTTTTAAAAACAATATTAGGCTGCTTTGGGCGAGCCTAACTCTGTGTACTCCTTCAGTCTGGACACCTAAATTTGCTAGTCTTTTAGGAGCACATCCCCAAAGTGGTTAACTGGTGGCAAGGGAATGGTGGTTTGCTGTAGTGAAAATGTAGCAATAACTGAAATAGTGCATGGCTACTTGAGATTATGAAAGACCTTAAAACAAGCACATTTAGGTTTTTATTGCTCTTACATTACAGTCGTGGGCTGGAGTTTAGGTTACCAGCCTTGTTCGACCACCTGAGCCAACCACCTGAGGACATAAGTGAAGTGCCTTTAATTGATGCGCATAACTGCTCCCTGGGCACCATGGATAGGGCTGCCCTCCGCTCCAGGCAAGTGTGTGTCCCCAGTGTGGGTGTTTCACCGCACAGATGAGTTAAATCTGGAGGTCAAATTCCTCTTTATGCAAGCAATTGGTCGAAGGTTCTAATTCTAATTCCATTTTTTAGCAGTTGCAGTTAAACAGTCCTGAAATCTGGAGGTGCTGCAGCCCCTTCATCACTCTTACTTCCCACTTCCATGACTATTGACTCAAATTTTCAGCGTGACGGATCAATATTGGAGTTACACAATGACATTTAAATCCATCAATCCACACGCAGCACAGGAACACATGAAAAGTTCAAAGGGCAAATGGTGTCATTCTGCAGCTGACATTTTACAGCCTCTCTCAGACGTGACACGTCTTGGCCCAGGTTTGTGAAGCATGGTGTTTGTGTCAAGTTGATGAACGTCTCACCACTCATGATTAGTGTCAAAGCCATGCTGTTTAAAAAATTTGGACATTTTCCTCTTCCAGCATATCATGATTATAGCTAAAGGTATCAGTACATGGCTTTAACCCCTTAAACCCCAATAGCCTTTATGTGAGTCTACACTTCAGTGTTCACGCTCATATTTATACAACTTACACTATAGTTATTGAGTAGCTGTAAAAGAATAAATAGTAGGTACTAAATGAAGCCTGCGGTTTAATAAGATATTTAATGTTTTGTGATTTGCAAATTATGATACATGGAATGTATGTGTAAGTATTTGATTTTGTACTGACTTACTAGTTGGAAAACAAGAGAAACTAACCAATGGTAACTGATCCTGATTCTGTAAATCGCTGCTCTCCATTTTTGTCGTTTTTCAGTTTTTTACATCATTCAAAAAATGTTGTCTCTCTTTACATGTGTGTAAAATTCATGAGGAAAGCACCAAAAGAAATGGCCACAAAGATTACTTGGAAAAAAGTCTGATTCCATTGACTTTCATTAAAAGTAAAGTAGTTTTTTTCCTTCTCCTGTAAAGTTACCCTTTTGGAGATATGAGATTTTTTTCTGACAACAAAATGATATTTATTGAGATTTCATGCATTCAAATCAGATTACATCTTAACATCTCCCCACTTTCGACTTCCCGCCATCTCTGAATTTAAAATGTGATCAGAATGTCATATGTATGCACAGGTGTCACCTATAATAATAATAATAATAGTTATTATTATTATTATTATTATTATTATGATTACTAAGTGAGATACATTTAACATATTGTTTATCTGTACAATTGCAAGGTTCCAACTCAAAATCTATCTCAATGTCTAGTTAAAAAAGTATTCTGTATTTAATGTTAAATAACTCAAGTTTAAATATTGTATGTGCATGTTGTTCTTTCCAGTATTAACCAAGAAGACACCTATTATAGCTGTGCTTTAAAAGTGTGCACACATTTTTAAGCATTTCCTAATCAGGCATTTAGCATTTAGTAGACAGAGGCCTACCAGTTTGCTTTCAGGTTAAATAATGAGGTCTTTGGTACAGGTTAAAAACAAAAAAGCTTTGGCCTGGTAGGTATTTATTTGGAGATGATTTTCATAATGTATGTAAGGTGCTTTTGCAAAAGATGCATGTTTCTTTAGCTAGGTTAGGTTTAAAGTTAGGCTTGCTAATAATCCCTTTTTCATCTAGGCACTTGCCGTATTGTAAAAAAGTTCGGAGAAAATGTGAAGTAATTTATCTGGGCAGCAAGGAGTGATTTGTTTGCAAAGCAGTCTGATTAAAATAAATGCAAATACACAAATAAACAAAATGTAGTGAGTTATTTTGTGTGACTGTTTTAGCTTAATGATTTCTGAGGAAGTCCTATATTTCCGGGTACCTCCAGTACCTAGTTTGTTCAATCAATTCTCCATTAAATCAAAATAGGTGCTGCTGATAGAACTGAACAAATCCATGCAATAGCTGGGGAGCAGCGAAAAATATCAATGAGTAGAAAAAATACTGTGTTTGACTGTCTATGTTTATTTGTATTTATTCTAATGTTATATAGTGTTTTTACTGGCAAAAACACACTTAAGATGATTCATTCTGAGCAGGTTTTGCCCAGTGCTGTGCTGAATATATTTAATACATACCATAAATTACACATATATTGTCACTGTCCAAAGAAAAAAAATATATCTCCAAAATATGACCTCCAAAAATTTACTTTAAGTCAGTTTGGAGCTTTTCTGTCAGTCCATTCATCAAGAAAGGTTTACACAATGTGAAGGACAGCTGCTGTTCTCAAAACTAAAAATTGTCACCATGAAATGTTGTATATATACTCCATGTAGTGGATACCGATATACTCAATATACACACATCTTCTAAGCTGCTTATCTTTCTGGGGAGCTGGGGGAGCTGAGGCCTATCCCAACAGTCATTGGGTGGAGGGCAGGATACACCCTGGACAGGTCACCAGACCATCACAGGGCAGACAGACAGACAGACAGACTGTGGGAGGAATATGCAAACTCCACACAGAAAGGACCCTGGTCACCCAGCTGGGGGTTCGAACCCAGGCCCTTCTTGCTGTGAGGTGACAGCGCTACCCACTACCCACAGTATTGTATTACTGCTAGAATTTAGTATTAACTGCTTGCAATTCTGTAAATAAAATGCAAACTAGCTCACAGTTCACCCCTGAAGTTTCATGCACTGAAGCCACGTAAGCTTCAGTGCACAGGCAATTTATACACCCCCATTGGGTACATCTATAACCTTTGCAAGTGGAATCAATCAGACTCGTTTGTGGGTGGTTTGTTTCTGATCGACAGCTACGCTCGATGTGACTAAACGAGGGCTGTTGAACGGATGCCATTGGCATTAATTTGATCGGCTAGTAATGTGTGCTGTTTCTGTCTGTGGGTGGTGTTATCACAGTTACACCAGTGGTTGCTATATCTACAGGCTTCTAAGTATGAAAGAAGTGCTGGTAAATGAATCACAGGTCAAAAGGACTGTATTCTTTTCTGAAAAAACTGTGAGAGTTGACCACATTTAAAAAGATGTTTGAAGAGGTTTCGGGCATGCTGTGGGGCTCCCAGTTTTTTACCTCCCTATCTTTTACCTCCTGAATGCTATAAAGGAGTTCTTTACAGTCTAAAGTATAACAGCTATAAAAGACCCCATCTCATATCTTTGCCCTCCTTCTCACTACACCCTTAAATAACCCATTTATCACCCAACATGTAGTGAAAAGAAGGTATGGAATAACCTCTACAGGCAAGAACACAGAAAATTCTTCAGCTGGAGGCAGCTAGAGATGCTATTTTCATTGCCTTTTTTCAGTTGTGCAAATACAAACAAGGTAAAAACAATGCAAAAGAAGACAGTCATCCTTTTTGTTTATATAACCCCAGGATCCTGACAGTTGCTCAACCTCTATGAAGCTTTTGGTTTGCTGTTTTGTTTATTTCTGAAATAATTTATCTCCATGAGGTGGTCTAACTCTCAAAGAAGGAGCGAACGCACATCCTACCCCACAGAAACACGTCAGAAAGTAGAATCTGATAGAATAATCCCTTCCTTCTTCCCTGACACCAAAATAATCCATTCAGACAAATCAGCGGTATGATCTTTCATCAACTTGCCTTGGGTAGATGACAGGTCTGTTGACAGGTACGTCACAACATGTGTGACAAGTAAACACAAATACATGTCAAGGGCCCCCCACTACCGTCCCTAACACCACCGATTGCTTACTGACAACCTATTACCCATAATGCTGTCTGCAGCTGGTCAGCTGAGAGTGCTGGAGGAAAATGATTGATCATTGACTTGCTGTTGTTCACTACAGCACTGAGACACTGTTTCTTCAGCAGCCTTGAGTTTTGTTTTGTTTTTGTTTTTTTTACCTTCTCCAAGTGGGTTCTACTTTTGACAGAGTGGCTCTGATCCTCACCATTTTTTCAAAGTCTCTCCTTGGGAGCTCATCCTTTTATTCCCCTGCACTCTATTAATCCTTAGTCCCACCCTTACTATTGCTCTCGCTATGGACTCCACACTCATCTTCCTTCTCAGTACATCTATACATTCATGCTTCATACAGTCCCCAGTCTGTCACTCGCCACCGTTTTGCTCTCTTTGCTGTTTTTCTCTACATGGTTCACTCTTTGTTATGAAGAAAGGAACCGGGTTCATGAGTCCCTTCAGAAAGTGCTGTAGATTAATTTATACCTGGCAAATTGTAATTTTGATGCAAAACGGCTTACATTGGTTAAAGTAACAGATAAAATGTGTCTGAAGTGTATCTAATTGTCAGTATCTAGCCATTTATTAGCCTCATGTTGCCAGTATATGTTTTCATTCTTTAATATTCTAATTGTTTCCTTAAATATGAGGCACTGCCTTGCCTTTAAATTTTGTAAAAATATTATTTTTTATACCAGGGGTCTCAAAATATGTTCTTGTCCATGCACTTTTCATGTAGTTTACATGCCTTAGGATTTGGACATGTAAATTCAGGCAGAAAATCCAAAATATACCCATAAGAGAAATTCATAAAGTTGGCAAATACAGCCTAGAAAAGTCTATGGTCAGACGTAATTAGCCTTTTATGGCATTGTGATTCAATTTTGGCCCATTTCTCTTGAGAAACCATCATCAGTTTCTCAAGATTATGAAGGTTGTTGGACTCACAATTCTAAAATCCTCTGTAAACTGTCAGAGATGTCAGAAGATTGGCTAAGCCATACAAGCACCTTCCTTTTTTTTAAGAAACCTGAGTTGCGTTAGCTGTATGTTTGGAGTTATTGTCTTGTTGAAACGTCTATCTTCTACTCTTACTTGGCCAAAGAAATAAAAATCTCCTCTTATATTCATGTATTAATGCTCCATTCATGTTTCCTCCTATGATGTGTAATGCCTCAGTTTGCAGAGTAGCAGCCTCTGTACTTCATTGTGGATGTTTATGGGATCGTACATGTAATCCTTTTTCTACAAAAATGATGTTCCACAACAGGTCTGGTTTGTCTAAATGCTTGTAAATTTTAGATGTGCATCTTTCTGCTTCTTTTCAGCAAAGTAGTTTTGTGTGAAGTGAAGGAACAGAGATAATTGCTTATAGTAACCTGTGTAACTGTTGTTCCTGCTGCTTTCAGATCATCCTGCAACTCTATTTGACTCCTGACATCTTTCTTACTGTCATCATCATTTGTCTAAGAGAAATTATGTTTGGGGCACCTGTCCATGAACATCCACTAACTTTCATAATTCAAATTATCAGACCAATTTTACTGACAGGGACGTTTAGGCTCATTGCTAGGGCCCAGTAGCTCTTTCAATTCAAGTGTTGTTCAATATTGTCACTACTGAAAACTTTAGTAAGTTCTATCAGCTACGATGGCTGCTTGTTGCATGAAATCCTCCCAGCCAATAACAACATCTTTTTATAATGACACCAAGTGTGAAAACAATTATATTTTTGACATGTCTATGTCTGTATGAACTTGAATTTTTAAGCCTATTTTTGCCTTTATGCGTGTCAATTTGAAGTACATATATATATATATATATATATATATATATATATATATATATATATATATATATATATAACAAAAAGAACATTGTCTAAATATTTGTTCTCTCTCACTGTAAACATAATATAAACATTTTTGGGGGTTTTCGGTATTTACTGTGTTCTCATTTTATGACAGCTCCTATTGTTTGTTTTTTGTTGGTTTTTTTTTTGAGGACTTGCTTTCAATGCTTTAAATACATCTGCAAAATGCTGCTCCATATTTCCAAGGATCCAGTCTTAGGTGTTTGTATTTTCTGCCTCTCACAAATTATTCCCAAATGCATTAAATAATGTTGAGTTCTGGACTCTGGGGTGGTCAGTCCATTGTTCTGAGAACGTTGTTTGAGTCTTTCCTTTTAAAGGCTTCCTGAAAGCTAAACATCCTTTCAAACTTATAGTGTTGTGTTGTCTTCTCACAGTGGAAGGATGGACAGAAACTCCTGTGGATTTTTTCAGATTTGAAGCAAAAGTGGGGCTTGATTTTCTTCACTCTTTCTCAAAGATGAAAGCTTTGCCTCCTTTTTATCTGAAGGTGACAGCTTTGGTGGTCTACTAGGTTAAGAGACCTGTTTTCTCTGTAGCTTTTAAGCAGTGTTTTATGGATTCTAGGTCTGGAAGCTTCTGTTTTGTCACATGTTTGCCTTTGATTTTTTTCTTTATGCAAATGGTCTATATCTAACTTCCTGAGAAATATCCCATGAACATGACTAACATGTACTTAATGGTTTGACTAGAAATGAAATAAACGGAGGCTAGTCTCTTCATTTGTTGTGGTCGGCAAAAATTGCATGTTGTCATTGTTCATAGATGTTTTACATTTTATTTTATGAAAATATATGATATGTTCTATTGCTAGGGGTAAAGGAAATATAAGAGGCAGGGGAATGTACAACCCCATTTACAAAAATATTGGGACACTGTACAAAGTGTAAATAAAAAACAAAATGTGATGATGTGCAAATCATTTGAACCCTATATGTAACTGGAAATAGTAAGAAGACAACATACCAAATGTAGAAACTGAGAAATTTTATTCTATTCAAAATTTTATTCCAATATATCCTACGTTACACAAGAACGGGAAAAAGTTACACAAGAACGGGAAAAACTGGAGAATGTTGTTAAAAGAAAGGGTGATGAAACTCCTTGGTAAACATGCCCGCGTCCCAACTTTTTTGAAATGTATTGTTGGCATCAAATTCAAAATGGGCACATATATTTTTAAGAACAGTAAAATTTCAACATTTGATAAGTTGTCTTTGTACTATTTTTGTTTAAATATATGGTTTACATAATTTGCATATCATTGCATCCTATTTTTATTTACCTTCTACACAGCATCCTTTTTTGGAAATGGGGTTGTATATAAAAATAGGCATTTCTAAAAATACATTTGCTCTCTTACTGACTGGGGGATGAGTACATTTCTAGGAGGCCGATTCAGATGTCCTCACATTTCAGCTTTAGCCCCACTTTTGGGCAGATTGACATAAAAGTAGCTCCACAACGCTGCCTCAGCCTCTGCCATTGATAAATTTGTTAGATCCACTGGAACAGTTTCTGGGTAAGGGTGAGCAAGCATACAGATTAGAATTCTTATTATTTACATCTTATTTTAGAAACATTTGTCTAATTAGAGTAAAAAAATAATAGGTGACTTTAAAATATATTGCAGTGTATTTGTGTGCTTCCTTACAATGATGACTTCATGATAACAATCTATAGATCTTCAGCTTTTGTTAGAACATTTTCTTTTTATTTAAAGGTTCTGTAGTGGAACACTATTTACACTTATTCACAGTTGAATAAGGAAAGTTTGGTACAAGGAACTGACTTATCGAAAACCTCAAACACTGTTGTCTCCTCCTTCAAATACAGATCCCACATTTGCAGATAAGGGCAGTAAAACAGGCCAGTTACAAATTCTTAAACTGTTGCAAAACAGTCTTGGCTCATTAGCAGACTATGTGCAGAAATGTACAGTTCCAGGCTGTGAAGGCGATGTCGGCACATATAATACCCTTCCCAAAGAACTGTTAGCGGGCATGGATGATTTTCATAATTAAATGAGGCTAAAGTTGGGTTCCTACTTAGCAGCTTCTTGATCAAATGTTCTGTTCCACCTTAAATGCTACAGTTTGTACAGTAACTGCGGCGCCACTTAAGGTGGAATGGAAAATTCACAAAATAAGCTGGTGAACAGGAAGCCAACTTTAGCTCTTGATTCCCAATTCCAAGAGCAGGGAAATTCCAACTTTATTAGCATCACAACACCAACAACAACCTATAAGCAGCTGCCATGCTTTGTGATTTTATCCACTTTTTGACTGTTGAATCCTTAAATTCATCTTATTTAACTTATCTTATTCATCAAACACCTTAAATTGAAAGTTTCATAGTGAGCTAACAACTTAATTCACTTTGCCTTTTTGTTAAGACTAAAACAAGCAGCTAGTACAGGTAATATTAGCTACTAGAAAGCTCCAATTAACTAGCACAGCTAACTATATGGTATAATGATCTAGCTTATTTCCACAGAGGTTCATTTAATTTTCCTGCCTGTGTCTATTTCTGCATTCATTACTTCTGTGTAAGCCATTGTGGTGTCTCACTGTAAAATCAAAGCAGAGCTCAACATATTATTCCTGAGCCCACCAAAAAAGGGAAACAGCTTGTTTAATACTAAAGCCAGGGTAAAAACAGGGTTGCAAATGGGCATGAAAAACTGCATCTGGGCATTTTTGCCCCCACCAAAGTCACATGCCATCTACGTAGACATCAGAAAGCAATTTTAAAATACTGAATAAATGCATGAACCTGTGATGGACTGGTGACCTGTCCAGGGTGTATCCTGCCTTCCACCCAATGACAACTGGGGTGGCTGCAGCACCCCCGCAACCCAGAAGGAGAAGCGGGTTAGAAGTGTGTGCATGTGTGTGTGTGTGTGTGTGTGTGTGTGTGTGTGTGTGTGTGTGAATAAATGCATTTTATTTCTGGCACCTTTAAAAACTGTGTCGGGTTACAGCATTTAGAGGTCATCTCAGTTAATATGAAGAGTAAATTAAACAACAGAATTAACCACTGCCCTAAAGGGTTAAAATCCAGTAGCCCAGTTAAGTTCTAAGAGACAAACCAATAAGAGGTCATTAAATAATTTAAGAGGTCATTAAAAATTTTCTACCAAGAAAGAAGAAAAAAAAAAAAAACAACAAATGCTTCTCTATCAGCCTGCGTAGAGTGAATAAGGAAAAAAAGAAAGAGAGGGAACAAAATGAGGGAGAGAGCAGGAAAGGGCTCACAGATGATGGTCCTAGCCTTGGCTGCTTGCTGAAGCATCTGTTTCCACACATGGGCCATTTTTGAATTACATCAGTGTGCAGCCAGAACACAGAGTGGCCTTCCTCACGGCACTGTATGAAACTGCATCATTCCTTCAGCACCCTAATCTCTCAGCACAGCTGCTTGGCTGCATGCGGATGAATCCATAGCCACACACACACACACACACACACACACACACACACACACACACACACACATACAAACATACAATACAATTACAATATGAATCTCATCAGTCATCAGGATAGCTATGATCCCACTGCAAAGCAGGTACATGTTACATCTCTCTTTCTGCACGTTTGTTCTTTTGTATTCAAAGAATAGAAATGCCTTTTCTCTATAATACACACAATGTGATTTTTCTTATTGTAAATAAGAAATACATTTTGGGAAGCGGAGGTGGGGGAGGGCTTTGTCCTTTTGTTGCCATATGGCAACAGTGTGGAACCTTAATCAGTCAATCAAGCAATGGAACCTCAATCTGCAATGCAATGGCAGTGATCCAGCACACTGTCACTGAGCACATAGAAACACATCACTGTTGTCGAAACAAAACCTTGTATCTCCACAATAGTAATTTTACATGAGAAGGAAAAAACATATTTTACTTTTAATGCAAGTCAATGGAAACAAAATATTTTCCAAGTCATTGTGGGCTGTTTCCTTTGTCCATTTATCATGAAATGTATGGGCAACGTAAAGAGTAACAGTCCTTTTCAAATTACGTCAAAAACTGAAAAATGGTTTTGTTCCAACAGCAGTAATATAAAGCATACACATAACAGGTATATATACAAAATGCTTTAATAATACAGAAATTTGAAATTTCTGATGAAAACTATTGGCTTGGAATGTAAATCATGTGAAAAATGCGATTTCAAGTGTGTGTATTAATTTACTCCATTTACTTATTTGTTCCACTTGAAATTCTGCCAACAATTACTTTTTATTTTTTTTATTGGTATATATATATATATATACAGTGCTGTGCAAAGGTTTTAGGCATCTAACAGTTGACCTCAGCAGTGAATTTATCACAATATACATTAGAATTAAGTCATATTCATAATTCAAATAAACATAAAAACAATAAAAAGTAACAAGAATTTCTTGGGTCCATATTTTTCCTTGACACCTTAATAGCCGCCACAGAGACTTGTTAATATCATCAATTACATCATGAGCACAACTCATTCAATCTAAACTATTATTTATGAAAATTAAAGTCTTCTAACCTAGAGATTTAGAGGAGAATTCTAGAGAATTCTTATAGCCTATTGAATTATTTTAGAGTGCTTCAGAGGTGTCGCCTCACCATGTGATGTGTATGTCAGTAAAACAAGTACAGAATGCAAAGAAAGACATAGGGTCAGACAAAAGTGTCCCATGTTATTCAGAAAGGCTTGAGTTTCCCAAAAAAAAAAAATCAAACTGTACTCAGGCATTTAAAATAAACAAATAAGTAATTGTTGCCATATGGCAACACCATGTTCTAAAGAGTTAAATATAAATGATGGATGGTGTGTATGAGTCGTTACAGTATGGAGGCAGTATGGTTAAGTGAAGAATGACTGCACTGCAAGGCTGTAATTTAGCTGGCACAATAAATATATCTATGTGTGGCACATCCCATAATGCATGGCCTCAGCATTTAATAAAGTCGAGGCAGGAGACAGGGAGCTGCATGCTGTGTAAAGTCATTGAGAAAGCTGTGGGTGGAAAGAGGGGTTTGTCTGGAATAGATGTCATAGAGATTTACAGCTTAGTTCCAATAAAAAATATGAGATGAACTCTGACAACGTAAAGGGTTGTGAGGACCCTAGTTAACACTAGCGAACAGCTGCATTTTTATGTGTACGATGTAAAGATCGACAACACTGTAAGACAGCCACCCTGTTTTTGACAGTGCAAGGTTTAAAAAGCCTTTATGCAGAATACATGTGATGTATGTGATGTGAAATATTCATTAACAATGCATCAGTGCAAAAACGATGACTCAACTCACCATGAGTGACATCATTTAGACATTTGATGGTGAATGATTTTAAACATCTACATTACAGCTTAAAATATTTCTCAGATCCAAATGGGACCCGAGAGCCCGCCTCAGGGCTTGTCAGCATCCCACATGTTAAGAAGAGTCATTTTGTCCTTTCAACAAAAATCAAACCACCTTGGGTGACACAGCATTTTATGTCCATTTTATAAACAAAAGATACAGATTTGCTTTGCTCTGCTTTACGCTTTAGCTCACCTATAGCCACATTTTTCAAATCTCCTTGTTTGAATTTTCACACTCCACCTTAAATAGTGCAGCAGTTACATTCTGGCACCTTAGGCACCATTTAAGGTGGAATGGGAAAACTCAAACAAGATGCTGGCTAATGAGAAACTTCATGACTTTTTAGTGTTTGACAGTTTCTTGTTGCAGATCAGGAAACCAACTGCTTATAAATGCAAATAAGTCCATTCATTTTCCAATTATCAATGTTCATCTTAAATCTTTCTCTTTGCTTTTTTGTTAGCTACTAGCTAGGTGAGACCAACAGTCTGCCCACCAGCCTTTAGGGTTAAAGGGTGAATTAGTAGTTATACATTAACTCCAGCTTTTAAGACCATTTGTTATTAAAACTATGTTACAACGATCAGCAGAGCTTTAGCTTACTGCTAAGGAGGATTATTTTACTTTTACCTACAAATCTATTTCTCAAAAATCTGCAAAAAGGCAGTAAAAGAGGAGCATGTTGCTGATCCTTGGCCCAACTACTCATGTTGAGTTCTGTTGGGTTCAGATAATTTCTCAAATATGTGTTGGACTTGAATTGGGTTGATTTCACATTTTGGTTCTCACAGCCCCCCTCCCACTTTTAACAGGTTTTACCTGCGTTTCCCTCTGCTTTGGTTTTACTCTTTACTTACTGTGTTGTTCACTACTCTCACTCCCTTAAATCATTTTTAATCTGGCTTGCTCGAGCTAACCCTTCAGCACTGAGGTGCACAAGCCAATGCTTGTGGGACAACAGTATATGAACAGTGAATTGATCTAGGAAAGTACTTTTTAGTGCAGGCAAAACAACATTTACTTTGTTTGGCCAGAATATTTTATGTTGCATGTTCAATGACATAAACTCTGTGTAGAAAGAGAGAAGGAAAAACAGACTTCTCGCTATATGAGCAATGCACATAGTTTGAGATGCTGTTGAAAGGCATAATTTGCTGAATACACTCTTAGAAATAGGTTCTGTGCAGATATATATTTTTGTTCATCAAGATACATACAATGTAAATGTGCCCTCAAAGGTATAACAGTGCTGGTAAGGTCCAATTGTGAAAAGTGAAAAGTACGAATTTGTACCTTTTTGTAATCTAATGTTTTAAAACAGAGCAAAAAAGTAAAAAGTCTGGAAATGAGATGGTGTATGTGGAGTCAGTACAACTTAGAAAATATCATTTCAATGGATTATGGTACCATTATGTTCCCTGACTAAAGGTACCAAGATGTACCCTTGAGGGTATTGTCCCAGTTACAAAAGGGGTCCTGCCCTAGTCAAAGTAAAGTATCTTTATTTCTGTGAGAGCACTTTTGTTAAAACAGAACTTAAATTTATTTTTTCTCAGCTGATTATTTTATTGTGCCATGTTATTTTCATTTGACGTTTATGTTTTGTTTATTTACTTATTGCAAATTTTGTTTTGGAAACACATATTTTTAAAATTATTTTCCTTTGACTTTCCCTATGCAGGTGGATGTCTGATCTCGTTAGAAATGGCTGGTTTTAGGATTCGAAAGACTGAAGAGTTAAAATAGTGGTAGGGTACATAAACATAAAGACTGGACAAATGCTGATAGATTTGATATTATAGTTAGTGTTTGGAGGCTTTTGTGCAAAAGTCAGCAATTTTCTGCAACTTTCTGCAATTGTCCTGCTTTTTTCTGGCACTGTCATTCAAACTTAATGGCTATTTTAACTGGAAATTAAATAAACAAAACGATGGCTTCCAACAATTGCATAGTACTGTACATTGAGCACTGACATCGAATTCAAGGCCAAGCTTTTTAAATGATATGTCTTCTTGTGAGTGCTTCCAGGCTCTTAAACCTTAGGAGAGAAACAGAGCAGAGAACAGCACTAGTGTAAGAACAGTGGGAGTGAGGCTCGACAAGTGCTCTGTTACCACTATAGCTGTCTTCTTCTAATGAAAACACTGACTCTCTCAGCCACCAACACATCTGAGGGTTTGAAGAGGATTTCAGACACTCTCTTCACTTTTTCTTCCTCACACTTGCCCGAGTTTTCTTTCAAGAGAACCACTTCTTCTCCCTGTGTATGGAAAGAATTTAGTGTGATACCAATATGCTTTTGATTACTCTGGAAAGAGCTGTTGCATTGAAACTTGAGAAACCTATGACAGTTTGGGGGAATAAATGAGACAGAGCATTGGCTAAAAAACCTACAGAAGCCTTACTGTCCTCAGACAAAGTAAAGAGTTGGTGCTTTAGCTAAAATATAGGTGTGAATCTTAAAGACCACCATTCATTTCTCTTATTTCCAGTTTGAATGGCTATTAAAGACAAGTTATAGATTTTTCAGGAGATATTTCTGATTAGATATAAGATCATTCACTTACACTCTCAGAAAAAAAGATAGTAAACTGTCACTGGGGCAGTATTCCTTTTGTCACTGCAGTGGTAACCTTATAGGCTCAAAAACCTCAAGGCTTTTTGTTTTACTGTTCTGTTTTAAAACATTAGGTCATGAAAAAGGTCCAAATACTTTTCCACCAGGAAAAAAAACAATTTAAGATACACAGTTGGACTACTGATGTATCTTTGCTGTATATTTGCATTGTTTTTACCTTGATGAAAGAAACGTGTACCAGCACAGAACCTTTATGTCTACGAGTGTGCAAGTCAGAAGAAAGTAAAAAAAAATCAGTTCAAGGAATTGTTTAAAAAATGGGACAACCAAACAAGACCTGGTAGACCACAAAGACTGTCCCCATCAGGTAAAAAGGATTTTATATAAGAGAGAAGAGAAACGTCACTGAGAAAAGAAAATACATGAAAAAGGAGAAACTGTGCAACTCAATCAATAAATGAATAAATAAAGTTTAAAAAAAATAATAATAATAAATAAATAAATAAAAAAATACATCTGCTCATCTCACAACAATGGACTGACCACTCCAGAGTCCAGACCTCAACGTCACTGAATGTGTTTGGAAATGCTTGAAGTGTGAAAAGCAGAAAATGCAACCAACTTCTAAGAATAAACTTTGGAGCCATGGAAAAATACCCCTGCAGTATTTCACCTAAAAGCCCACCAAAAGAATAGAAGCTGTCATAAGAGCAAAGGGTGGGCACTGAACATTTCCAAATTATACTATATCATATATCAGTTTTGCCTGAGAATCAAATAAATGAAGGGGTGGGGTGGTCTCTGATTTTTCACAGCACTGTACAGCATGTAAGTTTATATATCACCTTATATATTTCCATGTCCTATTAAAACCTCACACCGTGTTGTTTTTATATAAATCGAAAATGGTTTAAAATGAATTTGTTTAAGTCAAGATCACATTTGCCCTCTTTCATAAAGTTATCATTTCAGAGGTACATAGTCTTTGGACAGTGAGTATATACATTATTACTTCATATCCATATATGACTGTAGATTATAGGTCTGTTAAAGTACCCAAACAACATTTCTGACCTAAGTTCTTTATAGTGCTTCTGAAGCTGTAGAAGGTGAAACTCCATAATGTAAAACAGTACAGGCTGTTACTGCCTTCAACTCACTTACATGAGAATGAAATGGTGGGAAAAAGCAAATTGATTTTGATGGAAAAAGGAGAGAATATAAAATGGAAAGTGTCAAATTTCTTCCATTTCTTATCCTCTACTCTGTCAAGGTGGGGAGAATCTGGTACAGGTGATCTTGACGTGACTGTCTCTGCATAAACCAACCGTACCCTCAGGGGAGCACTGGCTTTGAAATGAGCCTCATTATGTTTTTATTCCCTGCGTCATACGTCTATATGTTTACTCAGCCTTTCTACGCTTCCAGCACCAGCACCAAAGCTTCCAGTTCCCCTGGAGACCCAGACATAAATCAAGCACAGCAAACATGACACGACGAAGTACGGCATGGAGTCACACGGAAGAGGATGCTAAATCACTCTTATTTCTGTCCACAATGAAAGAATTAGGAATGCAAGAACAAAGAAAAAAGGTTCTCCACACCTTGTCCTTGAAAACCAAGAATGCATGATGGGTGAAGAATATGAAGTAGGCCCATTTAAAAAAAAAGAAATAGTAAAAAAAAATACAGGCTGCATGCATAGCATTCTGGAAGGTTACCTGAGTAAATCCACTTTACACAGCCATACATCTCACTTAGCATCTAATCAGGAGCAAAATATATATAGTAATTATGGTAATTTTTCTTTTCCCGCTCCATAAAATCCATCAAACATCACAGGCATGCTTGACCTTGACAGCTGCATGATAAGGCTGCATGTTTGTGGCGAGAATCAGTCGCTCCTTCATTAACGCCAGTCATTTCATGTCTACACCACACACAACCCTGCAGAGGTGCTGAACGGCCCTGCTAATGACTGGGCAGCACAGAGGGATGATGTGAGGAGAGAGAAATCCTGAGCTGCCTGATCTCATACCTCTCAGTCCTCTTCTCCAGCCCCCCCCTCCTCTCTCCTCCTCTTCCTCTTCCTGCAGGTGCTCAGCGCACGCTGCTCCCAGTGCTCCTTAGCCGCTGATTTCTCTAATGAATGAAGAGGAACACGCAAAATGAGATTTTTCCTGCGCCGCTCCCCGTCTCCCTGTCACTTAAACGCAGCCGTGCATGCATTCATCCTCCTGCTGTCTCGCTTTCCCTGTCTTTAATTTCTCCCTCATTTCTTGGTCATTTTCCTCTTCTGCAGGCCGTAATTTGACAGTGAAAATGTGTGTATTACAGTAATCAGGAGTGTGTCGCACATTTCAGATTACAAGCTATTGAAGTTATGTGGTGTTGTAGAGTGGGTCAAACACATTCTGCGATGGTTATTCTAAGGAAAATGAAAATAAAAATGGGTGCAGTATGTGACAATCGTGCCAAAAATAAGAGATTTTTGAAGTGGTGCCTGTTCAGCAGTCTCTGTTCTCAGCTGTCTAAACAATGTAAAAATGGTGTAAAACTATGTCATCTTCAGAATTTTCACGTTCATTAAAGAATACAATTGTGTTCAAGAAGAATACATAACACTAGCAGTAGTAAGGCAAGGCAGCTTTTCACCACACCAATGGGTTTCATTCTGTAGAGTATATAATTGCCACTGGGGCAAGTTTTTATAGTGTATATGTGCAAATTTACATGGAGGAAGGCCCTACAGCAGGGCCAAAAACAGTGAGCAAATAATAATTAATTTAAAAAATAATAATAATATAAATGAGTGATCAATTGTGATAATAAAAGGGATTATAACAGTATAAAATATGTACACAATACATTTTAAAACCTTGTAAAACCCTCATAAACATGAACTAGCAAAAACAAATTTACTATAAAATGAAATACTGTTTGTAGAAACTCAGAAAAAAGATACATGCCAACATTTTTACGCAAAGTTAGGTTAAAGTCAGGAGTTTCTTCCATCATTTACGTAGGAATAGGCACTCCCTGCACTGATGTTGAACTATATGCTTGCACTGGGTCAGTATGTCCAACAGGTCAAAACAAGCTCAAAATGAAGGGTGCGCTGTGCCCTGATTGGTGTTCTTGCTTCGTGCTTCTTTCGTTTTGACATTTATTTGCGTTTTTATGCACATATAAGCCAAAAGGAATGACAGATTTCACAAAATGTAGTGGAGTCAAAAGAAAGATGTTTGAATTTGAAATTTAGTGGAGTGAAAGAAAAAAGTCGCCCAAAATGGAAAAACCTCAGTAAAGTACAGATGAAAAACTTACTATAGTAATGAATTACATTTACTTCATTACTGTCCACCATTGATGTTAAAATGTAAACTACTTGTATTAAATATAGCCTCTTCCTTTCTATCTCTCTTACACACACACACACACACACACACACACACACACACATATATATATATATATATATATATATATATATATATATGTGTGTGTGTGTGTGTGTGTGTGTGTGTGTATACACACATAAGCATCTCATATTTTGTTATGATGGATTTGATGAATATGCTGACGTATCTGTCTGTTGTTAAAAACGCAATGCTAAATTGCATCAGGGACCTAATAAAACAGATTCAATCTAAAGAGAAATCATCTCATATAAAAGCTGGCACATTCTAACAGCTGCTGGCTGAAGTAGTAAATTAACCTATTGCCCAGTAGGTTTTCCCTTTGGTCAAGTTTTTGTTGTTACTGTGATGCTGCTCCGTCCATCCATCCATCCCCACCCAGCCCTGCAGCTATATTTAAACCACAATTAACTGAGTGGACTCAGTTCGACCTGTGCTAGAATGAAAGGCTAATGCTATGCAGGGTCCATTTGAGCTGTGCAGCGTCTGATCTAATGATGGTGGACGGAGGACTCTTGGTCATTCCCTGAATGGCACAATCAGTTTGCTCATTGACAAGACAATTAACCTGAAAGGTATGTCCGTCTGCTGCTGCTCGGTCAGAGTTAAATACAAAGCTCCATCAGTATCAGGACTCATCTTCATTTTCATTTACAACCTACAGCTGTGGGGACAGGCAGCAGTAGCGTGCTGATTAAGGCTGAGCTTGAAAATGTAAAGCACTGAATTTACTTGATTAAAATTGAACTTTATTGTGAACAAAGGTTGTGTATGACATCAACACAATTATTGGCAAAAATCGGTAAAGTAAAGAAAGATTGTGCTCATGAAATATGCTTCATTCATATAAAAATTATATACACACAAAAATTATATATACATGTATATGTGTATACATGATATATACACATATACACAAATGATATATAAAAAAGATATCGCTGTGGTCAGAACAAAGTTTCAAATCACCAATACGGTAAGTTTACAGGAGAAGGAAAAAAAACTACTTGACTTTTAATGTAAGTCAATTAAACCAGACTTTTTTCCAAGTAATTTTGTGCCATTTCTTCCTTTGGTCCATTCTTCATGAAACTTATACACAACATAATGTTAAAACCTAAAAAATTACAAAAATGGACATACGAGCTTTTGTTTCAGTGGCTCAGTACACACACACACACACACATATA
The DNA here is from genome assembly GCF_015220715.1 of Pygocentrus nattereri. Taxonomy (NCBI): domain Eukaryota; kingdom Metazoa; phylum Chordata; class Actinopteri; order Characiformes; family Serrasalmidae; genus Pygocentrus; species Pygocentrus nattereri. The sequence continues at coordinate 3,767,272 of NC_051237.1, forward strand.
TGTATATATATACACCAAAACACAAAGCATTGGCGGGGTCTTATTTTAGCCACACTTCTGCATTTTAGAGCAGGAAATGAGGCTGCATCCCTGTCCCTCATGGCCAAATGGTGAGCAGTTAGATCCTCTTGTTTTAAAAGAAATGTGCCTCAAAGTTTAAAAATCAATGCGTAACATTAAGAGTAGTCATCAAAGAAACACATACTCTGTGTAAATAAGTCAACTTTTTTGCAGTGTGCAAAATAACCCCTGGCTTCTGAGAGGTCCCATGTTGGCTTGCTACTCCAGCGTTGACTGGTTGCCACCATAGCGGAGCTGATGCTGGCTTCAGTTGCAGCAAAAGTTTTAGTTTTACAATCTTTCTTGTGGAAACACCTTTTTCTAGTTTGGTTATGCACTCTTCCACACAGCAACTGAGATCATATTCATCTCCTTTGTGTCACTTGTGTCAATTCACTCTTTCCACCAAACTCTAGGAAACTAGGAAAATTGGGCAGAAGCTCACTAATTGTGGGTGAAGTGGCTAAACAATCACAGCATAATACATGAGCTTTTTTCTTCAGGGACTCCTCAGTATCCCCTGTATTTCACACCTTGCTTGCCTGTGTATTAATGTAAAATATGATTTTACTTGACGATTATAGTGTTATTTTGTGTTGGAGTGAAGGTAATTTGTTTATGATAGAGTAGAGGAAGTTGGTTAATAGTGACTTCCCCTTGGGTTCATGGTGGTATAAAAAGACTGAGACATTTGCATTCTTTATGTATATTATTTATATGTAATTTATTACAATGAATTATTTCATCCATCCATCCATCCATTTACTAAGCTGCTTCTCCGTCAGGGTCGCTGGAGCCTATCCCAGCGGTCATCGGGCGGGAGGCAGGATACACCCTGGACAGGTCGCCAGTCCATCGCAGGGCAGACAGACAGAGACAGTCACTCACAGGGGCAATTTAGCATATACAATTGACCTGACTGCATGTCTTTGGTCTTTGGACTGTGGAGGAAACCGGAGAACCCAGAGGAAACCCACGCAGACATGGGGAGAACATGCAAATCCCCCCGGTCACCCGGCAGGGGAATCGAACCCAGGCCCTCCTCGTTGTGAGGAGACAGCGCTACCCACCACGCCACCCCATCAATTGTTTCATCAAAAATGATATTATCAAGGCAACAATTTCACATTATGTACAGTGCACAATGCTTAAGTATAACACATGTGAATGTTAAATGCTAAACATCAGAAAAAAATAACTGGCTTTACAATTCATAAGTATTAGAAAACTGACAAGATATTAATGTAGATATTTACAAAATGAAAAAGAGATTCTGGATAATATAGAGAAATGAATTAAACTAGAGAAAGTTTAGTCACTGGATGTTAAAGCAGCTGGTTTACACGTTGAATGTGCTGAAGTGGATTCGTCATCTTTTGACTGAGCTACAGTAAACTGTACTACAACCAGAGAAGAATCTTCTATTAGCAAATTAAAAGTACTGTCTTTTTATTCTAACTGAGTTATCAAGCTGTCATCAGCTGAATTATGAAATGGTAACTTAGCCACTTAACTGATTTTAACTTTGTTCTTTATATTATGATGTTATTTATCTTTAGAAACAACTTGTCCAGCTTTAGCAATGAAACAGAAATAGAATAGGATATGTGTGAATTACAAGCTAACACTTTTCCAACACCCTAAGGCCGTATCCAAAACTGCATAAAAGCATTGAAAACTGTTAAATGCATTAGTGGTGGTCCATTTAGTACAATGGTATGCAGTTTTGAATGCAGACTAAGTCTAATGAGTCAGACTAATTTGCTACCACTGCCATTCTTACCAGAATTCTGAGGAATTTTGTCCAATTTTTCCTTCACTTGAAAAAGTATCTCTCAGACACAGCTGTGGTTGGCTGAGAGATGTGCCAATCATTATTTTGCAGATGGCCAATTGTTTGAAGACTGCAACTATCTGATTAAACAAGTGGAATCAGGTGTGCTCCTGCTTGTTTGGAACAGAAATCTGCATCCACACCAGCCTTTTGCAGATAAGATTGGACACGTACATAGTAGAATCAAGAAAAGTCAAGGCATTGTTACTATGTGAGGTCTGGAAGGAGGTAAGAAAAGTTCTTTTGGGGAAAACCTTTGTCAGGTATTTAAAACTAGATGATTGACATGGATAAGAGAAGTTCCAACAAACAATTTTAGCCTGCAATGCTTAAATAATGAAAACCCAATGAATAAATAAATACACGAATAAAAAATGAATGTGGAGAATTTCTTCCATAATACCTTCGACCTCTAAGAACTATTTCTTATAGGATATAATGTTTGGCAAACATATTCCCACCTTCTGTATCTATGCTCTTGTTTGAGATATATAGACATACACCTTGCACATCAGCAAAGACTCCATCCACAGCCCTTCCAAAATCAAATATTTATCAATATCTGATTGCCTTCAACCCCCAAACCAGATGGGGTGAGGAAAAGGTGAAAGCTTTACTGACGGCTCTCGCTGGAGCGAACATCCGCACACAAGCGCAGCTAGAATAAGAACCAGAGCCAACTGCCAAAATATTCACTGCCTTCCATAGGAGTGAAGAGGGGGCAGCTGGAGTGTGACACAGCAGCGCGCATACACACACACACACACACACACACACACACACATATGCACATCATTAAGACCAAGTGAGATTCTAGCTGACTAACAGGCCACGAGACGCTGACACTGCATACATATCAGTAAGCAGGAAGAAGATGGCTGATTCAGGATGGCGTTTTTAGTTTAACAGGGTAGAAAAGGTAGCTGAGGTAGAAAAAAGCCCACAAATAACACTAGAGCTGGGTTACGCCCAGCAGTTCAACAAAGACCTGAAGCAATTTTTAGACCCTGTTCACCTTCTGAAAGCATAAAATTGGTGCTGTACGATGGTGGTGATTTTGGTGTTGACTGGGTTCTCATTTTATGAGATTGCATGGATGTGTGACGTTGAATATTCATTAGATTACTTGGCATAACTCTGCATGGGACACGTCCTCAGCTTGCTGAACGAAGGCCATAATTAGGCAGGTAGGATGACTAAGTGCCACAAAAGGTGAGATATGCAATAATTTTGATTTGAAAACAACATAGCAGTAGAGGGCAAACCAGGACCCATTACTCTGCATGAGCTCAATATTTTGGACTAATCAGATCATTCATGTAAATTAGATAACTTTCAGGAACTATTGGCTGCCTGAAACTGACATTGATCACACTCCCTCTTCATGGTTTGAGAAACTTATGAAGGTTGCAAACTTATAAATTCTACTTAAAGAGTATTTCCACCAATTTGGCAGAATTTCTGCATAATTCAAATACTGAGCAGTAAACAAAATCACTGAGAGCGGTTTGATGTGAAATGGTGCACTGCAGAGAAACTCGATTTGGATTGCTTTAAAGTGGTGTTGACAGGAGCTGATGTCGATAACACAAATGTAGCTAATTTATTTAGTCCCCAAACAACCAGTGAACCTACTCCTGTCTTAGCTTTCATATGTAATGTTGATAATGGTACAACGAATCAAAATAAATTCAAGAACAATTTTGCCTTATCAACACCCTACATGTTCTGTGGAATTAGGACTTGTGTGAAAATCTGATGAAGTTTTAGGTCAAATTTATGCAGAAATATTAAAACTCCTAAAGGGTTAGCAAACGTTCAAGCACCACTCTACATCTCCATGCAGTGTGTGTTAAAAAACATATTTAAGGCCACACTAAAAATTCTTAACTTAAAAAATTGCCTCAAATTGTTGAATTCATTGAACTTCTAAAGTGAAGTTAAAACACAAATTGTTGTTCTGTCCACATACTATTGCACATTTACTGAACACAACATTTTAAAGCAACCAGGTTGCTTACTCTCTTAAAACGGATGGTTCTTCAAGCGTTCTTTAGCAAAGAAAATGGTTCTATATTAAACCATAAACATTTAAAGAACCCTTTGCATGATTAAAAGGCTGTTTGCATGCACGATGAAAAGGCTCTTCATACTGATAAAGAATGTGCTGCAGATGGTTCCATACAGGACCTTTTATAAAAGGGTTCTGCTATACAATATCAAGCTTGTAACAGTAGAAGAACCCTTTGGGTGCTGTGTAGAACTCTTTTCAAAAAGGTTCTATATAGAACCATTCTCCATCAAGCTGAAGAACCTTTTCACCATGCATGCAAAAAGCCCTTTAATCATGCAAAGGGTTCTTTGAGTGTTCAAGGTTCTTTATAGAAACATTTCTTTACTAAAGACCTCTTGAAGAACCACTTTTGTTAAGAGTGTAGCTTTTAGGCCAAAACATTTTTAGCATCTGAGAAATGCTTCTTTAGTTTTGAACAGGAGTTACGATGCCATGATCTGTCTCAAGTCTTGCTTATGTTGTTTGACACTGTGTGATGTGCTGTTGTCTATAAAATGAACAAAAGTACAAGCACAATTCAGACATCAAGGTTGCAATTATTACTGTTTGTGAGTAAGAAAACGTTCACTCACATCCTTGGAAGCTTTTGTGGTCGGGCAATGAATTGTAAAAGCTTGGGAACCCCTGACACAGACCTGTTTTACTATGTTTATTCAGGTTTTGTTGACATTCAGTAATAATTCAGCTTCCAGTTGCCTCAGGTGGAGGCACTTCACTCAGCTGATCTCAACAATGATTTCTGAGTCCACCTTACCCCAGGCCGAGATAAGGCCGAGCCCAAATGAGATTGAGACCAAGATGAGACCAAGATTACCTGGTTGTGGTCTCAAGATGGGTCTCAAGTACTGTAACACTGTAGCTACTTGTGGCTTTATTACATTGCCGTTTTGTTTTGGTATATTACTGAAATAGATATTTCTTACTGCTTGCATGAACAGAACTCTCTTCAAGTTTTGTTCTGCTCTGAGCTTCTTTCCTCTCCCTTAAGGAAAGCAACACAGAGTGTCAGAGCTAGCGAAGTCTAAATCTCTTTTTTCACTCCACTGCTGTTTTATTTAGGTCATGTCAGGTGAAGAATTACTTTTACAATCAACAGAACACGGGGCCATCACCAGCAGTAAGCTCAGATCCCTCTAGAGCGCTGTCTCAGAGAGAAAAGCTTTCATGCTGGACCAGTAATACACAGGATCCCAATGTATGATGGACAGGAATCCCTCCATTCCTGGGTGGAAGTGTACCTGCCACTGCCAGCCGGCTGCCTGCTGGCTACATGTCAGAACTGTGCTAACTGACACGATTGCTCACTTCTCTCCTTGTCCTAACCTTGACAAAAATACCTGACAATATCTGCCAAGGCATAAAGAGGAGGGAGCGTGCAACAACTCACTCTCTCTCTCTCTCTCTCTCTCTCTCTCTCTCTCTCTCTCTCTCTCTCTCTCTCTCTCTCTCTCTCTAGCTCTCCCTTTCCATTCCTCTGTCTGGCGGTGGGTCTCCTGGGCCCTGGTGTCTTAGCGCAGAGTCAGATGAAGCTTTGGCTTGGTGAAGCTGGCCCAGTGCACCTCAGAGACAGTCATTAGCTGCTGGATCGGGGCCACACTGCGCAGAGGTGCTGACTTACAGTGCTCAAAGCCATCTCACATTCGCCAAAAAGAGATAGGAAAAGAAATTGCTCTGCATTTACACCCACAACAGTGACTGCCGTGTCACCCACTGCTCTTGTCTCCAGTTCCGCCATGCAGTTCATAGTGTTCGGTGGCTGAGAAACTTTTTTAGTAGGTCAGCCTGTAAAGACAGCAGATGAAAATTTCCATGGAGAGCAGGTTCTACCAGAGGACCTTTTTTAATAAGCACACCTTTCGAGTCAGGGAAAAAAAGAAGAACACACAAGAATACAGCATATCTGTAATTAGGTGGAATTATTAATCACCCTGACTATTCATAGTATGAAGGGAAAAAAAACTAAATGTTCTGTACATTTATTCCAGGACAAGAAAATGCTAATTTGAAAAAAAAAAAGAATATTAATGTGTACACTATCTTTTCTGTACAACAGTGTCCCAGACAGAGATGGTAAGTAATGAAGTGCCTTAACTTTATTAGTGTATTTAAACACAGTATATACACTTGGGTTTTTCTACCAGTTAAGACTTTCAAAGAAAACTCTCTACTTCAACTCAATACATTTCAGAACAGATTATTCTATTATCTACATGTACACTCTTAAAAATGACGGTGCCGGAAAGGGTTCTTTGGGCAGTGCCATATGAAAACAACTTTTGGTTCCCTAAGGAACCTTTCAATGGATGATTCTTTAGGGAACCATTTTTGTAAATGAGATGTTAATGTAAGGATGCATTTTAAAGTTGAAAGAATCTCTATAGTGGAATAGCATCTGGGTAGGCAGGGTGTGCACTTGCACACAGACTTGTGTTCTGGGAGGCCGTGAATCACTTCTGCGCTAATGGCATCGCTGCTTGATCATCTGTGCATCTTAGCAGATGAAGCCCCACCTCATTTTCTTAATGTTATACAACAACTGAGTAATCATGCACTGCAGTTCAGGGAAGGTCCATCACCTCCTTTTTCTCTATGGCATGCCACTCAGCATTTTGCTGTAACTGCATTAAATTAAGGCCAGAATGAAACCATAAAAAAAACAGATTTCGGTGAAATTGGAATGAGCAGCAAGAAAGGCTGTCAATCTATAGTCTTTCAGATAGATAAATACTCAGCGTTATTATCCTAGATACATGGTAAATTATTGGACCCCTCTTCAAAACAGCAAATGTGTTGAGTTAGTTGGTAATACCAAATATGACTAATCTAAATTGTGTCAATAAATCTACATGATTAGAGTGCAAGACTTTCTGCAATTGTTCTTCGTGGCACACGTGTGTGTGTTAACCTTCAGTAAGAGCTTAGTAACCATTGCTTTTTTTGCATCAAGCTTTTTTTTTCACAGTATGCCAGCATTTTCCAAATTTGGTCATAAACTAGACTGAAGACAAAAAAGTTTTATGTCCATTTCCAAAGCCAAAAACAAATAAATAGAATGTCAGCTTTATATTTGTCAGCTGAACTCTGAATTTCAATTATTTATTCTGTCTTTCATTTTGCTACTTTTGTGGTTTTTCATGCCTAATAGATGTATTAACGGCTGATATTTTTGATATGATAATGGAATGAAATAGACAATCTCTCTAAAACCTGATATGATTGAATATCAAATGGTGATAAAGTCAATTTGTGAATGTGTTGAATTGTTGAATCAGACATTTGATCGGTAAGCTAAATTAATTTTTTCTGTATAAATATTTGAATGTTATGAAGCCATCCACTGATCATTTTCACCAACATTCATTGCATTCATTGCATTTTTAGCCCTAGAACAAAAGAAATGATGAGGGTTTTTTCTCTGTATGGTGACGATGGCCTCAATATGCTGAAAATTAATGATAAATTACAACCCCAATTCCAATGAAGTTTGGACGTTGTGTAAACCATAAATAAAAACAGAATATGATGATTTGCAAATCCTTTTCAACCTATATTCAATTGAATACACTACAAAGACAAGATATTTAATGTTCAAATAGATAAACTTTATTGTTTTTTGCAAATATTCACTCATTTTGAATTTGGTGCCTGCAACACGTTTCAAAGAAGTTGGGACAGGGGCAACAAAAGACTGGGAAAGTTGAGGAATGCTCAAAAAAACCTGTTTGGAACATTCCACAGGTGAACAGGTTAATTGGAAACAGGTGAGTGTCATGATTGGGTATAAAGTGAGCATCCCTGAAAGGCTCAGTCATTCACAAGCAAGGATGGGGCGAGGTTCACCACTTCGTGAACAACTATGTGAGCAAATAGTCCAACAGTTTAAGAACAACGTTTCTCAACGTGCAACTGCAAGGAATTTAGGGATTTCATCATCTACAGTCCATAATATCATCAAAAGATTCAGAGAATCTGGAGAAATCTCTGCAAGTAAGCGGCAAGGCAGAAAACCAACACTGAATGCCCGTGACCTTCGATCCCTCAGACGGCACTGCATTAAAAACCCACATCATTCTGTAATGGATATTCCCACATGGGCTCAGGAACACTTCAGAAAACCACTGTCAGTGAACTCAGTTCGTCGCTCCGTCTACAAGTGCAAGTTAAATCTCTGTCATGCAAAGCGAAGCCACATATCAACAACACCCAGAAACGCCGCCAGTTTCTCTGGCCCGAGCTCATCTGGATGGACTGACGCAAAGTGGAAAAGTGTCCTGTGGTCTGACGCGTCCACATTTCAAATTTTTTTTGGAAATCATGGACGTCATGTCCTCTGGGCCAAAGAGGAAAAGGACTGTCCGGATTGTTATCAGCACAAAGTTCAAAAGCCAGCATCTCTGATGGTGTGGGGGTGTGTTAGTGCCCATGGCAGGGTAACTTGCACATCTGTGAAGGCACCATTAATGCTGAAAGGTACATGCAGGTTTTGGAGCAACATCTGCTGCCATCCAAGCAACGTCTTTTTCAGGGACGTCCTGCTTATTTCAGTAAGACAGTGCCAAGCCACATTCTGCACGTGTTACAACAGCGTGGCTTCGTAGTAAAAGAGTGCGGGTACTAGACTGGCCTGCCTGCAGTCCAGACCTGTCTCCCAAACAAATTTGAAAATGTGTGGCGCATTATGAGGCGCAAAATACAACAACGGAGACCCCGGACTGTTGAGCAACTGAAATTGTACATCAAGCAAGAATGGGAAAGAATTCCACCTACAAAGCTTCAACAATTAGTGTCCTCAGTTCCCAAACGCTTATTGAGTGTTGTTAAAAGGAAAGGTGATGTAACACAGTGGTAAACACGCCCCTGTCCCAACTTCTTTGGAATGTGTTGCAGGCATCAAATTCAAAATGAGTGAATAAAACAATAAAGTTATTAAATATCTTGTCTTTTTAGTGCATTTAATTGAATATAGGTTGAAAAGGATTTGCAAATCATTGTGTTCTGTTTTTATTTGTTTTACACAACATCCCAACTTCATTGGAATTGGTGTTGTAAAATACAGAAAACCAGCCAGTGTTAAAATGAACAGTTGTATCGCAACACATTCTCCACCCATGACCTTCTTTCTCATGTGTGATTCTTTTGGAATCTGATTGATGATCAACAGAGAATATTTCATTTTAACAAGGACACAGTGTCAGTGATGTGAAGCGCCACTCTTATGAAGCACTGAAAGATACTTGTGTACTGCTAGTGCCCACTTGCATAGAATTTGCAGCCTGCTAAATCTGAGTGAGTGAGTGAGTGAGTGAGTGAGTGAGTGAGTGAGTGAGTGAGTTAGAATGTGGTTAAGTGAATGAGCACATGAGTGAGTGAATGAGTTAATGAGTATGTGAGTGAGTTATTATGTCGTTAACTGAGTGAGTGAATGAGTATGTGAGTGTGTGGTTAACTGATTGACTGCATGAGGGAGTGAGTGAGTGAGTGAGTTACAAGCCAGATCCCTGATGTGCATTAGACATGTAAACATGTGGGAGTGGGAAGGAAATGTAAGAGTTCATACTTTTGTACTCAAGTAAAGAATTGATGATGTTGAAACCTGTGTACTTCTATCACATTTAGTCCTAGACAAAGAACATTTGTGCTTATGTTCCACTTGTCCGTTTCAATAAGCCCAGCTCATTGATTCCAGCTACTCAAATGAAGAATTGTGCTTTCTTGGGTCATCTGGGGGACAAACCACAACTCTTCACCATAGACTCTTTTCACATAAGTCTCCTTTCAATTGTTCTTTCAGCAGGGAAGTATGATGTGATCGACATTCGGCTCGGCAGCTCAGAAGAGTTTAGCCTAAACGAGAGATCAGAAAGCCAGTGGTGGATATGAGAAACTGGGTCTCCCCCGCCTTGAGCAACAGCTAAAGCCAGTCTCACTTAGGACAGCACCGCCAGCCTGATAAATAAGCAATGACAAGTGTGATATTCATCTTGAAGGACAAACCTTTCACTCCCAACACATAAACGCTCCCCACATAGACACATCTCTGCTTCAACACGCTGCTGTATGACAAACTCTGGGACCAATAATCTGCAGTAGTACATCTCCACTGTCAGAGCTGATGCACTATACACTACACTGGAGCTCTGCTGCAATCTAGTGTGGGTATTGCACCGTATCTGGAGATTTCAATTCTCCAACCAGCTCAACAGCTGAAGACGAGTTATGCCCAGTCTTTAGGGGGAAGCAGCCAGTGAAGATAGCTTGCATCATTTCATATTTCTCCATCATTTGTTGCTTGTCAGTCTTTGTTCACTTGAGTGTTGTTCACTATGCATGCATGTGATGGGAATACTGTATTCACTGCTTGCTCAAATGTTGTGCTGGCATGTAGAGTTTCTTGCATTGTCTTTCTTGTCCTTTGTTATGTGGTATTGCACACCATTTTCTTGCATCACTTCAGTAATCTTGATTACGATGTCCATAATATGTAAACCTTCCATTGTTTCCAGAATGTGCTCCAGTCAGATGCTGCTGAAAGACAGAATGATGCAAATTCTGCAACACTGCTGTTTATTCTCATTTGAATTGGACGAAAACAGCAAAGGAAAATCACTGCAACATCTTTAAACAGAAAAATAAGTAAAGAAGCAATATTTATACACAGTATATACAGAAATTTGCATCACCATCTGGAAAATACTTATAATACAATAATATATAATAACATGGAGGAAATACCTCTCCTTGGATCACCACCTTATCGTGGTGGAGGGGTTTGCGTGCTTGAATGATCTTAGGAGCTATGTTGTCTGGAGCAAAAGCTCCTGGTAGGGTCTCCCATGGCAAACTGGTCCTAGGTGACAGGTCAGACAAAGTGTGATCCATAATAACCCCTATGAAGACACAAAAGCAGGACTTGTGTACCCTGCCCGGAACAGGGTTACCGGGGCCCCACCCTGGAGCCAGGCCTGGGGGAGGGGCTCGCCAGCGAGCGTCTGGTGGCCGGGCATTTACTCATGGTGCCCGGCCGGGCCCAGCCCGAAGGAGTTACATGAGTCCCCCCTCCCATCGACCCACCACCAATGGGAGGGGCAGTAGTAGGGGTTCGGTGCGTTGTGGATCGGGCAGTGTCCAAAGGCGTGGGCCTTGGCGTTCTGATCCTCGGTTGCTGAAATTGGCTTTTGGAACTTGGAACGTTACCTCACTGGCGGGGAAAGAGCCTGAGTTGGTGCGCGAGGTTGAGAGATACCGGCTAGATATAGTCGGGCTCACCTCAACACACAGCTTGGGATCTGGGTCCAATCTCCTTGAGAGGGGCTGGACTTTATTCTTTTCTGGAGTTGCCCATGGTGAGAGGCGGCGGGCAGGTGTGGGCTTTCTCATAGCCCCTCGACTCGGTGCCTGTATGTTGGGGTTTACTCCGGTGGACGAGAGGGTAGCTTCCCTACGCCTTCGGGTTGGGGAACGGGTCCTGACTGTTGTCTGTGCTTATGCACCGAACAGCAGTTCAGAGTACCCAGCCTTCTTAGAGTCCTTGGGAAGGGTGCTTGAAGGTGCTCCTCCTGGAGACTCTATTGTCCTACTGGGGGACTTCAATGCTCACGTGGGCAATGACAGTGAGACCTGGAGGGGTGTGATTGGGAGGAATGGCCTCTCTGATCTGAACCCGAGTGGTGTTCAGTTTTTGGACTTCTGCGCAAACCACAGTTTGTCCATCACGAACACCATGTTTGAACACAAGGATGTCCATAAGTGCACATGGCACCAGGACACCCTAGGCCGCAGTTCAATGATTGACTTTGTAGTCGTGTCATCGGACTTGCGGCCATGTGTTTTGGACACTCGGGTAAAGAGAGGAGCTGAGCTGTCAACTGATCACCACCTGGTGGTGAGTTGGATCAGGTGGTGGGGGAAGATGCCGGTCAGACCAGGCAAGCCCAAACGTATAGTGAGGGTTTGCTGGGAACGTCTAGCAGAAGAACCTGTCAGATTGATCTTCAACTCACACCTCCGTCAGAACTTTGACCAGATATCGGGGGAGGTGGGGGACATTGACTCAGAATGGGCCATGTTCCGTTCCTCCATTGCTGAAGCGGCTGACTGTAGCTGTGGCCGTAAGGTAGTTGGTGCCTGTCGGGGCGGTAATCCTCGAACCCGGTGGTGGACACCCCAGGTGAGAGATGCCATCAAGCTGAAGAAGGAGTCCTACCGGGCATGGTTGGCCTGTGGGACACCAGAGGCAGCTGGCAGGTATCGACAGGCCAAGCGATCTGCGGCTTCAGTTGTCGCCAAGGCAAAAACCCGTGTATGGGAGGAGTTTGGTGAGGCCTTGGAAAGTGACTTTAAGTCGGCTCCGAAAAGATTCTGGCAAACCGTCAGGCGACTCAGAAGGGGAAAGCAGTGTGCCACTAGCACTGTATATAGTGGAGATGGTGTGCTGCTGACTTCGACTGAAGACGTCATTGGGCGGTGGAAGGAGTACTTTGAGGACCTTCTCAATCCCACCGACACGTTCTCCAGTGAGGAGGCTGAGTCTGGGGACATGGGAATAGGCTTGTCCATTACTGAGGCCGAAGTCGCTAAGGTAGTTAAGAAGCTCCTTGGTGGCAAGGCTCCAGGGGTGGATGAGATCCGCCCTGAGTTCCTCAAGGCTCTGGATGTTGTGGGGCTGTCTTGGCTGACACGCCTTTTCAACATTGCGTGGACATCGGGGGCGGTGCCACTGGATTGGCAGACTGGGGTGGTGGTGCCTCTTTTTAAAAAAGGGGACCGGAGGGTGTGTTCCAACTACAGGGGAATCACACTCCTCAGCCTCCCTGGCAAGGTCTATGCAGGGGTACTGGAGAAGAGAGTCCGGCTTATAGTCGAACCTCGGATCCAGGAGGAACAGTGCGGGTTCCGCCCTGGTCGTGGAACACTGGACCAACTCTTCACCCTCTCCAGGATTCTGGAGGGTTCATGGGAGTTTGCCCAACCAGTCCACATGTGCTTTGTGGATCTGGAGAAGGCATTCGACTGTGTTCCCCGGGGTATTCTGTGGGAGGTGCTTCGGGAGTACGGGGTACATGGCTCTTTGCTACGAGCCATTCAGGCCCTGTACAAACAAAGCAGGAGTTTGGTTCGCATGGCCGGCAGTAAGTCAGACTCGTTCCCAGTGAGAGTTGGACTCCGTCAGGGCTGCCCTTTGTCACCGATTCTATTCATAATTTTTATGGATAGAATTTCTAGGCGCAGTCAAGGGATGGAGGGTGTCCGGTTTGGTGACCTCAGGGTCACATCGCTGCTGTTTGCAGATGATGTGGTCCTATTGGGGACATCAGGCCGCGAACTTCAGCTTTCGCTGGATCGGTTTGCAGCCGAGTGTGAAGCGGCTGGGATGAGAATCAGTACCTCTAAATCCGAGACCATGGTTCTCAGGCGGAAAAGAGTGGAGAGCCCTCTCTGGGTCGGGGATAGGCTCTTGCCTCAAGTGGAGGAGTTCGAGTATCTCGGGGTCTTGTTCACGAGTGATGGTACAAGGGAGCGGGAGATTGACAGGCGGATTGGTGCTGGGTCAGCAGTGATGCGGGCTCTTTACCGGTCTGTTGTGGTAAAGAAAGAGCTGAGCCATAAGGCAAGGCTCTCGATTTACCGGTCGATCTACGTTCCCACCCTCACCTATGGTCATGAGCTTTGGGTAATGACCGAAAGAATAAGATCGCGAATACAAGCGGCCGAAATGAGTTTCCTCCGCAGGGTGTCTGGACTCTCCCTGAGAGATAGGGTGAGAAGTTCAGTCATCCGGGAGGGACTCGGAGTAGAGCCGCTGCTTCTTCACGTCGAGAGGAGCCAGCTGAGGTGGTTCGGGCATCTGGTTAGGATGCCTCCTGGACGCCTCCCTCGGGAGGTGTCACAGGCGAGTCCACCCGGGAGGAGACCCCGGGGAAGACCCAGGACACGCTGGCGCGACTATATCGCCCAGCTGGCCTGGGAGCGCCTCGGAATCCCCCTTGGAGAGCTTGTGGAAGTGGCTGGGGAAAGGGAGGTCTGGGCTTCATTGCTTAGGATGCTGCCCCCGCGACCCGAACCCCGGAGAAGCGGAAGATAATGGATGGATGGATGGATGGATGGAGGAAATACACAACTACAAAAACAGTATATTCTGGCATTTAATTCTTATAGAGATTTCAAACAGATCATGAAAAAACTATACATTGCATGGTGAGCATGACTTTGCAGTTAAACAAAGATCAGATGTATGTATGTGAGAAGATGCAGCATAAAATATGCCAAAATGTGGCCAAAATATGCCCAGAACCTTTGTGTACATGCAATACATCTGGTTCTCAGCATTAATTACTAGACAGCTTTTGATTTCCGCTTCTTCATGATGTATACTGCTTGCAAGCATAACTCAATGAATATGGTAGACACTTAAAAACGATGGTCTTTCAAGGTTTTTCTAAAGAAAACAGCTCAATGTAGAACCATAACGCTCAACAAATCCTTTGTATGATTAAACAGCTCTTTGCATCATGAAAGCATTCTTCAAATTGATGGAGAATGTGCTGTAAATGGTTTTATATAGAACCCTTTTCAAAGGGCTCTATGTAGAACCAAAAAGGGTTCTTCTATTGTAACAAGCTTGTTGTTCTCTTGATTGTAGCAGTAGAATAATCCTTTTTGTTCTATATAGAACCATCTTCAGGGCATTCTAAATCAATCTGAAGGACCCCTTCAGACCCCTTTAATAGAAAAAGTTCTTTAAATGTTCATGGTTCTATATAGAACCTTTTTTTACTAATCCAAATCCAAGATGTTCTGATTAACAGGACATGCAAAAATCCTCAGAACACCTCCCACGAGTACACTTGTAGTTTAGTTCTTGATTACCAAGTCACATAAAGATATTTAAAGTATATTTACAGTTGAAAGATTACAGTTTAATATTCAACTCAGACCTTATTAGCACGTAAATACATTTATACCAAATTTCTAAACATACAAATGATATATCTGTTCCGTTTATTAGGACCGTGTTAATTGTTTGCTAATATTTGAGTAATTGTTAAGAGGCCGACATTAAAAAGTCCACGTTCCGTTGTTTTACTGAATACACTGCTTATTAATTCCTCAACTTCATTTGATCATGTTTAGAAGTGTTACCCTTACTGTGGCCATTATTATGATTGTCAGTAAAGAAAATGTTGCAATTTATATATTATGCTCCTGGATTCTGAGAGCAAAATGCTTCTTTGTTGCCAGTAGCAGAAACATAGCTGGCTAACCCAAAGTCCCAGAGAGACCATGTTACATGTCTGCTTGTTAGTCTGCTAAAGAAATGGTTGAGCATCACTGTTCAACTGATATGTAACATCATTAGTATTTCCAGGTATTTCATGGCCAGTGAGGCAAATGCTACAACATTCAGCCATTTCAAATGTGGTAATACTAATAGAGTTTGGCGTAAAATGCTTTCCTTTAACCAACCTCATATTTTGGAACCTGATAACAACTGAAAGTGTCAACAGAATCCACAATTATAATACATAAACATGACTTAAGTATGGAAACAATTCACAATGTGCTTGAAATACCAGCTTCAGCAATTTCACTGAGTGCTATTGTAACAAGAGAAAGAAGTGGGTAGATGTCCTTATTTTCCATTCTGTTTGTGAAAACACAATACAATACACTGCGCTACAATACAATACAATACACAAGACAGTCTTCCCTACAGCATCCAGAGAGCTGTGCAAAAATAAAAGAAAATACAAATTCTTTATTTTGTCTTTTTTTAATAATCTACAACCTGTTCTTTTCGAATATTTCTTCTCAAACCTGGAACTTTCTTTCAAACAGTATGTTGAAGCCTAACAGTGTGCGCTGGTGGTTGGGGAATGATAGGCAAGTCTTTTTAGTGCAGGTTTGACCTCCTTATTGAGTGCACACAGCTATCACCAGCACAAATCCTAAGCAACATTAATGAAACATTCATAACTTCATAGAGAAACTGGTAAAAGTATTTTACAGGGGATTCAAATTGATCTAACCCAAAAGCTGTATACGGATTTTCCTCCATGCAGCTCATTCACCTGCTGCATATGCAAACCTGCAATTAAATTCAGCAAAGGGCTGCCCTCATGTCATTCCTACTGCATTTTAATGCTGGGTAAAATTCTGTCAGATAAAGGCAGGTCAGTTGATGATAGAGCACTGGCAGCCAGAGGAAGAAAAAGAGCTTTTACGCTGTGAATGAAGTGAATTGCTTTTGTAAGACATGCCATTGATTAGAATCAGCCATATTCACCTTAGGATTTTATTGTAGTCTTTGTGCTGTTTGTTTTGCTATTTCTGTATTTAATTTTAATTGGTTGGTTTGCTAGAGTAATGCAAATTAAACTTCTTTCAGAGCAAGATATAGGTCTTAAGATTAAGGCTGATTGTTTTCAGCAAACAGAGTGCAAAAGAAGTTTAAATATGGTTTCAGACTAATTGTAAAATTTCACATTTTTTTCTCCCACAGAAAGAAGCCATTTTTGAGTAGTCATGAGATAATTAACTACATATGGCAACATATATCTGAAGCTGGATGGTGTTTTAATCAACACTTGAAAACACTATCTGACCTTCACATCATCATCATCCCATTATTGACCAATTGAAATGGTAAGATGGTGCTTTAAAAAGTCTTGATGTTAACTGTAAGAAAGATTTTCCTTCTTTTATAATGTTAACATTTCTAAGATATGAGGTTTCACTACATTTCCAATGCTGTACTGCCAACCACCAAAACCACCAAACGGAAGAGGAAGCTGAAGGAATGAGAGGTTGTCAGCAGCCGATGTGGTTTTAGAGGAGTACTACAAGCAGCGTGTAGTGGCTGATAGATTAGGACTGGAGGGATGAGGCTACTTTTGGAGAGCGAGCGCAGGATTCCCGTGGAGGCTTGATTCAGGCCGGATGAGAGAGAGCTGATTAGCCCTCTGCTTTTGTGTGAAGGATCAGCTTCAGCACCCAAATCCCCTTCTCCCTTTCTGCCCAGGCCAAGAGCAGAGAGGCAGACAGCTGGACCAGAGGCTTACACTCTCACACACACAGGTTCATACACACAAGTCAGTCTTTCAGACACACACATACAGGTAGTCCCTCACAAACACACATGGAGTCACTCTCGCTCTCACACACACACACACACACACACACACACACACACACACACACACACACACACACACACAGTGTCAACACATAGGGTTATAAATTTTGTATCTTTTATATCACAGTAACATAATAATAAGTCATATAGGTATTATATTATATGTACATATCTATAAATAAACATACTATTCTTCATGTGTATTTTATAAGTGTAAGCATCTATGATTATATTTATGTCTCATATGTAATATATTATAAATAAGTGTTTATTTCTCCCATACATATAAGATTACATGTAAGCATTCATGTGTAATCTTCATATGTCCCACATGCATTATGTAACTTGTGAGAGTCTATAAGTAATAATAATTTCCCATATGTGTTATATTAAAGGCAAGCATGTCATACTAATATATCTCATATAAATAATATTTCATGCACATATTTATATGTAATAATCATTTCTCCCAAATGCATTACATTAAATAATAGGAGCTGCATGACCCTTACTTGAGCACGGAATCTGCATGATCTGTGCATATTATCAGAGCTTCTAGTGAATACGTAATATGTTAAACTGCATTCGATCAGAGTGTGTCAGCAAAGAATAAGTTGGATGTTTTCATTCCAATTACTGATATGGAAAGCATGTGTCTCAATGCATAAATGTCTGAACATGCTTAATTAAATCTAGTTATTGCTTAATGAAGAAGTAGTAATGAGAAGCCAGCTCATTCGAAGATATCAACTTAAGTTAGTTACCAGCATTTGGCTTGGTAAGAGTATAATAAACATGTAAAATATTATATAAAAGATTATGACGTATGATACAAAGATAAAAGTGTTCTGGGAAATGCGCTCTTTAGTTATTGCTTAGTAAAGTAGTAATAAACAGCCAGTTACTGGCTTGCTAAGAGCAATGCATTGCCCCTATACAATAAACACATGAACAATTCAGAACCCTTTTGTTGTCCTTTGTAGATTAGCCCTGATTTTTTTCTTTATTTACATCAAAATTAGGATGTTTTTGTGATATAATTGTGTCCATTGGGTTTGTAGCTGTAATTCCTGCAAAAGAGACTGTTAAACTGTTAGTATGCATTTAAAGCCTGATGGACGTGTTTGCACTCAGTGGCTGTAGGCAGGAGAGCTAGTGTGATTAACCCCAGAGTAGCGTATCTGGGCTAGAAAGGCAGCTGTGGTAGGTGAGCTCATTAAGAGCACTTCCTGCTGGAGGAGCTTTATTCTTGTCCCTTTTTCATGCTGGTTTAGTCTCCATTGCTTAAATTATCTCAGAGTAATAACTCTCTCTTCTGTTGCTCATTCTCTCTGGCAGTGTGCACACACACACCTAAGCTACAAGCATATTACATGTGAATGGGAACATACTAATTGCCCTCATATCAATAACCCAGGAAATCAATCAGAGAAGGAGATAGAGATGCCTTTATTGCACCTTCAGTGCTCCAAGTGGTGCACTCTTCCCAGCTGAAGCCATACAAAAGCTATTAAACGCACATTGCTCAATGAGACCCAACGTGTTTCATTAAAAAACCATTTTGCCAGTCTTCCCTTGATGGCTTTGACAGTGATAAGAAGTGAGAAGCTCCAGGTTTCTCTCCGAGGGAAATATGTGAGCAACAGAAGGCCTGATGACATCGCTCTGCCATTTAAAAACCAAAGGTTGAAACGAAGCCAGGGTGTAAACCAGGACATCTGCGACAAACAGGTGGATGTTAATAATGGGCTTTAAGTCTTCATATGTGGCCAAACTCTGTGTTATGGACTTGCTGAGTCCCATAGAACAGCAGGGTAAACAATGTTTGGATCAATGAATGTGAAATATTGACTTCTTGCTGGAGTCAGTCCTACAGGAGGTCTACCACACATGTCCCTCAGGCTGTTTCCCAGCCCCAGAGAGTGAAGCTGGACCCTGGTAAGGGGTGACCGCTTGGTTGCTTGCTACACCTGGATGATTAGGCATCCAGTCCAGCTTTTCAGAATCAATTGCAGTCTCGAGGAGTTTCAAAAGGAGAAAAAATAAAACATTACTGGACCAGAGCCCTCCAGGACACACCTGCCCCCTGCAATCAAGCATTAATGCCTTAAGGAGGGCCATTGATTGGATCTGAATGCTTGGATTAACGGGAACAAACACTGTAGTGGTTCTCCTGGAGCAGTGAATTAGGAGCCTTATCCTGATCGGCTCTCCACTCTGCACCCCCCACCTTTCTGCTCTTCTGTTTCTCGCTCCCTTGCTCCCTGTGGCTGTACTTATGAGGGTTATTTATGCACAGAGCCAGAGAGCAGCGCTGCCTCTCACTATAAGGTAGACTTCAGGGCATTGGCTCTGGGCAGGACACGCTGGCCCCATCCACATTTTTCTGACCCAAGGGAAGAAAGGCCTGGTTAGGCAGGGATAGAAGCCAGGGAATAAGGGGGTGTAGCAGGACTCACATAAGCCAACAGCTCCAAAAGAAAGGTAGCAGCTTGTGAAATTGCAAAGCAAACAAAAGTTTTGCCTTGCTAAGGCGCCGTGCAGAATGAAGGACCAGAGCATGATGATGTGACAGTATTCTCACAGCAACTGCACTTCCCATTGCTTACTACCATTAATTTAAGCAAATATAAGCACTTAAGCAAAATTGATTTTCTGTTTGTACTTTCTGAAAAACAAAGAAAAAAGGTTTTCTTTGGGGGTCAAGAAAATAAGCAATTTTGGTCTTTCAGTGAATGGTTCTTCAGAATAAATATATGGATTGCAATTAAGTCCAACAAGCCAGGAGTTGGTAATTAACTGGCTGCTTATGGCTACATTACTATGGTTATCAGCAATAGTTGAGGTGAATTAAGCATTTTCCTGACCACTTCAGCTGTTCTTAGGATATAGAAGTGTGTAATACAACCACATTTCCAAAAAAAGTTGGGACGCTGTGCAGAATGTAAATAAAAATAGGATGCAATGATATGCAAATCATGTAAACCATATTTCTTAAGGAAATAGTACAAAGACAGCATATCAGATGTTGAAACTGAGAAATGTTATTGTTTTTTGAAAAATATATTCCCATTTTGAATTTGATGCCAACGATGCATTCCAAAAAAGTTGGGATGGGGGCATGTTTACCACTGCGTTTCATCACTGCTTCTTTTAACAACACTATGTAAGCTTTTAGGAACTGAGGAGACACTGCTATAGGTTTGAATGTGAAATGTTTTCCTATTCTTGCTTGATATAGGATTTCAGCTGCTGAACAGTTCAGGGTCTCCTTTGTTGTGTTTTTCATTTCACAATGCACAAAATGCTTCCAGAGGTGACAAGTCTGGACTGCAGGCATGTCAGTTTTGCACCCAGATTCTTTTAATGTGGTTTGGCATTGTCTTGTTGAAATAAGAAAGGCCTTCCCTGAAAGATGTCGTCTTGATGGCAATATATGTTGCCAAAGCATGTATATGTCATTCAGCATTAATGGTATCTTCACATCATCCATGCCATGTGCACTGATGCCCACCTATACCATCATAAATACTGGCTTTTGAACTGTGCACTGATAACAAGCTGAGTGGTCTTTAGCCCAGAGGACACCGTGTCCATGATTTCCAAAAAGAATTTCAAATGTTGATTCGTCAGACCACAAGACACTTTTCCACTTTCCTTCAGTCCATTGTAAATGAGCTAGGGCCCAGAGAAGGCAGCAGCATTACTCTATCCTGTTTATATGTGGTTTCTATTTTGCATTTTAGAGTTTTAATTTGCTTTTGTGGATGCAGCAACAAACTGTTTTCACAAACATTGATTTCCAGAAGTGTTTCTGAGCTCATGCAATGATTTCTGTTACAGAATCATGTCTGCTTTTAATGCAGTGTGCCTGAGGACCCACAGATCAAAGGTTTTGTCCCTTGCGTACAGAGATTTCTCCAGATTCTCTCAAACTTTTAATATTATGTACTGATGATGAAAAGCAAAGGTTGTTTTCTATTTTACTTTGAGAAATGTATGAAAGACTCTGATACTCAATCATGCTACTGACCTGTTGAGAGTTAACCACCAAGTGTTTTTTTAGCATTACACAACTTTACCAGCCTATTGTTGCCCCGTTCCGTTCAAACTTTATTTCGTTATGTCTGTCCCTCCATTTCTCTGCGTTGGCTCGTTGAACCTGGACTGTTATGACACTGGATTTGCCCCAAATAAATCTTGCTTTTCTCCGCATATGCGTCTGCCTCCTTATCGCTCCCCACTTTTATATTGAGGGAGTTTTAAGGACAGTGTCGTACTTATTTACTTATTAATGTCACACACTTAGGCTCACAAAAAAGTTTGGATGTTCAGGTCTTAAATGCAAAATCAACATTATACTGATGAAGATATACATTTTTGCACAGTAGTCAAGTCATGATAATATCTATTTCAACATTTCTGCAGTAAAATCTTAACATTAAGCTTTAAACCTCAAACAACCCCTGATTTGTAACTTATGAGAACTTATGAGATACTTATTTAGTATCTCAGTACTGAAGAGATGGCACGAACTGTTCAGTTAAAGGAGTTTATACTATATTACTATTTTTGAATGAATTTAATGATAAAGTGAATAATTAATACCCCAAGAACAAGCAGTAACCGAGAATAGCTCCATTATAGACTTGGCTTAGCATCACCAGGGAGGATACCCAGCATCTGGTCATGTCAGACTATGGATCTCAGAAACTGTCTAGTCAATCTTCATTTTGTTTCAAATTTATCTTATGTTTTTTTCACTGATGTGAAAGTCTTACATATAAAAAGGGCTCACATCATTTTTCTTTTAAGACATTTGAAGGTTTAAATGACAATTTTAGTAAGTCCAGTTTGAAGCTGCAGGGAAGTAGTAAGTTTCATGCACACACTATCTAAGCCGTTTATCCTTCTGGATCACGGAGGAGTGCTGGAGCCTATCCCAGTGGCCACTACATCTACAAAGATGGAGATACATAGTTTTCAATGGACAGCAACGATACACAGTCACACACATACACACCTAGGGACAACTTAGCATGTCCAATTGGCCTGACTGCATGTTTTCAGACTGTCGGAGGAAGCCTGAGTATCCAGAGGAAGCCCATGCAGACAGTAGTAAGTTTCTCTATCATTAAACTATTTGTATGTTTGTCCTTTCAGTTTGAGAAACAACCATTTTAATTCCGCTCTGGATTGAAAAACGGAATCCTTTGAAGATAATGTCATATTTCTGACAGATTTATGAATAAAAGATCTGGATTGATATGCCTACAAATAAGATTGACAATTTTCTGTGACAGCAGATACGTTTTCCTACAAACAGACTGAGGTGATGAATCTAACAGGCATGCTACCTAATTCCAAAATCTGACGAATAGATGTATCAAAGACTCATTTGACACAATCAATTGTGCATCAAGCACTGCGTGAAAGCTGCTCTATTAGAAATGTTCTCATCTCAGTTGAAAAGCTGGCCGCAAGACATATCTCTTGCAGTTTCATGCAACTTAATTTACTTAATTTCTTTTCATTCCCTGAGAAACAAACTCTTTCTTGATTTCATGCCAGCTTGTATCATCAGAAAGAGTGATGATTTTGAACTGATTAAATGCAAACTGAAGCACAGTGTTTACTTTGTCTCTCTTAGGGAAGCTTCTTAAATATCCTTAATATCTTCCCTGGACATCTCACCAGGTACTGTCTTTCCTTGTTCCCTCTGCTCAAATCTCCACCTCTCTGTGCAGACGGTATTTCAGCTGATGGGTGCCAGCTATTGTCTTGACATCTCCTATATAATAGGTCGATCTGTAGCCTAATCCTATCAAAGCGGTGTGGAAATGGTGGGCTGCTGCTGGCACATGAGTGAGGCTTTGAGAGTGGATCTGAGGAGGCTTATGGCATGGATCTAAGGTAATCATTCTGTCCAGCTCTGCCAAAGCTTTGCTGGTCTGAACACCAGCATGTGGCAGGACTAACGCTGAGAATCTGGCTGGGAGATGGAGGACGACACAACAAGAAATGAGCAAAATGACAGCCTGTCACCTGAAATCAAAAGCTTTCCATTTCCATGCCATTACCTTTATTTAATCTTCTAAGGCCCTGTAAGCACTATAATGATGTGGTTTTATCTCATTGTCCAATGACAGTTAAACAGGGCACCAATTATGTAGTTTGTATAATATGATACATATTATAGAATAAAAAACATATTTATAGAATACATACACTATTCCAATTAGAGGTGGAAAACGTGCTTATCTTAGACTGCACATTGTGTGTGAATTCGACTATTCATGATTTTCAGTGTATTTTTCTTATGACCTTGCAGTTTTCCTTTCACTTGCATGTTAACAAGAGTTTGTTGTCCAATAATATGTTAATCACAAAAAATGCAAAGTGTACATTGTTTTCTGTGTTTCAGCCAGTGTATATAGATGTTTTTAGATATTTACCATGACAAATAGCTATAATATCATTAATTTCCTTTCCGACAAAACACTTTCAAATATGTGCACATTTCCAGAAGCTGAGAATGCTTGTTATCCACAATGTTGAATTGAGACTGTATATATGGCTGATATTCTGCTTATGTTCATCATTTGCTTTGGTAGAAAGACCTTGGAATGCAGCACACAAGCCACTGTATGAGGTCCGCCTACCTCCTATGATCACCATAAGGACTATTAAGGTATTCATCATTGGCTCATTTCTGACCAAGGTACCACTGCTGACTAGATGTGATTTGGATGTTGGACTTTTCACAGCACAACAGTGACATTAACATTGTAATGGCTTGATAGTGAGTGGTGTGATACGAGTGTATCAGGTACAGCAATGTTGCTGGAATTTGTACAGTCAATGTCACTGTCAGGTAGTGCTGGTCAGCAATATGAAGTCAAGCGCAGTTCCGTAATGGCATAGTAATTAATAATTCATTATATACAAACAATGGATCTAAATTAAAACAGAATTTAATAAAAGGATAAAGTAACAATGAGTCCCCAGCTATTTTGACATATTACTACTGACACAGATCCTTTGAGATTTATCAATTAATTGATAATATAATTGACTGAGTACTGAAAAAACCTTTTGCTCCTGTACTAATGAGCAAAATATATCAAATGACTGAAAACAACCATTTGAGAATCTTAAGTTGTCACATCAGATAAGATGTGACAGGCAAAAAAAAAGCTTTGAAACTGAAAGTGTTCTTTATGCCAGATATGTAGGGTATTGAGTCCCTCTAAAAGAACACATAATACTAAAACTTAAATCACAAGCAGATGGACTAAAAAATCCATTTCCATACGCTGAATATTCATATCCATACAAAGGTCGAACAGAGCGGCAACAGGGCACTCTCAACCCACTTTAAATATACACTGACCCTGAGAACTAACTCCTCTTCACCACGTTGTTCCCTATGGGAGAAAATCTATCACATTACGTCTGACATTAATCATCGTAATCCATATCTCTCCTTGCACATTCCCAGTTTAACAAAACCAAGAAGCTTCAATAGGAGAAGATAATAATTCCATTATTGATTGAACATATTTGACACTGCAAGCTGACTGATTGAAAATATTTGACTCTGCTTGCTGAGCTGTTGCCGCAGATAATCAGCAGTACATCTGAAGCTATTCAATAAAAATGAATATGGAAAAGGAATCGGAAATGGAAGCCACAATCTCACAGCAGCTACTGCTAGCACAGCTTGAAGCTGAAATCAAACAGAACACAGAGGCATTTCTCAAAACAAATGGACGTCTGTTATTGCAGGGAATTTAGAAAGAGCTCAGTAAACATGCCCTAAGAGATGCACACTAGACATAGTGAGACCACTCTGTGACACGAGGCTTGAAAGATAGTGTACCCCTGGCGGTGAACTGTGGCACACTAGAAGATAACTGTGAAAGAAAACTATTTAAAACTAGCTTTAGAGACAGTTGCTTGTGGGAATTTTAAGTAATTAAGTTGGTTCTGACTGAGGCTGGAGTGCAGCAAATAAATCAACATTGGCCCAGAGAAACTGTTCTGTTGGAGTGGTGTCGCATGCAGAGGCTAACCTCTAGCTCCCACTGCCCATTCCAGCTTGGTGACACTGCTGGCGACACTCAGGATATGCCACAGCTCCATGTTTATTCATCAAACTGAATCAAAACAATAAGGAGCAGAGGAGTGGAATCACTGCGTGGCTGCCCAAGCATTCCCACACCAGCACTGGGAGAGCAGAAGCAGCAGCACTTTTTTTAATAGGATACATATTTGGCTGTGGTTGTGTAATTGGTTTCTATGGCTGACGGTTCTAGAGCTTCTCCCCTCTCCCTAGTCTGCTTCGCTTTTTACTGCTGGGTTTCTTTTCTCTAGTGTAATCTCCAGTGCCATGTTAACCCCTTAAAATCTCAGGCTTATTACATACTAAGGCTTATTATTCAGTAACTACAGAGACTTCAGTGCAAACTGGCTGAGCTCTTGTCAGGTTATAGAAATGCATAATAAAATGTTAATCACAGAAAATGTAAGGTGTGAATTGTTTTCTGTGCTTTGGCCAGTGTACATGAATGCCTTAAGATATTTACCATGAAAATTACCTGTAATATTCCTAATTTCCTTTTAGACAAATCACTTTATTGCTTTATAGACCCAAACTCTTTCAAAAATGTATACATTCCCAGAAGTAAAGGACGCTTTCCATCCATAATGTTTCATTGAGACTGTCTGAATGGCTGATAATCTATATATTGCTGCTGTTGGTTCACAATCTCTTATCTCCAAAATGGTAACTTTACAGTAGAAGGTAAAAACATACTCTGTTTTTAATGTAAGTCAATGGAACCAGACTTTTTTCCAAGCAATTTTAGGTTAGGTTTCTTTAGGTCCATTCATCGTGGAATTTACACACTATATATGGGACTATGGGTATTTTCAAATTATGTCAAAAACTGAAAAACGGAGATTGAGATACAAGGTTTTGTTCTAACCACAGCAATATGTTCACTGTATGCTTTAGTAGCAAGACCTTGGAATTTCTCTCACTGGCCACTCTTTGAGCTCCACCTACTGTATATATGTCCATTATATAGGATTATTACCGCATTCATCATTGGTCCATTTCTGACCACAGGACCACTGCTGACTAGATATGATTTCGGTAGTGGGCCATTTTCAGCAAAGCAATGACAGTCACATGGTACCGGCATGGCTCTGAGCAGCTCTGGTATGAGTGCATCAGGCATGGCAATATTCCTCAGATTTGTACAGTCAGTGTCACTGCTAGGTGGTGCTGGTCAACAAAAAGAAAAAAAAAAATTTCTCTCCAATGGAATCTGCAGTGCCATATTCACCCTTTAAAATTTCAGACGTATTACTTACTTACTTATTACAGACTAATTACAAGTATGTACCAAAGTTTGAGCCCTGGCCCAGCCCAAGAGGTTGAGGCACGGGCTACGTCTGTCTTAGGGGACTTTATCTTGTCCTTGTTCATGTAAACAATTCATCATGAAAGAATTCATACATAAGGGATATACAGTCGAGGGCTGGAGGTTAGGGAACTGGCCCTGTGACCAGAAGGTCACCGGTTTGATCCCCAGTGCATACAGTACATGACTGAGCAGTACATCCTTGAGCAAGATATCTAACCCCCAAGTGCTCCCCGGGTGCTGTGGATAGAGCTGCCCACTGCTTTGGGCAAGCGTGCTCACTGCCCCCTTGTGTGTGTGTGTGTGTGTGTGTGTGTGTGTATGTGGTGTTTCACTTCATGGATGGGTTAAATGCGGAGGTGAAATTTCGCCATTGTGGGACTAATACATATCACTTAAAAAAAGACCACATCAGAAAATGATGCACCTCAGAATAAAACAACCTGATATCAATACATCCACACTAATCAAAGTAACTAATATCTCATAACAATAAAGCTACCCCAGCTCACAGAGTCTGGCTGGTCCATGCTGACATCACTGAATGCTGCTCTTTGGTTTTGTTTTCTTGTTTGCCTTTCAAGCTTATATTTTCTTATTGTTTAACATTCAGACATTCATAGATAACGTTAATCTGAGTAAAAGGCTAAAGTACATATGATAATGTTGGCTAATGGTAGCTAGGTATGTATATGATTGTAGGCATCTCATAAAGTTGATGTTACACCAAAATTGAGTAAAATGTGCCTGGCAAAAAAAGCCAAATCACATGAATGGGAAAGGATACAGGCAGGGGTGCAACTACATACTTTCTGAGGTGGATGCAAACATATTATCGGCGCCCCCCCCCCAAAACCCCGCCCCTTAACTTAAAGTGACTGAAAAAAATTAAAATTAAAATCAAATATTTAAGCAGGCAAGCTAAAATAAGGAACTTTATAAACAGAATACAAATTAAATGGTAAGAGCAAAAAACAAGCAATGAGGATTTAATTAAGAAGAAATAAAATAATTCAGAATAAACTGATAAGTGGACAGGCTAAAATGTAACGTAATAAAATAGAGATTAATAATTAGAATAATAAAATATAAGCACAAAGAAAGAGGGTTAAAACACCAAGTTTATATAAAAAAGTAAATTATGGAAATAAAATAAACAGTAAAACAGTCCACTCATTGGATACAGTGTGTTAGACTAGAGCTAGAGCTGAATTCTGCAGGAAGGTTGATCTGCAGGAGCAGGGTTGGAGATGACTGATCTAGGTGACCTTCAACCCCACAAATTTGCAGTCCTTGGAAGTGTAAACCAACAGAACAGCAAGCAGCAAGCTGTGATATCATCCTTCTTGGAGGAACATGCTCCTTTATAACACTTTATGCACCTTTCTCAAATCGTGTGCATAACATTAACATAACCATGCCATTAACATGTCATAGCAGAAGTTATATGCTGTCATGAGCTGTCATTACTGGTAACTAATGTCATAGGAAAAAATTATATGTGAGAAACTGTCATGACGTGAAACATTTATGTCTGTTCTGACATTTATGGTACTGCTAACATGACATTGTTTTAATATTGAACAAAATCTCACATGACAACTCAAGACGGAATATGACACCTCCTATAACACGTTTATATCATGGTTAGGCTAATGTTATGTAGCAGGTTTGAATGTTGGACAGCTGAAGTGCACATTCCCGCAAAACCACATCATATTAATACTCACCTGATTTTTGCTCTATTCTGGAGAGAAAAGTAGCCAGGCTGTAATCCTTTGTAGTTTCCAATGAAACTTGCAAAACTACAAATAATCTAAGAGGTCACATCTCAAGAGATAAGAATATAAGTTTGTCAAAATGTATAAGATTTTTATTTTGTCATCATCATATTTTCTGACCAAATCTTCCTCAATGCATGATTCACATGAGCGAAAATTCTGATTCAATCTCTCATCAGCGTAAGGATATTTCTAGTCACTTTACCAATGTTTAATTCGCAGACATGCTCATGAGGCCCCCTGGTGGCTGGGGCGCTAGACTGCAGCACTTAAAGCCTAATGGGTTCATGCAATAGTCTCTTCAGTCTCTTATACACCGAGCCTATTTAGCTTTTTGCCTGTTCCTTCTCCCTCTGCCTGAGCATATTTGGATGTGCTCAGCTTTGGCTGTTGTTTGTGTTTGCAAACATGGCAGTGGACAGGCTTGATAAGCTGAGAAGATGCTGGCATTTCGAGAGGGAGCTCTTTAGGTGCTTTCCCGCTCACACTTCCAAACATGCTTCCTGAGAACACAGCATGAGAAGCCCCGGGGATCATCTCCGAGCTGCGGCTAAAGCACACTCCTGAGGTTTAACGCTCTGTTTACTCAAATCAATCAGCCCAGCAGTCACCACCACAAGCACTTCAGAGGAGCAATGCAGCACTTGCTTCAGCTGCTTTGTTTGTGGCTAATGGGCCTAATTAAAGCATTGCGCGTTGGTTCTGCTTGCATTGGGGCACATTCACTGCTTCTCCTTATTCGAGTGAGCTTTTTTCAGTTTCTCTTCAGGATCATTCACACACTCTCTTTCAAAATCTCAGCCAGACACCCACTCTATCGCTTTCTCTTCCTCTGACGTGATAATCTGCTTTCACTTTGAGGGCTGAGATGTGGATGTATGGGTGTGTGATGATAAGTTTTATGATTTAAGTGTGAGGGCGGTGCTCCATTGAAACAGAGAATAGCAAACAGCAAAGTCAAGAAGGTCAAAGAGAGGAGGCGATATGTAGCTGCTGTTCTCTTGGTTGTTGTGTGTACGTGTGAATGTCTTTAAAATGAGACAGGATAAATGGTCTATGAAAAATCTTGATGCCCTTAAACAAAAATGATAATTTTTCATACATATTTTCCTATAATACCAATGGTGGACAAAGTAGGAATCCTGGACAAGTAAAAATACCTTGGTAAAATACTATTTGAGTATAAATAGAAGTCCTCTATCTATATATTTCCTGAGGTATTTGCCATTAAATGTACTAAAGTATCAAAAGTAGAACTACTGCAAGTTATTACAGGCATTGTCATATAACTATGGTGCATGATTTCTATGAAGGTGATCTGTATAGCTCCAAATATGAAAAATAAATAAATAAATAAAAACATTAGCCATTCATTGCAGCAATAAGTAGAAAATATAAAGTAGAAATATATAGAAGTGGCAATGCTTTGAACGTTTTAGACATTCAAAACACATGAAAAAGCATTGAATGACATTTATAAAGCAATAAGTAATTCTGGTAACACTTTACTGTAGGGGACTGTTCATAAGACTACATAACACCTACATAAGCTTGTCATGACAACTGACATAACCCTACACAAATGTTTATAAATGCTTATTCCTATAGGTGTCATCTGTAATAACGACTACTTCAGCTACCTGATCAAAACTATCAAACATAACCTTCTTAGCAAATTACGTCTATTAGAATAAGCATTTATAAACATAAATGTCAGTTGTCATGACAAGCTCATGTAGGTGTCATAAAGCCTTATGACCAGTGGCCTACAGTAAAGTTTTACTGTAATTTTGATTAATGATGTGATGCTTTATGTATTAACTGCTATTATATTGACATAAGGGGCCATAAACTAATGTGGCACATTTTCCATGTTACATATTTCTTGAGTACAAGCATAAGTTCCCTGTCTGTATTTCTTCCTGAGCACAATAATTAAAATGGACTTAGATGCTTACTTAAGCATACACTATTTGCAGCCACACAGGTCTCCTAAATAGAAACTGTATTTATACTGCCTTATAAGTTACATTACTTTATCTCTAATCCTGTATAACAGTGTTAAAAATGGAACAATAACCTGTCACTTTAGTTTAAGAGCCCTTAAACTGAAATGACAATACAATGGCATTTACATCATTAAGCAACTTAATTCATCTTGTGAACACTAATATAAACTGATTATAAATATTCAAGTATTGCTTTTCTACATCCTGTTTTTCATAGCTTATGCACCCACTTTGAAGTCTTTATGTAGGTAAAAAAAGAAAAGCCACCAGAATCTTCTCAGAACATCCACTTGAAATCATCACTTGACAGAGAAAAATAGAAGAGAAGATCAAATATTTACTCAATCATTTTGGATCATTTTGTGTTGTTTGTTTCATAATCTCTCTTATAAAATACTTTGAGCTGCTTCCTTCCATGTAAGGTAGTGTTAAAAAGGAATGTAAATGACAGTCTATTTATTAAACTGGACCATAAAAATGTCTTTTTTGTCTTTTGTCATGTTTCACTATGAAGAGAATGAAATGCCTCCTCAAACATATCAAGATGTTAACCAATATAGCTTTCCCAGAAAGACAGAACAACGTGTATGTGTGTGTGTGTGTGTTTGCACTTATGTCAGGTTGAAAGGAACAGTTCCTCACATCTGAGTTATGGACAGTTTTAATCAGGAGAAAAAAAGAAGTAAAGCTCAGTAAATTACATGGCTAAAATGTGAGCTCTCATATCATCCACTCCACAATTAATAGCCCTTACAGGCAAAGCAGCGGCTCTCTGTGTGTGTCTAATAAATTTCTGACATGTCAAAGATTTGGCTGTTGCTAGACAATTTATCCTCTCTCTCTCTCTCTCTCTTTCTCTCTTTCTCTCTTTCTCTGACTCTCTGTACTCACTCACTCTTTCTCCCTCTCTCTCTCTCTTTCTCCCCCCCTCTCTCTCTGTCTCTCTCTTTCTCCCTCTCTCCATCTCTTTCTCCCTCTCTCTCTCTCTCTCTCTCCCACTCTCTCTGTCTCTCTTTACTCACTCTCTTCAAGTTGACTCGTTTTCAGGTAATTAGTGTAACTTCTTTAGAATTTATGGTAGGAAAGCAGGAGTGTGTGTGTAGACATGATAGCACTACACTGTCAGAAAAAAGCAGAACTGTACAGAAATATTTTTGTTATTAAGGCACAAAAAACTATGTAAATGTATCCTCATAAGGTCTGTATATTGTAGGTGCACTACACTCAGTTTCTCAGGAGAGACCTTTTCATTCCCTAATGTTTTAAAAGAGAAAAATAAAATAAAAAGCCTGGAGTCAATACAGGATTTGCATGTGGTGGCCGAGAAAACCCAAAAAACTGCAAACAAAAAATGAGCTGCAAAATGCAGGAAAAACTTTCATCAAAATGACAACCTGGGCTGTGCATTTTACAAACATGCTGCAAATCCATACATGCTTTACAAACTCAGAAAACACTTTCATCAAAACGACACAGACGCTACGTTTCATAAACAAACTGCAAATACAGAAACACAGGAACTTCAGAAGTCAGTCACAACACAACAAAGATGTTTCTGGAGGACACTTAAAGAAGACAAAGCCATTCAGACTTTTACATTCTATACACCTCAAACATTCACCAGTACAGAAAGTTAACTTTTATTTGAGCTGATTACTACTACCACTGTATCATAATGGGAGTTAACTGTAGATTGTAACTGTAAGTACAGCTGTAATATGTCAGATAGCAAACTAGCCAGCCAGGGATGTGAGTGTCTGATGGTGGTCTTCTCTGCTTTTGTCAGTGATTTTACATCATAAATATTCCATCCCCTTTGAGCCCCTTGAGTCTTCCAGAAACATTCCTGTCGTGTTGTGGCTCATGTCCTGCGACAGGCTTTACAGTGTTTCTAAGGTTGCATGTGTTTTCTTAATTTGCAAAATGTTTGTACAATGTAGCTCTGAGGTCGTCATGTTGATGAGAGAGTTTTCTGTATTTGCAGCGTGTTTATGAGTGTGCAAAGTATTTTTAATTGTACGTTGAACAGGGTCTTGTCGGGCACCATATTTATGGAGTGAAACTTAAAATTATGACCACAAAGGAATATGGTCTAATTAACTTTCCTAACTAATGGTACTGAAAATGTACCACCTTATGACAGTTCAGTGCTTTTCTTTCTAAATATTTGCTGCACTTTATACATAAATAAAAACAATTCAAAGCTACCAGCAGAGGTCTGCATTTTTTTGTTAAAAAATGATTTTACATCTAGTTTTATATTCTCTGCAGTTTCTGATGCAATCTGATTTGTCAAAAAACTTTTTTTTTACTTTTTTTAAGACATATAAGCAAAGTGAAATGCATGTTAACATGATAGCCTGTTAATACCTGTGTTGCATTGACTTTTCATGCACTCATTTCATTAACAACAACAACAAAAGCAACAACAAGACTTCAAATATTTCAATAGAACAATATTGGCAAGACAGTTTAAGACAAAGCCTGGACTAAAACACATTTCTAAATGGTGCTTCTCCATTGATACTGCAATTTATGTAACGCCGGGGAGCGAGGATAAGGCGGATGCACACGCTGAAAGAAGCGAAAATTTATTAAGGGCAAATCCAATATCAGGGTCAAAACAGTCCAGGGACAAGGAGCCAACACGGGGGTATCTAGGGACAGACATAACTAAAATAAACAAAGACAGGAAACACCACGGAGACCGTAAGAAACAAATCACCACACAAGAATACACTACAAACAATATACTACAAAGACCAGCAAACAACTAGGGAAAAAAACAGGGCTTAAATACAGCAGGGTTAACAAGACACAGATGATAAACACAGGTGAGAACAATCAAGGGAGGGTTCCGAAAACAAAGGGGCAGGACCGGAAGAACTCAATGAAAACAAAAGCACACAGACAGGATTAGAAGGTAAACAAAAGCACATGACTTCAAGACTAGGCTTAATTAATGTCAAGGAAAATGTTCCAAAGTATAAGAAAACTCCACAGCATAGTTTTACTCAAAGCCTTTTTGTGCAGTACTGGCTAATAGTCTCTGCTAAACCTGAAGTGTTGACGATCTGTACGAATACGTAATCTCAGATAAATCAAATCTAGTTAGCTTGGTCCTTCAGCTCACCCATGCATGAAGAGATTCAGCACACAAGCCTTCTTTCCTTATCTAGTCATCAGCTGTTAGTCAATGTGCTGGCAGAAGTGGGAAAAACAGCAGTAGGAGAGGGAGGAGCGATAAGACACTGATGTGTGCCTGCTCAGTGGCTTTCAAACAGAAATGGCAGACTTGAAGATTCCCTCAAGAAACCCCCTACTATCACTGTAATCCTCTCTCCCGGGTGCGCTAGTAGTTTGGAGGTCTCTAATCATGCAGTGTAAAATGGTAGCAGTGAGCTGCATTAGCATGGCAGTCTATCGATCTACACATTGACTAGGGGATGACATTCCAATCAGCGCCCTAGGTGCATGTAATCTTAAATGTCTTGCTGGCCCCCCCCCCATGCCTTTCTTTGATCACGGAACAAAGATTCAGCTTCTGAGAGGACAGAGCTAAAAATACAGCAATGTAGCAACACATAGTAGCCCACGGCAACAAGTGCACTTTGAAGGCGATTGCTAAATTTGAACCTCTGCTGGGTCTAAGGGAGAAAAGAGAGGGGAAGAAAATGAATGAGGCAGTCAAAAGTGTAATAAGGAGCGATGGAATGAGAGAGAGAGAGAGAGAGAGAGAGAGAGAGAGAGAGAGAGAGAGAGAGAGAGAGAGAGAGAGAATGTGTGTGTGTGTGTGTGTGTGTGTGTGTGTGTGTGTGTGTGTGTGTGTTCTCATGAATAAACCCTACTTTCACTTTGTTTCTCCATCATTCAAGGTCCAGTGAAAGACAAAATTTCCGAGCTGAATACTTTGAGAAACGAGTGATGGCTGAATCCTCACTACACTGTCCTTAATGTACTCAGTAATGTATCTTGTTTCAATACTTCAAAAAATACTGTACATTCAGAATACACCTTGACAAGGTGCAGAGGAAAAGGTTTTGTCATTTCTGCTTGATTCACACGGTTTCTTGCTGTCATTTACTGGCCGTTTTGTTCTTGTAATTCTTCTAGTAGCATATTTCCTGGAAGATTTATGTATTTTTTTTTAATAAAGTTCAAAAATTCTTTACTGACATTTGTTCACACAGTCCTCCCGCAACAGGACCATCACCCCTCTCGTGAACTTAGCAAGTGGGACAGTTTTTGATAGATGCGCCAGGAGATCTTGTAGACATTGGAACACAGTTAAGGAACCATTTTATATAGGACTGGTTTTAACAGTAAAGTAAATCAGTTTGTGGAAAGCGCTTCAAAAATGCATAAGAAATGCATTTGCAGTGACCTACCAGCAGTACAGTGAAATCATGTGTAGAATAACAAAAAAAAAGTCACATTTGGCTGAATGAATAACAGTTATAAACATACCAGGTTTAATATTTTAAAGAAAGAGTGCCTTTGAAGGGTGGACATATGCTTTCTAATGATCTGTAGCTGAGGTTTCATCCCTGACTCAATCCGGTAACTATATTCCAGAGGCGAGTACTCAAATCATCCTCTCGAAGTCAGCGTGTTGAACAAAAAGTTGAAAACAAAAAGTGAAACTAAAGTTATTAAATAAAACGTTGAAACAAAAGTGATTAAGTGGCAGTCGTGAGCTGGAGGTTAGGGAACCAGGCTCGTGACCGGAAGGTCGCCGGTTCGATCCCCAGAGCCGACAGCACATGACTGAGGTCTCCTTGAGCAAGACACCTAACCCCCAACTGCTCCCTGGGTGCTGTGGATTGGGCTGCCCACCGCTCCGGGCAAGTGTGCTCACTGCCCCCTAGTGTGTGTGTATGTGGTGTTTCACTGCACGGATGGGTTAAATGCGGAGGTGAAATTTTCCTGTTGTGGGACTAATAAGGGTCTCTTAATCTTAATTAAATTAGGACCACCAACCTGTGGTAAAGGAATAGTATCTTTAATTTCCAACATTTCAGTGCCATTTTCCCACAGCTCAAAATGGCATCAGGCTCAATGAGGCTTTAAAGAGGGAGCCTTTTGCAGAGAAACCTTCAGTGTGATGGACAGAATTATACAGAGCCCTGCTGGTGACATCCTCTATGAATAAAAATTAATGTGTGATCCTAATGCATGGCCAGGTCTTAGTAAGGCATGGGAACTAGATGATTAAGTCGTGGACACGATTTAGTAAGGCATGGGAACAAGATTGCAGCTTACTAAGTCATGGCCACGCATTAGGATCTTGTTCCCCCACTTTATTAAGTTGTGGCCACGACTTAATCTTATCGTTTCCACGCCTTACCAAGTTATGGCCACACATTATTTTTATTTAAACGAGATGTCACCAGGGGGCTCCATAGAATTAAGCATTTAATGCATTACTGTGTTTAAAGGAAAGAAGCAAAACAACTTGAAACTCCTGGCTACCTCATAGTTTGGGTTGCAAGTGTGCAAGTGTATCTAAAGTTGTCATGTAATCTATCTGCAGTTTTATTGAACCTCAACTGGATTTGTTATTGCACTAGTTAACTAAATAATGTGCTAAATAAACCACAGACTAACCAATCATTTCAAGTTGTTTTGTCTCTTCATTGCACATTTACTAGATGTACCACTTCAGTCCTGTCCATCTGGTGGAAGACCTTCTTTAATCTCTTAAAATCCCAGACTTTTTACATACTAAGGCTTTTTATTTAGTAAGTACAGGGACTTCAGTGCAAACTGCTTGAGCTATTCTCAAGTTATAAAAGTGTATAATAACACTTTGGACCTGCCAGTGGCCCTGGCCATGTAAGGAGCTAATGAAAGACTTCTCTCATCTATCTTAAAAAACGCAAGGGATGCAGCTAATAATGAGACAAAACTAAAATTCCCTAATAAAGATATGAGACAAGATTTTTGATTCAGACGCACATTAATCAGCATGTGAACATCATGTATTCTACCATATCTCTCTGCACTGAATGAGTTTCAATACCCTCCTTCTTACCACTTACTTATTTACCTATACAGTTAAGTCCATTCTTGAATGAATAGGTGTAAATACATTGAAAAACTATGACATACCATGGTGGTATTATGATGATCATTATAAACTGCAATAGCTTTTAACTGTGCCCACTTTAAAGTCTGTCTAACGAGCGTTTGATACACGTTGTGCTCTGATTTTAGAACATCTAATGAACATGCATTAAAGGTGTTACATTTAAAGATTGTATTTGTTTGAATTTAGTTTTAATTGATATATTTAAATGTTCAAATGTTTTCTCTGAAAAGGTTCAAATGGAATTATTCGGCTGTAACATGGACTTAATACAGACAATCAATTTTTGAATTCACAAACGATTCCTTTTTTAATTCTTGTTTTCTGCTACACCCCAACACTCGCCAGCATTGCCTTGTTTCTCTCTAAATCACACATCAAATGCAGAGCTCTGCACAAATCCACTGCTGCCCATTGCTTTCACACACAAGCTTAACCCAGAGGTGAAATACTCAGCTTTCAAAATGTTGCCGCTCTAATCCATCTCCAAATCAGTCCCAGAGGAACATGCAGAGACATTTGCACCACCTGCCCTAATCTGGGATCAGATAGATTGACATCAGAGGCATTTCTAGCACCCTTATAATACATTACACCTTGTTAAGCCAACAGAATTGAGAATTCAAGCTGCATTTGAAGTGGTCTCAGAACAACACTGTGTTCAAATCTGTCACTGAGCATCTGTCAATCATCCAGTTAAAACAGTCCTGTCGCTTTATTATTTACTCAGAACCTGTTCTAAATCAGATCTGCCAGAAATAAATGTGCTGAGCGGTATCAGCAAGCATTTATCCTTTTTTTTTTCATGAGCTGCCAGAAATGCAAAATCAATTAATAGCCAACTATGCTGTATCAAAATAAAAGTTATTGCTGGGCTCAGCTAGGAGCCCCATCGATTCTGTTTTGGACAGCCATACATCCTGAGATCTCAAATCTATTTTTGTGTTGATTCCCAACATCGATTCCCTCGTCTTCCTCTTTCGACCATATTGTGGGCCAGCCTTAAAACTGAAAACTGTATCTGCACAGATTTTGCACACATTGATTTCCTTATTAAACTGAAAATAAAATCTTCTGGCTCCTTAGCCAAGTGCCTGTAGAGCTGTAGGGAAGGCATTTTTCAATACCAAAATTACAGGGAGGTCAGCTCTCAGAATGGGCTTTTAAAAATAGCCCTGTATAGCGGGTATATTTAACTGACAGGTGTATTGAGCGTGTAATCTACCATTTACTGCCAAATGAACCCAAACGCCTCAGCCAGTCTAACACTGATTAATACAGCTAAGAGAAGGGATTATTCTAACTGTAGCTTGGCCTCATTTCCAACCATCATGAGTTACACAAGCATGCCTGGATATGGAATCATTTCAGTATGGAGGAGTACTCAGTAGCAGGTTTAGTAAGCGAGGAGCCGAGGGGAATATTCCAGACAGAAAGGGAAAACATTATGTTTTTGTCTGAAGGAGTAGTAAAAGTTTTAAGAGACACCTCTTCCAAAGCCTAGGTTCAGAGAGAGAACTTATCTTCAGAGGGAAGATTACTCAGAGTATGGAGGAGAGAGAGAAAGAGGGAGAGAAATACTTCCATTAAAATGTTTAGAGAGAACTAGAGGCTTTGAGGGAGTTTGAGATTAACTCTTCTCTTCTGGAGTCTCCAAAGTGCAGACATTTGCTAAAGGTCAAGAAGAAAGACCAATGAAACCAACAATATACCAATGAACACTAGAGAGACACCTAAAGTACATTATTTCAAAGAGCAGATAAAAACATATTACTTTGTTAAGAAACTTTTTTCTAACCTCTTTTCTTATTTTGTTGCTTTTTGCTATTTTTTTAATTATTGTTACAGTTGTACATTTTATGACTTTTAAGTGTATCATTGTTGTCAGAACAAAACCTCGTATCTCCATTTTTGGCTTTTTTGTTGTGACCAGAAAATGCTTGTTGCTCTTTACATTATGTGTTCATTTCATGACAAATGGAATAAAAGAAAAAATGATTTGGAAAAAAGTCTGGTTCCATCATCTTATATTAAAAGTAAGGTATGTTTTTTCCTTCTTCTGCAAAATGATCATTTTGGAGATAAGAGTTTGTTCCGACAACAGCAAACTACAGGGTGATTCTAAAAGATTCTTGCCTAGGAGCCAATCACATACCAACTCAGAGAGGGTGTTTCTGACTGTCAGTGGAAGATGACTCCCTTCAGTCTGCAAGGAGATGCGACCCCTGAGCAGAAAGTGTTTTGCGTTCTCCACTTCAATGAGAGTGAATCCGTCACCACTGTGCAATGTGATTTTTGTCGTCAGTCTACCTCCAACAGCTCAGAGCGTTCGTCGTTGGTTCCACAACACTGGATGATCTCTGAACTTGCATTCAAAGAGCTGTGAGTACAGCAACACCTGACACGTTCAATTGAGTATGGGATGAATTTGAATACGGCATTGACATTGGCCATACAGCTGGAGGAGGTTCATATTGAGCACTTAAAAGTACATAATAAACTTTGTGCTCACTTAAACCATTTACAATTTACTGCATTATGAAAAAATCATTTTGAAATCAGATGAATCTTTTTAAATCATTTTATAGGACTGCAGTCAAGACCACCATTGTTAAGTCCAAGACAAGTCCAAGACAATGATTAACTGAGACTGAGTCTAAAGGGGGCCATGTTCAAGTTAATACCATGTCTAAATGAGAATGAGACCACCATGTGAAGTCTGAGCGTGAGTGGTTCAAGACCAAAATTTTAAAAATCCTCTCCTTAATCAGGCCTTAATTAGTCTTCATGTGGTTTCAGTACAAATTACACATTGCAAATTGCTTTGAATGAATGTAATCAGTGCCTGCTCTAAATGAATCCCACCAATGTGTGTATCATGCAGTTTCATCAAAATGTGATTAAAATTAACAGCCTATCTGTTTCTGTCTAGATGGTTTAATAAAATTAATCTATTTGCAGCTTTAAGAAATACTTGTTTGTCCCCTTTGGCATTAAAATGATTTTACAATAATCTTGTGATTCCGTTTTTGATACACATTAGCAAAATGAACTGTTCCAATCAATAGTCATAAGGAATCCTTCCTGTCGTTTGACGTACTTAGACCATCGGCCTTCTGTTTTAAGCGAATATAATACAGGAAAATATGGTTAACACAGTTTATGCATTAAACTTTTTACAGAATTGGTAAAACACTTTATTGCCACATTCAGTAGCCTAATCAGTTTTCATGAACCTGGTTCTCATACTTTCTGTAAACTGGTCTTCTTACTTATATCCAGCTGTCTTATCTAACTAACTCAATTTAACTCTGATCACTGTTAGCTAGCCAGGTGCTTTTGAGTACATTTATCAATAGCCAGTTAGCAAAACAGTAGACCAAACATTAAAGTTTTGCAAGTCTGTCTAATTTACATGGAACAGAACTTCTGTATGAACACGTTTGATTTAGCTTCCACAGTCATGGCAGCCGTATCTGGCAAACATTACACAAAAATATCTCGATGCTTCTAAGACAAAATGTTTTAAATTACTCAAGATTTAACAGGAGAACAATGGCAAATAATCGAGGCCAGTTAAGGTATTATAAACTTTAAAGCTAAAACATCCAGAAATAGCAGGAATAAACAAACATCTCATCAACATCACATCTGATATTTAATTTCATGAAGATATTAGCTCTGCTTGATGTTGAGAGAGCTCTTGTACCTATTCTTTTGGTGAGCTCGTTTCCCGAAGGTTATGAGTTCCTAACCCAGGATTGACTGGGTTTGCCTGATTGTGCCTTTGGACAATTAGCTAACCTCCCACTGCCTCAGCTCTGCTGCTCTGCTGGTGATGCTGTGTTGCTCCCAGACTGGGCCTTGTTAGACAGCAATATGACCTATTTCTGTTGTAGGATCAAAAAAGTATAACATTTTATCTTCTTGTAATCTCTGTTTGCCTTTTAACCCCAATCGCTACATTATATATATATATATATATATATATATATATATATTATTCTGCCCTCGCTGTACTTGGATGTCCAGTTATGCAGATAGATAACAGTTCTTCAAAATAAGAGGCAAAGGTTTTCCACCATCGTAGTAGGATTTATTTGACTCTCTAATGAAGGCACTGTAAAACTACAAACATAAGAAAGAACATAGTACAACACGCATATAGTCACATAATATATATATTTCACGATCTAAATTAAAGCTCCACTGTCTTAAACTGCAGCTGGCATAGCCCCAATAAAAGATAAACAATAGGTAGTATGCATCCCGCTAGCTCGATGCTAACATATAATGGGTTTTCCCATAGACAAGCTAACGCGATTAGCATTGATGAGCGCGACTGCGTAATAACATAAACAAGACTACAAACTACATTACATCACTCTACATGAACTTAGAATGCACTCATACTTACAGGCATATATTTCCCATGCTCTGTGTGAAAAATAACTTTGAGAACAACAACCTGCGGGACGCCACCAGTTCAGACACTCTCAACTTGTTTTCTTATTCAATTGCAGAAACTTAGGTTAACCCGCCCACCTGCTCCCCTAGTGGGCTGGTGGCGCTACTGCACTCCAGCAGTGGCAGCACATATGTATATATATATATATATATATATATATATATATATATATATATATATATATATATATATATATATATATATATATATATATATATATATATATATATATATATGAAATGTGGTATATAAATAAAGCCTGATGTTGCTCTTTATAAAAAACAAATAAGAATTTTCCATCTTTAACCATTAGCGTCACCGAGATTTTCTTTATTGTCCTGGTAAACAGTTGTTACGTTGATGAGCTGAATAGGTTAAAAAAATACAGTATATAGATGGTGGGAATGGTAATAAAGTGAATAGAAGACAGCAATACTGAGCTGAATACTGATTTGTATGGTCAGTTAGGTACAGTCATCAATTTTTTTGGCACTATGCAAGTGATCGATATGCTGCCTCTGTTGAGCTCCAGTAGTGAGCAGAGCAAATTATTCAGCTTCTTGAGAGAGAAAGCAAACAGTCAGCGGCAGTGTGTGTGTGTGTGTGTGTGTGTGTGTGTGTGTGTGTGTGTGTGTGTGTGTGTGTGTGTGTGTGTGTGTGTGTTTCTTTTGACACTCTTTGTAGGACTTTGTAGGAACACCAAAGAATATCAGAATAGACTAAATCCAAATTATCCTGAATTTATCCTGACTTTTTTCTACTTTTTTGCCATGGTTTGTTTTAGCTGTAAGCTTAACCTGAAT
Organism: Pygocentrus nattereri; assembly: GCF_015220715.1. NCBI lineage: Eukaryota > Metazoa > Chordata > Actinopteri > Characiformes > Serrasalmidae > Pygocentrus > Pygocentrus nattereri. Next base: position 3,808,952 of record NC_051237.1, read on the forward strand.
AAATTCACTGCTAATAATGATTAAATAATATTATTGTCATTGCGTGGACACAGAAATGTTGTGGTCATGAACCTAAACATGAAAATTCCATGATTTCCGTATAGTTTTAATTTCATCACTTACATCAAGTGAGGCATGTATATATTTTAGGTATCGTATAGTCAATGGTTCAAAATCCTTCATTCACCAGTTTTTTCCAGTGGATGCTCTAGAGACGACTAAAGTGATCTACTTTGCTCTTGCTTTTGTTACTTTGCTGCAGGTATCACTTTAAAAGGCATTTAAAACTGTATTTAAATGAAGTGCCTACAATTGTGGATTTTATATAGCTCCAAAGACCACACAAGTAGCTTATTATTATTATTATTATGAGTAAGCATGGCAATCAACTGAAAGCATTTTGCTCCTTAGTCTGATGGTAACATTAGACAATGGTTTATTTGCATTTACATTTACAGCATTTAGCAGACACTCTTATCCAGTGCTTTGTCTATCTAGAGAAAGTATCTTAGCTAGTTAGGTAAAACCAGTCCTGAGATCAGATACTACTAGAAACAAAAAAGTCACTGTTGATACCGAGAGAAAAAGGAATAGAGTTTTACAGAGAACAGTGCAATACACTACAATCAATACTTAATTCAGTGCTCATTTAAATTCTGTATAAAGAGATGTGTCTTCAGTCTGCATTTGAAGACAGCAAGAGACTCTGACCTATGGACAGCCAGTGGGAGTTTGTTCCACTACGTGGGTGCCAGTACGGAGAACAGTCTTGATACTTGTCTTCCATGTGCCTTGAAGGATGGCGGGTCAAGCCGAGCTGTACTCAAAGCTCGAAGAGCTTGTGGTACAGTTCCAGATTTCACCATTGCCATCAAGTTGGTAGGGGCTGGTCCATTTTTGGCTTTGTAGGCCAGCATTAAGGTCTTAAATCTGATGCGTGCAGCTACAGGAAGCCAGTGAGTTAGGTTCACAATGTGAGTCGAGAACGACAACTGGCCATCCAGAATCACACCAAGACTCTACAGACAGAACAATCAGAGAGTTCTCGAATGACATAGCAAGATCATGATGAGGACCTGTATTTGCACTATATTTACAGAGAATTCCTCAATTTTTTCAAAATGTATTCATAAGTAAATCATTAAGAGGTAAATAAAGTTAGTCTGAATGTGTTGACGTGAAATCTCTGTTCTAGAGAAACTTACTGAGTCAGAATTCTTTACAGTGGTAGGTGCATAGACATCTGAAGCATTTACTGCTTCTGAAAGCAACTTCACAGAACATTATCTCATGAACCATCTCATGGTTACAAATGCATTGCCCGACAATGTTTTCTGAGACAATGTTTTACTACAGTTTCAAGATAAGCTTTTGGCCTATAGGGTAATAACATCCTGTCATGGTAGGGAGGCATATGCAAGACATTGTAAGGTAAAACAGTCCCCAAAGAAAACTACTTATTATTTACCACTATTTTACCAAATATCAACTTTACATATGAATGTCACGCATCCCTCAGACTTATTGGAGGACAACATTTCCCAGCAGCGTTTGGGAAATCACATGATTGTTCAGTAACAACAATTCGGACTCCATTTCCCAGGATACACAAGGAACTCACGTGACCTATGACTCAGCTAAGCGCTCCTATCAGCGTTCACAATCCCCAGAGCACTAACACACAATACCTGTGTACCATGTCCTGTTTAGTTAGTATAAAAGCCCGGGATTAGAATAGGATTGTTGCAAAGTATTGTTTCCTGGTAAACTACTGAGCGATTATTGATGATTGTCTTCTCATGTTTTTTGACCTTTACTTTACTACTACGATTCTCTGTCTTTGCTCTTTTGCTACGTTGCCTTTCTGGTTGGATTTGTGTTTTGACTTCTTGGACTATATTACGACTACGATTCTGCAATCTCTCTTTTATAAAGACCTGCACGCATCTTAATTCTGTTTGCATGTAACAATAAAAACTCAGAAGACGCACATAGTTTCACTGCTTAATTTGGACCACAAACAAAAATGGCTATACATCTCGACCCCTGGTTCCTATCAACATCTCGACCCCTGGTTCCTATCAACATCTCGACCCCTGGTTCCTATCAACACCTCGACCCCTGGTTCCTATCAACATCTCGACCCCTGGTTCCTATCAACACCTCGACCCCTGGTTCCTATCAACATCTCGACCCCTGGTTCCTATCAACACCTCGACCCCTGGTTCCTATCAACATCTCGACCCCTGGTTCCCATCAACATCTCGACCCCTGGTTCCTATCAACATCTCGACCCCTGGTTCCTATCAACACCTCGACCCCTGGTTCCTATCAACACTACTATAAAGAAAATCTGAGAATGTCACTGTGTTGCCCTTAAGGCATTTCTTCAAGTAAATAAGTTCATGGGTTTAAATAAATAATGCTAAAAATGTTTATACGTTGTTAAAAGTAATTACAAGTTGTTTGGATGAATTATTTTGTTATTTTAAGTTTAAAGTTTAAGTTTTCATCTAAAAATATTATCGCTGAGATGTATTTCCGGCTTCCGGTTACGCACTTCCGGTTTTCCCGATTTTCGCGAGAAAATGTGGAAGAAGCAGTACGGAAGTACAATCGGATGCCATCCACACTGAATTATCAGGCAGGAATGCCGTAGGTTTCGTTATATAAACGTTTATACAGTCAAGTTTGGATATTAATGTTTATTTCAATGTTTATTTTCTGTTATTACAGTTTTCACCACATGCTCACGAAGACAAACGCGCTGCAGTCGAACTCCAGGGTCTTCATTTGTGGTTTAACTCGGTGTCACCAGCACTCCTGTTGAAAACACTACAGTGAAAAGGCAACAATTGATGATTCATCACGGTGAAAATGGCATTCAGTAACAAGTCTGCACGCAGTTTCAGGACCAGGCAGTCATCTGGATGGGCAGTAAGCGCTGCCCATGCTCGAGCTAAAGCGGAGGCTGCAAAGGTGAGAGCATCATATGCAAGCAAAGAAGTTAAAAGTGGAAAAGGCTCAAAACGAACTGGAAAAGACTAAAATAGATGCAGAATTGAAGTATTAACATTACAAAGGGAAGCCGATGCTGCAGTAGCTGAAGCACAAGTGCTAGAAGAAGCCGAGGCAATACAAGAGGAGCCTGAGAGCAGGAAATCTCCATCGGAAAAAGCTAAATTAGAACGTACGAGTGAACATGTACAATCTCAAATAGTCATTGATCGATCTCCACGTCCTCAAGGAGTACCAACCATCTGTCACCCACAAGTAAGCTCACCCGACACATTTATAACGTGGCATCCCCCCGACGGAGACAATTTAGAGCCACCTCCTATTAGTTATGAACCAAAGTTCACAAAGGTCAATGATGCCACCCTAACTAGTCATATTATGCCCACACTGTAAAAAATGTCACTGTAAATTAACAGTAAAATACTGGCAGCAGATACGCCAGCATTTTACTGTTATTTTACAATGCATCTACTGTAATTTATTTTAACAGTATTTTACTGTATATTAAATTACAGTATATGACAGTAGAATAACTGTATTTTATGGTAATTTTACAGTGCTTGAACTGTAATTTGACAGTATGTTAATGCATATTGGCTTACAGTATGACAGTAGAATAAAAGATTTTTACTGCAGTTTTACAGTAAATGCTACTTTAATTCTCATAAATCAAAAAAGTAGAATTCCAGAAGGATACATATTCAACAAAATATTGCTGTAGCTCATTTAAGGTACTCAATTATTTGTACAGCAATTATTGACATGCTTTAATCATGAGCATAAGATACTGAACTTAAACAGCTTCAAGAACAGAGTAGCACTGACTTACAACAGCTTCAAGAACAGAGTAGCACTGGTTTGAACCATGTGACAGTGAAAAAAAGTGAGAGAAAGGCAGAGTGAACAGTGAGAGAAAACTCCACTACAGCGCTGGGCTGGTATCCTCAATCACCGATGACATGCCTGTAAAACAAACAAAAAACTGAGCAACAAAACAGCACTTATAAAATATAAAAATACGAAGTCAGTAGGTGTGTAGTAGAGTTAAGTAGGGCTGGTGGAAAGAAAAAAGCAAAGCAGAAACAAGTTTCAAGTTTCAAGAAGGATCTTCAAACAGTTAAAAACAGTTAAAAATGACACAGGTAATAAAAGTTAGCGGTATTGCTTGTTACACCGACAGTTAAGATAATTTAGATGCTAGTTGGATGACAGGAGGAGGAGCTCCCATCCCATACTGGCCCAAATTCAGGCAATGATCCCAACTCCTTAAAGTGCCAAATGAAAAAGGGGAACTCTTCCTCTTCCAGTCATCTAATAGGCCTTTAAATTAACTATCATCACTACATTCAATACAGCTGAGCTTGGTACTGTCATTTATCTTTAGTAATAACTACCTTTGAATGAATTCCAGGGTTTTGGAGGCCTCGTCTTGATACTGGAGGTTGAAAATGTAGAACACTGCAAACAGTGCAGCAAGTCCTGATGCAAAAGTCGGTTGAGTGCTCTCACAGACCACGTGCCCCTCAGTGCTGACCATCCAGTGGCAGTTTGTCATGGGCTGATTTCCTATTAAATACAAGTTCAAAATTAGGTGGAATCTCCCTTCCAAAAGTCTTTTCTATCTTGTGCAGTGAGACCTGAGTCCATTTGGACAGATGAACACAATATTTCTTAAATAAAAAAGAGAAGAAAAAAGGTAGCTGATTGGATTGTCAGATGGGGCTGTACAAGGGCAGAAAATACTTCTTGATCTGCAGAATCCTTTCACTTTTCATATCTTCTGCAGTTTTGTTGAGCGAAATGTATCTTAATTAAAAATACAATTAATATGCTGTTTTCCAGACATATCATTACACGGATGGACACATAATCTGCATAAGATCTTTCATTAGTTACTTCATTCTCATTATGAAATAAAGTTCTTTTAAAATGTACATCAAAATACATACCAAGTAAAATGAGCCGAAGACTGGCTGGTAGAGTGAACTTTCTCTCAATGTCAGCAGATGTGGAGGACACCTGTAAAGTTCAACAAAATAATAATATTACAGTATACTACTATACTTGTGTATAATCACAAGAAACAATCAGCAAACAATGATCAATACTCACATCAGCAAGAATCATTAATCCTTCTGGGCTCTCACCAAAATGAGCCAAAAGAAGCTGAACTACATGGAAAGTCAAATCCCCTTCCAAACCGAGGGAAACAACAGCTTGGAAACAACCTCTCTCCTACAACCTTAGGACATGTTCTGGTATTGTAGAAACATGGGGTAAAATGGCTGAAGGCTTTCAGGTTGAGTCACTAGACGGGTCAGTAGTTATTCCTCTACCCCCGCTTATTGAGTGTCAGGACATTCCCAACAATAGGAGTGAAATCCCTACCCCTAGTGCAGTGCTACATCAGCCACACCTCCAGCACATAGCAAAGTATGTCCCAGAACTAGACCCAAAGGCTGAAATACTTCTGTTACTAGGGCGAGATGTTTTACGGGCACACAAGGTTAGGCAGAGAGTCAATGGCCCTCATAACGTGCCCTTTGCACAACGTCTAGATCTAGGTTGGGTCGTAGTTGGGGAGGTTTGTCTGGGTAACGTTCATAAGCCGACCATCAGCACATTTAAAGCAATCATTCTGGGAAATGGCCGCCCTACAGTTTTCAGACCATGCAGCAGCCTCCTGCAACTCAAGGAAACGCCACACCCAAATAGGCCAGGAAAAGCACCTGAAAAAACTCTGAGGCAAACAGTTTTTAACCCAACTGAAAATGACAATAAATCTGCTCTCTCAATACTGGACACTCTTTTACTAAAAATAATGGACAATGCTATGTGCAGAGACGAGGATAACAGTTGGGTTGCCCCACTTCCTTTTAAAGAACCTCACCAGCGACTGCCTAACAATAGAGAACAGGCAGTCACTAGATTCCCGTCCCTAAAACGCAACCTAAAGAGGAAACCTCATATGCAGGAATAATATGTGGCATTCATGGAATAGATCTTCTCCAATGGCCATGCCGAAGTGGCACCCCCACTAAAACAGGGAGAGGAGTGCTGGTTTCTTCCTACTTTTGGGGTTTACCACCCACAAAAGCGCGATCAGATTAGGGTTGTTTTTTATTCCAGTGCCCAGTACTCCGGTGTCTCACTGAACAATGTTCTCCTTCCTGGCCCTGATTTAAATAACACACTCATTGGAGTCCTTCTCCGCTTCCAGAAAGGGAGCATTGCAGTCATGGCAGATAATACAACAAATGTTCCACTGCTTTATGGTGCGTGAGGATCACCGTAACTTCCTCCGTTTCCTGTGGCATAAGGACAATGATGTCAACAAGGAAGTTATCGACTATTGCATGAAAGTCCATGTATTTGGCAACTCACCATCTCCTGCTGTTGCCGTTTACAGATTACGCAAGGCCATCAGAGCAGGTGCAAAGGACTATGGTGTTGATACAGTCAAGTTTGTGGAGAGGCATTTTTATGTAGACGATGGACTGATCTCCGTGCTGTCTCCTGCTGAGGCTATAGACTTGAACCAAAGAACACAAGCCTCACTCGCTGAGTCTAATCTGTACCTGCATAAGTTTGCTTCTAACTCACAAGCAGTCATGCAGGCCTTTCACCCTGAAGATTGTGCACCACTCGTTAAAGACTTAGATTTAGGTGGTGAAGGAACACAGTCTTAGCGAAGCCTTGGCCTTATTTGGAAAACAACAATGGACACATTCACTTACTCAGTAGCCATCACAAACAAACCATTCACTCAGCGTGGCGTACTATCTTCTGTCAACAGTGTCTTTGATCCCCTGGGCCTATTAGCACCTGTCACATTCCAAGGGAGAGCTCCACTTAGAGAGCTCACTTCAGGGTGTTTCGATTGGGACATACCCCTTCCAGAGGACAAGCAAAGCAAATGGGAAACATGGAGAAATTCTTTTCAGGACCTAAAAGAACTACATGTACCTAGAACCTACACAGCTACATCACTCAGTCAAGCAATGCACAAAGAACTGTGTCTATTCTCTGATGCATCAACTAAGGCGATAGGAGCTGTAGAAGAAAAACTTGTATCTACAAAATAGTAACTTTACAGGAGAAGGAAAAAGCATACTTCACTTTCAATGTAAGTCAATGGAACCAGAATTTTTTGCATGTCATTTTGGGTCATTTCTTTTAGGCCTCTCATCACAAAATTTACAAACTATGTAAAGAGTAACAGATACTTTCAAATTTTGTCAAAAACTGAAAAATGCCAAAAATGGACATACAAGGTTGTCTTCCAACAGCAACAACATATATATATAAATATATATATATATATATATATATATATATATATATATATATATATATATATATATATATATATATGTGTGTATATATATGTGTGTATATATATGTGTGTGTGTATAGATATATATAATGAGTAGAGGAACTGCAGTTCAGTGAAAAGTGTAAGGAACACAGAAAGATTAAAGGGGAGCATGTCAAAACAGCGGATGTTTGTCTGTGACCAAGAAACAGGAAACAGTAGAAAGAAAGAAAGAAAGAAAGAAAGAAAGAAAGAAAGAAAGAAAGAAGAAAAGAAAGAAAGGTGCAAACCACAATTGGCTCAGTACTAAAGTGAGGAGCCTTAAACAGATGAGCGTAATTATGTGCTATGAAGGCAGGAGCTGAGGACTGGTGAGCAGGACCACGAGCTGCCTCTCGAGCCTCTGGAGGAGAAAATAAACACAGCCATCCATGGAGAGAGAGGAGCCACGCATGAAGGAAGGAGTGAAGGAGAGAAGGAGAGATGCATAATTCAGGAGGAAAAGTACATGTGGCGGAAGAGGCATGAACTGCGAAGACAGTGCAGCGCTGGGGAGTCAAAACCTGAATCCTCCACCTACACACATGAACTCACATTGGTGTTTTTATGCCTTGTGAGGACGTGGGGTCATACATTTGTATATTCAGTGCAGGATTAGTGTTAATTGAAGAGCGTATATTGAAGAGATGGGTCTTCAGTCTGACTGAAGTGAATTGGCTGTTCTATACTACATAACTGGTGTCAATAATTTTTTCAGCTATATGATGCATGTGGAATTGTGGCTGATGCTGACTGATTTTACTGCACATGTAAAACATAACAAGTTATAACTATTGCAATATCTCCTTTGTTCATAAAGCTCTGCATCTGATACTGTGAATAATGACTCTGTACCTCCATGTGTTATTGTCAGCTGATCCACAGTAAAGGAAGCTAGTTAACTCCTAATTAACAACAATGGTCTTAATGGTTCAAACACAGACTGTATTTATAAATACTATTGAAGTAAATGATGCCAACCATACTGTAAAAATGTGGATCACATTATTACTTCACAGCAGTGAAAGATGTTTGCTTGCTTCAAAAGTTCAACACTGATATTACACAGTTTGAATTGAAACACAGTGAATTCTTGAAATGTGTATTAAAAACAAGCAGGCCTGGATCATCAGGTTATAGGCTCAGGTACAAATGTTTGGCTGGCCTCTGCACAGCTTTGTAGTTTTGGTGGTCAGGGAAATTTTATGAAGGCTCTGCAGCAACAAACATAATAACCATTACATAATTATACATTTCAGTAGATTGTTAGCTTACAATAAACTGCATTTACACTTGATTTTAAGCTGCAATATGTAAGATTTTTGTTCAAATAGAAAAAAAAAAACAGTATTACTGAATCAAGAAAAATACACACTAAAATACAATGGCCTGCATCGCTGTGATTCACCCTGTGAAGCTTGAAATAATAATTTAAAAGTTAGACGTCTGGTTTGATGTTTAGGTCTCAAATGCAAAATCACTATTATATTGTTATGATGAAGATATGATGACAATAAATACTTAACTCCTCAGAAGACACGTCCTCCAGTGTCTTCCAACAGGAAGTTTTGACTGAGTTCTCTTTGAATACTCTTTCAATGGTACTGACCTCCTGCAATCTGAACTGTGCTGCTGAACCACATTACTACATCACCCGTCTTATTTATGGTCATTGTGTTGTAAAGGACCCCAAACCAACTCATGCAATACCTGCTCTCATGTGACTCAAATCTGTCTTATATTCTACAACCCCAATTCCAATGAAGTTGGGATGTTGTGTAAAACATAAATAAAAACAGAATACGATGATTTGCAAATCCTTTTCAACCTGTATTCAATTGAATACACTACAAAGACAAGATATTTAATGTTCAAACAGATATACTTTATTGTTTTTTGCAAATATTCACTCATTTTGAATTTGATGCCTGCAACACATTCCAAAGAAGTTGGGACAGGGGCAACAAAAGACTAGGAAAGTTGAGGAATGCTCAAAAAACCTGTTTGGAACATTCCACAGGTGAACAGGTTAATTGGAAACAGGTGAGTGTCATGATTGAGTATAAAAGGAGGATCCCTGAAAGGCTCAGTCATTCACAAGCAAGGATGGGGTGAGGTTCACCACTTTGTGAAGAACTGCGTGAGCAAATAGTCCAAAAGTTTAAGAACAACATTTCTCAACATGCATTTCATCATCTACAGTCCATAATATCGTCAAAAGATTCAGAGAATTGGGATAAATCTCTGCAAGTAAGCAGCAAGGCAGAAAACCAACACTGAATGCCCGTGACCTTTGATCCCTCAGGCGGCACTGCATTAAAAACCGGCATCATTCTGTAATGGATATTCCCACATGGGCTCAGGAACACTTCAGAAAACCACTGTCAGTGAACTCAGTTCGTCGCTCCATCTACAAGTGCAAGTTAAAACTCTGCCATGCAAAGCGAAGCCACATATCAACACCACCCAGAAACGCCGCCAGCTTCTCTGGGCCTGAGCTCATCTGGATGGACTGACGCAAAGTGGAAAAGTGTCCTGTGGTCTGACGAGTCCACATTTCAAATTGTTTTTGGAAATCATGGACGTCGTGTCCTCCAGACCAAAGAGGAAAAGGACTGTCCGGATTGTTATCAGCGCAAAGTTCAAAAGCCAGCACCTCTGATGGTGTGGGGGTGTGTTAGTGTGCATGGCAGGGGTAACTTGCACATCTGTGAAGGCACCATTAATGCTGAAAGGTACATACAGGTTTTGGAGCAACATATGCTGCCATCCAAGCAACGTCTTTTTCAGGGACGTCCTGCTTATTTCAGCAAGACAGTGCCAAGCCACATTCTGCACGTGTTACAACAGCGTGGCTTCGTAGTAAAAGAGTGCGGGTGCTAGACTGGCCTGCCTGCAGTCCAGACCGTCTCCCATTGAAAATGTGTGGCGCATTATGAAGCGCAAAATACAACAACAGAGACTGTTGAGCAACTGAAGTTGTAGATTAAGCAAGAATGGGAAAGAATTCCACCTACAAAGCTTCAACAATTAGTGTCCTCAGTTCCCAAACGCTTATTGAGTGTTAAAAGGAAAGGTGATGTAACACAGTAGTAAACACGCCCCTGTCCCAACTTCTTTGGAACTTGTTGCAGGCATCAACTTCTAAATGAGTGAATATTTGCAAAAAACAATCAAATTTATCCATTTGCACATTAAATATCTTGTCTTTGTAGTGTATTCAGTTGAATATAGGTTGAAAAGGATTTGCAATTCATTGTATTTTGTTTTTATTTATGTTTTACACAACGTCCCAGCTTCATTGGAATTGGGGTTGTATGTGAATTTGCAAATAGGTACAGTTTAATTTCTACTCTCTCATACTTTACTCTAACTTATGTCTATTTGTTCTGTTTATGTTTTTATTTCAGAATCAGAATACCGTATTGATAAAATTGCAGTTCTAATTTTATTTCTGCCTCTATCTATCTATCTATCTATCTATCTATCTATCTATCTATCTATCTATCTATCTATCTATCTATCTATCTATCTAGCTCTATCTATCTATCTGTCTGTCTGTCTGTCTGTTTGTCTATGATCATCAGATTAATTGGTGAAGGGTTGCAAAGCACAAGGAAAGCTACAAAATGTTCTACTTGTTTCTCACATTTCCAATAGTGAGCTTTCTAAACTCCCAAAACTTACATTGTACAGCTTTAAATTCAGTATCATAAGGATTGAATCAATGTTTCAAAACCTTTTCCATTTGTTTCAATGTAAAGTGGTACTGAAAGTTTAGAATCCTCATTTTCAACAGAAAATGGTTTTGTGGAAACCTACATTTTTTAATGAAATGAATGTTGAAGTTTCAGTTGTCCCTGGTCTATGCAGTCCATATATGCATAAAAAGTTTGTTTAGAATTTGCTGTCCTGAAAAATATGAAATCATGAAAAGCAATATATTTACCAATAGCCACTCATTCAGCACACAGGAGGTTATCCCATCCACTTCAAGTTGAAGTTGCAGTTGTTTTAGCCTGAACTGCTCTTTGATTGAGGCATAATACCAGAGAGACATAACTAAAGCAGTCTTAAAGGCTTGGTAATAAAGCCCTTTTAATTCACCAAAGTTAAAAGACAGGTGGGAAACTTGTACAAAAATACTGTTTTAGTTGTGTCTAATTGGAGAAAAGTAAAAGGAAACATAGCCAATGACCCCTATAATGCACAATTATTGCTTTCTTTTTTGTGACAAGTGCAACTTCTAAGGGTTAAGAATTAAAAAGAGGCCATTAGTCTTTCTACTGAGAATCCCAGAGTGTACAATAGTTCCCTTCTTCAAGCAGCCACCTTCAACTTTTACATTTCCACTGACCGAATCCTCAGCACCAAATTAGAGAAAGCGCCGGAGTGCCTGCACTGAGGTGACAGACATCAGTGACTCTTAATGCTTCATCACATTCTTCCTTGTCCCCATTTGTCCCTCGTTCTTTTTTTTTTCTAATCGTCCTTCTCGCCCTAAAAGAATGAAAATGTCAAGCCTCCAGTGGCTGTTGCTATTAACTGTCTCTTTCACACCACTTCCCTCTGGAGTGCTCCCAGGCCTGTTCTTCTCCAAGGCCTCCTTCAGCTGGGTGAGAGCTCTTCCTCAACAGCATCTTCTCCTTCCCTGGCTCTTCTCCTTTCTTTCAATCTCTCTCTCTCTTTATCCTCTTTGTAACAGTTGCCTGTCATCTGTTCGTCTCCATTTCTCACCTGAGAGCGGCCTCGGGGGATTACAGAATAATGAAGCAGACCAGGAAACAGGGCTCATGAAAAAAGAAAAAAACTCTTTTTTACTGACAGGATTTTGATGCTGATGAGAGCAGCTGTGATGAGAATTGGCTCCATTCTCCTCTTGCTCTCACCTTGTTTATTTGGGTTCCAAGTAGCAGATGCAGCAAACACGCTACATTTTTCTCAGGTGGGGGGGGCACAGTCTGGAAGTAACTGGATAGCGACACAATTTCTGTTGTTTTGGCTCTCGGCTCACAAGATATGAAATGAAACAATGAGGTTAAAGCTGAGATTATAGTCTTCAGTATAGGGGGCATTATGATGTGCTAATTAACAAACCAGCAATTGAAAATTAACTGGCTGCTTATTACTAAATCATTAAGCATGAATTAAGCATTTTCCAGAACACGTGTAAAGCTCCTATTAAGGCTTATGAAGCTGGAAGTTGCTAATTAACCATCATTTGTAATTAGCCTTCATTTGCTTCCAATGTCAAGCAAAGTGTTTCAGCATTAAGCAATACTTCAAAATGTTGAACTAAGATGGGATAATAGGCTAATTTTATTTATCTGTTTATTATTATGATATCTATCATGTACAATACATGCAAATCAAAGTACAAATAAATCTTTATTTCCTTTGCTTTGACCAGGTCTTGTTTGCACCTGGTCTAGACCTTGACTCAGTTTCAATTAGGCTTCATAAGAGCAGTACAAGTGATTCAGAAAAGATTTAATTTGCCAATTAATTTGCTTAATAATGTAGTAATAGGAAACCTTTCAATTACTAGCTTGTTACCAGTTATTGGCTCATTACACTTAGAGTACCCCTCTTATCGCTGTACCTTTAGTCAGATAACATAATTGTATCATAATCCATTTAAATGATTTTTTTTAAGTTGTATTGACTCCACTTATCCTGTCTTGTCTACATGCGTTTTATTGTATTGTTCTGTTTTAATACATTAGGCTATGAAAAGCTGCAAATATGTACTTTTCCACTGAGAAAAAAGTATTTAAGGCGCACAATCGGACCTTAAAACCACTGTGGTACCTTTGAGGGTACATTTACATTGATTGTACCCTGATAAATGAACAATATACCTGTGCAGTACCTTTATTTCTAAAAGTGTAAGGTTTAAGACCATAATAGTGGACACCTAATCAGAATCAGAATCAAGCTTTATTATCCAGGTATGCTTACCCATACAAGGAATTTGGCTTTGGTTACAGGAGCTCACAGTTCACAGTTCCAACGAACATTTTACAGAAATAAACAATGAACAAAGTAAAATAAAAATACATACAAATAAAAAATAAGAATAAAATAAAATAGTATGTGCATTCTAAATGATGCACAACCCTTGTTGTATCATACACAAATTAAAGTGACCTGTAACGTGTTTAATTTATCCTGGTTACTGTTTAGTAAAGTAGTAATGAGCAACCAGCATTTTAGCAACCAATGGATTGATAAGGATACAATAAATAAGAGTTTAAGAATTGCCAAAGAAAATGATTGATTCACTCAAGTTACTGCTTAATAATTTAGCAATAAATAGCCAGTTAATAATCAACTGCTGGCTTGTTAAAGCTTGATAAGCACGGCACAAAGGCATTATAATATAGGCAAAATATGGCTAGGTTGGGTGACTCACATGGTCTCTCCACTTCTTCCCTGCTGCCATGAGCAGTTAGATCATCAGTGAATATGCCAGAGGTCCAGTTTCATGGGCAGCCACACATGCCCACACAGTGTTTCACAGATCAAGTGTCACATTTTGGATCCTGAGCAGGTCTGTTTGCTGAGCTAAGTAAAAAGAAAAAAAAAAAACGTTTTTGATGATGTTGATTTCTGCTTGGACTCCTATGGGATTATAATGGAAGATAATGCTGCCACACATGAACATTTCTGGCTGTCCTAGATTAAACATGGACATTTGAAGCCTGTAAATTGACATTAACATCTGTTTTACTCTGTATTTTGCAGCTTTGTAGTGATTGTTTCCATTTCTTGCAACTGACTGAAACTCAGTCAGACTATGGCTTCTGTTCACACTCAGTGATGTACTTAGCACTTCCAGAAGGCCTACAGCTACCCTTTTTTCTCATGAAACTGGTCCAGTCAAGTTTCATGAGAAAAAGTTCCAATCAAATCAAAACATGACATTGATTCCTCTGTACTTCCCAATTATGTCGGTAGTTCATCTAATGCAACAGGCCTTCAAACACCTCAAGAAAAAATTTATTTTTTCATTGGGCATATCAAGATTTTTATTTATAACTAAAACTTTACAGTGAAATCAGAGTATAACTACAATACCTGTAGTCAGACTCTTATTTCAATACACAAGCATGATGATTGGATTATAAAAACATGAGCTAATAGCCTAGCAGTTCTCCTCTGCCGAGTACATATTATTCCTTAAAATGGGGGGTCAAAGGGGCTGTGATCTTTACATGGTTCACCTAGGTGTACTGGGTGGTTATAGTGTTGTGTTAACTCCAGTGTACAGAGCCAAAACCAAAACACTGCAACTGTGCAGTTACTTAATGAATGTGTTTGTATTTATTTATTTGTTTGTTTGTTTTTAATAGGTTATGGGTAATTTATTCATTTCTCGACTGAGTAAAATAAATAAAATGACATGGAAGCACCTGTGATCTTCAAAGCCACTTTGTAATTTCCCATTAAACTTGCCAGTCATGGGATTTCATAACATTAAATAGAAACAGAGCCCTTTCCTCAAACCCAGCCTGAGGAGATAACATCAAGGGATTACTTAGCATATGTCTGGATTTTCAGTTTCTCAAAGCAAACTCAAAGGCCTGTAGTTTCTATAGTAACACATCACTTAGCTCCAATCTAATTAACTACAGACAGATTAAAACAATCACACAAGTCTTGTTTGATCATGGTTGCAGTTGGTGTGACCATATTGAGTGCAAACATACATTTTGTTATGGACCTATTTAATCAATTTAGAGCACGGTTCCTTCTGCACATAGCTTGATTTAGCACCCAACTTCAGTCAATAGCCGTGTAGATTTATTTACAACCAGCTGAATGAGTCATAGCCTTCCTTAATACAAATAAATAATTTGCAGAGCTTGAAATGGTGCACACATTTCAGATGAGAATCAGGTTAACAAGATGATTTCAGCTTCCGACATACTGAATAAACAAGACTTGAATTTGTTTAACCCTTAAAGACTGACACAAAAGGGTGGCTGTTTCTGCCATTAACCCCTTAAACTCTCAGGCTTATTAAGTCTTGTTATTCAGTAACTACAGGGACTTTACTGCAAACTGACCAAGCTATTCTTAGGTTCTAGAAGGTATAAGGAAAGTTTTATGGGGCCATTTAATCCCTCAAATGGCCCAAATTTTATTACACACTTCTATAACCTAAGAATAGCTCAATCAGTTTGCATTGTAGTAGCTGTAGTTACTGAATAATAGGCCTTAGTATCTAAAAAGCCTGTGATTTTTAAGGGGTTGAACCTGCTCTTCTCTATTAATAGCACGGTTTCTCAGTGCTGTGGATGCATTAATTTGACATGTAAAGAATGCAATTTAGCACAGCTGGAAATTCAGATTTAAACAAGTTAAAGGGCCCATCATCATATTCTCAGAATGTATTGTTGGCAAGATGCTTAGTGTGAGGGTTAGTTCAATCTGCAATGGAAGAAAGGCTTAACTTAATAACAAGTTGGAATAATAGGATCTGTCTGTAGATGCCAATTGAGGAGTGGGAAGAAGCCAGTACGTCTGTTACATAGTTGCTGTTGAAACGAGAAATTACAACTTTGCATTTTTGATTCCAGCTGTTAAAATGTCTGCTAAATCAACAAGTGCTTGTCTAAGGCATTAATATCAAATAGCCCTGTGCCAGCAAGCATAATTCGAATCTATAATTTCACAATGAAGCAATTTACATATTTCACAAATGTTGTACCAAAAAGCATTAATACTACTACTTTCACAACTTCAACACTGCATTTTTGCCTCACTCAGTTCATGCCAGTATTTTTATAGCAGTGCATTATACTGATCATTCTCTGGAGTTAGCGTCCAACAGTATATAAATCTCATATGTGGATGTGGGCCACTTCTGGCAAACATATGACACTGCTAGTCCACTGTTTGCCCACATCAAAACATGCATATTTGTGTTTTAAACAGATCTGATCTACTTTGTTCATTTGTTTGCTTAAAGTAGATCTGAGCCACCTCCTGGCAGAGTGACATCAGTGATGCCTATGCTGTAACACTGGCAAACTGCATGTGAGCCAAAAGAGGCCCACATTAACACATGCTTACTTGGCCCACATACCATAAAACAGAGCTGTTGTAGAGATATGGCAGTATGTTGACCTGTATAACATTTCTTTATTTTTATGAATTCAAAACATAGGTAGTCCAACATAATCAGTGTTCAATGACTCAATACGATGAACATTGCTAAGTATCTGAGTTAGCAATTCAATTCAATTTTGGTTTACAATGATTTGTGGCTGACTTAAAAATTTTGTGTTGCTGGATTTTTCAAACACCTCACTGTCAATGCTGGGCTGAGAGTAGTCCAGCAACCAGAAACATCCAAAGAACAGCATTGTGTGGGAAGCATCCAGTGACCGCTGATGAAACACTACTGTCTACAAGGTGGATCTACAAGGTAGGTGTTTCTAAGAATGGAAGAAAGTACACTATATTGCCAAAAGTATTCGCTCATCTGCCTTCACACACATATGTACTTGAGTGACATCCCATTCTTAATCCATAGGGTTTAATATGATGTCGTCCCACCCTTTGCAGCTATAACAGCTTCAACTCTTCTAGGGAGGCTTTCCACAAGGTTTAGGAGTGTGTTTATGGGAATTTTTGACCATTCTTCTAAAAGTGCATTTGTGATTTTAGACACTGATGTTGGACGAGAAGACTTGGCTTGCAGTCTCTGCTCTAATTCATCCCAAAGGTGTTCTGTCGGGTTGTAGGCCAGTCAAGTTCTTCCACACCAAACTCACTCATCCATGTCTTTATGGACCTTGCTTTGTGCACTCTTGCACAGTCACATTGGAACAGGAAGGGGCCATCCCCAAACTGTTCCCACAAAGCTGGCAGCATGAAATTGTCCAAAATCTCTTGGTCTGCCGAAGCATTAAGAGTTCCCTTCACTGGAACTAATAATGCCCCCTCCACCAAACTTCATACTTGGCACAATGCTGTCAGACAAGTGTCGTTCTCCTGGCAACCTGCTCTAGAGTCCAGTAGCGGCAACTTACACCACGGCATTCGACGCTTTGCATCGTGCTTGGTGATGCAGCTGCTCGGCTTGTGCTCTCTACGCTGTTCTTGAGCTAATCTGAAGGCCGCATGAAGTTTGGAGGTCTACAGCGATTGACTCTGCAGAAAGTTGGCGACCTCTGCGCACTATACGCCTCAGCATCTGCTGACACCGTTCTGTCATGTTATGTGCCCTACAACTTTGTGGCTGAGTTGCTGTCATTCCCAATCACTTCAACTTTGTTATAATACCACTGACAGTTCACTGTGGAATATTTAGTATTTATGACTAGACTTGTTGCACAGGTGACATTCTGTCACCGTACCATGCTGGATTTCACTGAGCTCCTGAGAGCGACCCATTCTTTCACAGATGTTTGTAGAAGCAGGTTGCATGCCAAGGTGCTTGGTTTTATGGACATGTGACCATAGAAGTGATTGGAACACCTGAATTCATTGATTTGGATAGGTGAGTGAATACTTTTGGCAATGTAGTTTATATTCAGACTTGCTTGCCAGCAAAGCAGTGATCCTCTGAGTTTAGAAGGGTTGCAGAGGGGTTGAATCAAAGGACAAAGACTCAAAATAGTAGCCCTGCCAAAAGTCCACCAGGAAGATGTTAAAATGCTAAAGAATCCCAGAATATATAAACCATTAGGAAGTAGATGTTTATTCTTGCACTCAGTTTCTACCTCAGTGCTTCATGCACACCCATTTACTTTAACCTCTTACGTGACCAGGGCCCACTGGAAGGTCCAAAGTGTTATTACACACTTCTATAACCTAAGAATTACTCAACCAGTTTGCATTGAAGTCCCTGTAGTTACTGAATAATAAGCCTTAGTATGCAATAATCCTGAGAAAATAGTGAGATTTTCACGGAAAGCTTATCAAGAGTGCCAACACTGACTCTTTTAAACAGACTCTGAGATAAACTTATAGAACACAACGCTTTTTTATTCCTCATAACACTCATAAGCTCATTCTCTGGAAACAGTCGAAGAAACATTGCAGGATTTGAAATCAATTGAAGCAAAACTGAAGACAAATCAGCATGTGAAGCTGTTTCGGCCGAGCAAAATGAGCAGTGTTGAAACAGCATCTACACTATACACCATGTAGTTACTTCACTCCTCAATGCTCCAGTGCGTGATGATTTTGATGTGTGAAATCTTCACTTTCTCTTCTGAGATTAGGAAGTAGACACCGTCTGCAGCTGTAAGATACCGTAAGGTAGGTGTAACTCTCCAGTATACAAACTAGAGAGCCTGAGAATGTAGTAAATATGTCTTACGTTTATTGTCATATTTCATTTCAAGGAGTCAATATCCATAGCAGGGGTCAGTAAACAACCAGATCACTGAATTGTTGGGGAAAATGCAGCTATAGAAACCACTGGAGAGCTAAGAAACTAAAGAACACACAGGAATAGAAATATGGCTCAGAAATATCCACAACATGAATTATATTTGCAAAGACATTGAAGACATTGCAACAAGACACAGGTGCAAATAATGAACAGTGGAAAGTGGCAGAACAAGCAGAAAGAGTCCACATGAGATGCTTTTAGATATATTTTTAGCAACACAAGAGCACTGCATGCAATCTGAGTGAGGTGTTCCTTTGACCTGGGATGCATGTTTAATCTCACGTTGGAGTTATCATGATAGAGTAAGACTTTTTTTACTTAGGGTTTTTGCATGAATTCTTAACTGTACTGGCCCTTGTGGTTAATGTATACTCTGGTAGCACAGCATAGAGCCAGTATGGTGTCGCCGGTTACTTTACTCTCTGGTGTCCAGTTCATGTATTAATTTTTTCATTTAGTATTGTGAAGTTTTCATTCAATATGTTAACAGTTTAAAGGAGGAGAGGCAACTGGAAGGAAGGGGAGAGAGAGAGGTGTGGGAGAGAGGGAGAGACAGATGGGAGGAAAGAGGGAAAGAGAAGGAGAATGAGGGGGGAGCAGTATAGAAAGGGAGAGAAAGGGGAGAAGGAGAGAGAGGGAAGAAAGCGAGAGAGATGGGGGGGAGAAAGAGAGAGAGAGAGTGAGAAAGGGAGGGAGAGAGGGAGGGTGGGGGTATGGAGGATGTAACACATCCTGTGTTACAGCTCGCTTCACCCCATGCACTGCCACATTTGCAGATGTGCAGATGTTTTAATTAATCCACTTATCATTTAGCTTCAATTTGTTATTTACTGTGGGACCAGGATGGAATCAAGAAATCATGCTTGACAAATCCCAGATGTATATAAGAAAAAATGGAACAGCTGGGTTATTTTAAGCATACGTGTAAGCACTCGTAAACAGTGTGGGCACTTCAGGCTTTCACTCATTTCTTACCAGGGGTTAAAATGAGCCTGAGCACTCCAGAGCAGAGCTTCTTCACCTTTGGTTCATGACAAAAAGAGCTGAGCTCTGGAGCTGTAAACTGACTGAATCGTTTCCAATACAGTATTTGTAAAATCCATCAAATTTTCCATTATGACAAAGTGTACTGACAACGAGACCTTTAAAAAGCTTGTTGACAAACTTTTTTCTGCATTTGTGATGCTGCACGTTGTGACGTGTTAGGTAGCACTCTCTTCTAGAATCATTCTAGAACAAACTGAATCCTTCCTGCTATTTCATAACGTTTTAACTTCAACTAAAATACCTAAACTAAATACATATCGAAATACATTTGTAAATAATGCCTCACCTATTTTGTAGCCTAGACTATTTGACATTTTTATCCTGGTAAATGCAAAAAATGTTTTACTTGTGTAACAACAGAGGAAGCTGAATCAAATACTTGTTCATAGAATTAGTCTATTCCATGTAGCCTTGCATTACAGTGATGTTTAGCGCACTGATTTGTTAACTGACTGTTATTTAAAATACTCAAAAGCACATTTGCACCTATTTACTAGTTAGTTTGCATATTCCTATTGCTAATCAGTGGAATCAGGTCAGCAAAATTAAATGGGAAACTCCAGGTCTACATGAGTCAGGCAGTAATCAGATTTCTGCTTTTCAACAGACCAATAAACTCACAGAAGAAGTGATGTAAACATATTGTAATCTTTTACTTCATGAAGATGAAGAGTATTCAAATCCTTCACTTCATCAAGCATGTATTTTTTTTTCAGTCTCACTCCAAAAATGCTTTGCTGCCATCTTGCGGTAAAGCTGCTTGCTTATTTCCGGTACCGTAGTTTGTTTTTGTGCATGCGCAGACTGAGAAAGCTGAAAGAAATCAGGATAAGGGTATACAAGCACTGAGAAATCTGATTACTGAGCTAAAATCCACCTGTCTTTCTAATTGAATTCTTAGACCTTACTCTGATCTAAAAATGAAAGTAGATTTTTTATATGAAAGTAGTTTATTTGACCATTTGAATAAGCAGAAGATGGCAGAAATGTGATTATGATCAGATTATTAAGTGCATGTAAATGCACTCATTGAGTAATATGGATAAACTGTACTGTCTCTACCACCAGCCTCTTAAAAACAGGATGAGCTGCTTCAAGCTTACAGTTAAAAAGGACAGGAAGGGTTCTTAACATCAAATGGGTGTTTGCTGTTTGAAACACATCATTTCTTCTTTGTCAGAAAATAATTCAATCATACACTGATCAGGCATCACATAATGATCACCTCCTTGTTTCTACACTAATTGTCCATTTTATCAGCTCCACTTACTGTATAGGTGCATTTTGTAGTTCTACAGTTACAGACTGTAGATCATCTGTTTCTCTGCTAACTCTGTTAGCCCCCTTTTACTCTGTTCTTCAGTGGACACCGCAGTGTCACTGCTGGACTGAGAATAGTCCACCAACCAAAAATATCCAGCCAACAGCATCCTGTGGGCAGAGTCCTGTGACCACTGATGAAGGACTAGAGGATAACCAACACAAACTGTGCAACAGCAGATGAGCTATCGTCTCTGACTTTACTACAATCTACAAGGTGGACTGACAAGGTAGAAGTGTCTAATAGAGTGGACAGTGAGTGGACACAGTGTTTAAAAACTCCACTCACACCAGCACAACACATACTAACACACCATCACCACGTCAGTGTTACTGCAGTGCTGAAAATGATCCACCACCGAAATAGTACCTGCTCTGTTAGGGTCCATGGGGGTCCTGACCTCTGAAGAACACGGTAAAAGGGGGCTAACAAAGTATCAGAGAAACAGATGGACTACAGTCTGTAACTGTAGAACTACAAAGTGCAGCTATACAGTAAGTGGAGCTGATAAAATGGACAATGAGTGTAGAAACAAGGAGGTGGTAATAATGTTATGCCTGACTGGTGTATATTGATCATTTTGATGCCAAGACTGACAAATAAAGAATGCTTCAACCGCCAACTATTTAAAATAACTGCATTAATGAAGTCCTTCAGACAATTAGCTATTATTTTTAAACACATTTTATGGAATCAGTGCTGAGAAATTCCACATAATAGTTCTCATGTTGGAGACGGCATTGGAAAAAATGTAACCCTGTTTGTAACCATAATTGCATTATCCATCCTATTTGATTCTTCTGGAGAAAAATAGGGTGAAATACAAAGCAGAGGGATGGAGGGGGGGTGTCCCTGGAGAATGTATCATACAAATAAGCAAATAAATGAATAAAGCTATTGAAAACAGTGTGTTTGTTCTCTCACACAGACGAAATGTCATTCTTTCTATAAAACTGTCATGCTTTCCTATCATTGTGAAGACATTTGATCCTAACAAAGTGACTTTTGTTATTAGCTGTGGAGAATCAGTGGATTAGTCTAACCCATGCTGCCTCTTAAACAGCTCACTGTCTGTAATTACCTCTGATCCTCAGGAAAACCTGGCTTTGTGGGAAGTCTCTGACCACAGTAGCCTCCTTTCCTTTCCACTAGCCCCTCTGTCCATTTCTCTCTCTGTCTCCCCTCTTCTCCGGAGCGTGAGAGCTGCCAGGAGTGGAGTGGAAGGGAGCAGGTGGGAGGCAGTCCTGTCTAATCTGGCTCCACATCACACTGAGGAAATTGCGCTGAGGCTGGAATGCAGACGACAGACTGTAATCCATTGAAATGAACTCGAGCCTCTTATTGCCTCCAGGAACATGAAGCGTTCCATCACTGATTATTGTTATTTCAGGCATCATGACGACAATGGAATCCCAAAGGCAGAGCAAGAAAAGCAGAGCCAGAGAGTGGCACAGTGAGAGATTGGTTCAGAATACTTTCATTTCTAAAAAATAGCACAAAAAAAGTACAGCATACAAAACCAAAATGCACTCAGTGCACTGATTCACTGATGGTAGCGTGTTTTGGGCATGACACATGAACAGGAAGTGTTGGAGTTTTTTAAGTAGGACATATCTTATTCTTTTTCTCCTACACTTCAGATTTTTTTCAAGCTTTTCACAGTTTACAACATTAAACTGCAGTAGGTGGATAAACATTATACGTGAAACAAATGTCAACATGACTCCAACAAACATATGATCTAAATATGCTCATTAACCTCATGAATAGTGAGAATGAATACAGCAAACAATAGTGGTGATACACTATATTTCCAAAAGTATTCATTCACCCATCCAAATCATTGAATTCAGGTGTTCCACCTGGCCACAGGGGTATAAAACCAAGCACCTAGGCCTGCAGACTGCTTCTACAAACATTTGTGAAAGAATGGGTCACTTTCAGGATCTCAGTGAATTCCACCGTGGTACCGTGATAGGATGCCACCAACAAGTCCAGTCGTGAAATTTCCTTGCTACTGGCCTTCAGATTAACTCAAGAACAGCGTAGAGAGATTCATCACCAAACGCAAAGCACAACATTGAATGCAGTGGTGTAAAGTGCCACCACTGGGCTCTAGAGCAGTGGAGACGTGTTCTCTGGAGAATCACACTTCTCCATCTGGCAATCTGATGGATGAGTCTGGGTTTGGTGGTTTCCAGGAGAACTGTACTTGTCTGACTGCATTGCACCAAGTGTAAAGTTTGGTGGAGGGGGGATTAGGGTGTAAGGTTGACTTCAGGAGTTGGGCTCAGCCCCTTAGTTCCAGTGAAGGGAACTCTTAATGCTTCAGCACCAAGAGATTTGTGACAATTTCATGCTCCCGACTTTGTGGGAATAGTTTGGGGACGGCCCCTTCCTGCTCCAGCATGACTGCAGACCAGTGCACAAAGCAGGTCCGTAAAGACACGGATGAGCCAGTTTGGTGTGGAAGAACTTGACTGGCCTGCACAGAGTCCTGACCTCAATCCGATAGAACACCTTTGGGATGAATTAGAGCAGAGACTGCGAGCCAGGCATTCTCGCCCAACATCAGTGTCTGACCTCACAAATGTGCTTCTGGAAGCATGGTCCAGTTCCTATAAACACACTCCTAAACCTTGTGGTAAAGCCTTCCCAGAAGAGTTGAAGCTGTTATAGCTGCAAAGGGCGGGCTGACATCATATTAAACCCTATGGACAAACAAACAACGAGGAGTGGCAAGGTAAGGCTGGACTAGTCAGTTTCATTGTTGTGCAGGGATAAGTGAGAGAGAAAAAGACAGATAAGGTTTAGGTTGTGCATCCACAGTCACGGACAGGCAGCTAAACCTACTTTCTTATGAGAGGTGCAGTTCACTGTGCATAAAAAAGATGGAAAGTATATCTGAGAGGACAAATATCTACACGAATACAAACTAGTTCTTCTAATTAAAAAAGTTCTTCTAATTAAAAGACAAATCAATGTTCTATCTTATAATAGACAAATGGTGATAGCTAAATCTAGTTGATGCAAAAAGCTAATTAAGGGATTCAGTTGGAAAGGTCAGTATGTGCTGACAGCAACTATAGATAAGCTGCATGGTTGGGACACTGGACTTTAGGTATATTCATCAGATTGTTAGAATGTTTAGAATTCCAAGGCATTTGTGGTAGCAATGCAAAAAGTCATGAAGGAAGCATCCCAGTGGACTCGAAACACAATACTTAGAGATTTTTACAATTATTGTTTCTTCCTTTTCAGAATTCAAAAGTGATTTTTATGCTCAGGTACTAATAACAAAAGCAAATTAGAAGATGTTCAGTGGGGAACCCTCAGGGTTTTACATGCGTTCAAAGAATGCATAATGATTTCTGGAAGCCAAAAAATACTTTACATATTACATTTTTATTCAGCAGTGCCACCATGATTGTTGTCTCAAAACTCTATATGTGCTGTAATTCTCCTAATTCATTGATAAGTTGTTGAAAACAAAGGGTTCAAAATCATGAAATCTTAAAATCAGGATCTTTTTTCTCTGTGGTATCTGGGCAGATTCAGTCAAGTGGATTCAGAGCAGTCAAGCCTCCACCCTGGGTCTCAGATGTAGTATTATGTTACAATTAATTAACTTTTTAATTAATATTCTAATTTTAATTTAAGCTGTTTTCTAATATAAAAAGGTTATCAAATCAAAATTACAAAAATGTTCTTGCAAAGTATAAAAAGTAATACCGCCAAAAAGTTTAAAGGATTTTCTTGCAAGAATGAAGAAGGTGAAAAGCCAAATTTCAGCCATTGGTTCTTTTGAAGAAAAAGGCTTTTATCAAGTTTCAGCTGACAAGTCGGCTTCCGATAGCCAAAAATGCAAAGATTCAACACATTACATCAGTTTTGACAATGTTTTTCAAATATGGTCAGTGCCCCTCCCCTGGGGCACTCTCTTCACTCCTCCTCTCCAACCATCCGATGGTTTCCATTGGCTATCATTATATTCGCTATGTTAAATTTACTTTTTGACATCTCTATGCTCTAACCTTTTATTAATGATAACTCAAGGATATATTTTATCAAAAACCTCCTTCATGAGCTCTCATTGGTTAGGACTTCAGGAGCTGGACAGAAGGCCTTACACATCAGGTTAACCACAAACCATAACCAATCAGGTTTTGCTTTGAAAAAGGTGGGACCAATTTCATCAACAAAAAGTTACTCTGGGCCTTCTGAAGGTCCTAAGTACGTCACTGACTGTGAATATATACTGCAGGTTTATCAGGTAAACCAGGCAAACCAGGCTTCAGTCAGTTGTTAGACATGATAAAGAGCATATCTATGCCTGAGCTTTCACTGGAAGAGTGACTGAAAAATTATTACATATGAGATGCAAATATATGCCCATGTCTGTTGCAGACTTCCAATAACATATGAAATAAGTCTTTACATTCATAGCCTGGACTGAAGGCCTCGCTTTAATGGTCACAGTTCAGATGCTGAAGTCCCTATTTTAAATAATGTTAAAAGTATTAGGCTAAGCTTCATACATGAAATGTTCAAAGATAACGTCTTGAAAATGTAATTAATTAACTAACTAAGTAACAAAGACACACTGGAATCATTATTAGCCATTCATTCAGACACTGCATCAGTGATTTCAATAAATATTAACTTAATTAAATCAGAGCTACATTTATATTTGTGAATGCTCCTTTTTCTGCAGTCATTAAAATGTCATATGAGCTCCCACTTCAATCAGAATGTCAGATGAACTCCAAGCTCAGAGACTTGGAGGAAATGAACAAGAGCTAATTCCGTCATTTGTTTACCTTAATGAGCTTGCAGAGTTTATTCAAACAAAATAGCGCAAAGAGCGCTTTATTAATTCAGCTTCAACATTCACACAGGTTTACAATTACAGCACCCATTCGTTATCATTAGGCTGAATTAATAGCCTGTGCAAGCCGTTTTCTTTGGGAATCAATTTTTGTTGGAACCGAAAAGGTAAAATCCACAATAAGGATGGTGCAAACACAGTAAACAGTGATAAACACTTAGCATGTGTAAAATCAGCAAGACTAATGTGATAACTCTCTCCAAACTCCTCACCCGAAGCACATGCAGACACCACACACACACACGGTGGAGAAACTGCAGGTAGCAGTGAAGACAACTTGGAAGGAAATTTGGTGCTGGAAGAGAAAGGAATTCCATAGTTCAGCTGAATTACAGTATTGTATCCTTGAATGTTCAATTGACCATTGACAAAATTCGTACATTTTCTCAGAGACAGTCATTTTTAAACTCCTCAGAACAAATGGGCAGTGAAAATGGTGGGGGCAGTAAATTAGTCTGAATTATGAAGAAATGGTGGGAAGCAGTTACTGAGGAACAGAATGGCTGAGACGTGCTATCCCAATCATCTGGAGGGTGGATCTGTTTTCATTTCATTCTTGAAGCTGAAAGGGTTTGGGATTCAATTCTGTAGAAGATCACATTCTCAGCATAGTGTGGGAACTATACTAGCTGGATAGATTATGCTGGCTCTAAGCTAAAAATCATTTTAATAACAATAAATAATGGCACTGATAAATGTTAAGATAAATGCTAAAGTAGCTGCTGACACTTAGCTTGATGACTCAGTCAGATTAAACAGGACTGTACAACTCTCACATGTGTGATTAAAACCTTGTATATAAAACTTTAAACCTGTAAGGCCGATGTAAATAAAGTAAATGTCATTTTCCCTTAATAATGCGAATTCTAAATTATATTGTTGTATTTTTTTATATTGTTGAATGCTATCTAACAAATCCATAAATTCATAGATTCTCATTCAATTTGTGTCACAAAATACCTTTTTGAACACTATGTAACCCCTGTAGAAGTAGATTTAAATGATTGGCTTTAAGGTTTTCTGGGGGTCCAGCAGCAGACCCATCAGGTTCAGGTGTAGTTAAAACACTCCAACACATTTTTGTATTGTTTAATTAAAGCATACTTGTGTAAAAGACAGTGAGCCCTCATCTCACATTGCTCTGGCCAGTTCCAGGGTTAGCTTTAGCATTAGCTCATCTGAAGAAGCAGCTTCTATCATCAAAAGCTCCTATTAGACATGTAAATTGACCACTTTAACGTCCAGTGCCTGAAAGTCCATGTTATTGTTTCCAAAATTCCATTTTCTTAGCAATACCTCGAATGTAGCATGTGTTGCTGGGAAAGACTCCAGCCCTCTGCGTTTTAATAGAGTGAGCAAATACTCCCTCTGACTAGTTCAGTACTATTGTGTTCAGAGTGTTATAACTGAGTTACAAAAGCTATATAAGCTAGTCAAATCAAAGCTCTTACTGATGCTCTATATTTGCTACATTTACAATACACTATTTAATGATGCTATAACTATGATTAGATTATTAAGGTCCAGAGGACAACGTTCCATTTAGGTGGGTGATCCGTGTGGAAAATAGATTAAATGAGGGCGTGTGCGACAATTTATGTCACTGACATTAAAGTTAATGTTCTTTGGCAAATATTTCAAATGAAGTGTCTTTAAAGAGCATATGGAATCTTTGCTGAAGAAAGATTCAATATGTCCAACTTGATTGGAATTCAGTGAACTGAATGAAGTGCAGTTGTTTTTGGCCAGATATCAATGCATTCATGGTCCCCAGTAGAGCTAGTATGACTATTGAGATTGGTGCTTTCAGAGATGACCATCTACAGAATTCTAAAAGCCTTTGAATGAATGAAAAAGATAAGGTACAGTTTGAGTGGAGCTACACTAAGTGAACATGTAGCTCTAACTATATTCTTCAAGGCTTGGACATACAGAAGATTCCTCATTTAGGCTAGAATAATGAGAGGTTTTGAACTAAATGGTGGGAGATATTAAATAAGGCATCTCTGGAACAGACTGTTCTCATCATTGACTTCACACAAGAAGAAAAAGTTTGAACAAGTCTTTGAGATGTGAGGTAACCGACGCCCACTTAAGAGAAACTTAAACAGGACCTTGACAGAACTTCTAAATGTCAGCAAGATCTGCAATGGAAAAGAAAACTTTAAAAACTTTGCAGAGGCAAAACCAATTTTGGAAAGCATCTACAGGAGCACATCCATATCATCTCCCCTATTGAACAATATGTATTTTCCTGAGGATGTTACACCTAAGCCTCCAGTACCTCTGATTGGAAATGAACTTTTTCGCCTCAAAAGAAGAAGGCCAGAACATGTCATTACCCTGGATAAAGAAAGCTAAATAATGTAGCAGAAAGGATGACTCTAAGCATGAGAAGCCAATAGTGGAAAACCAATTAACATTTAATCTTACTGGTCAGAGTCTAACAGAAGATGAAACTTCAATTTAAATAAAAGCCTCCATGAAATAATCCCTTCTAAGTTAGGGTAGAGCTTTTAACTAAGATTTTCTTATTATAACAACAGAACCAGCTTATCACAGTATGTTAGTAGTGACAACAGTGGGAAGAATTGTTGTAATGCTTATTTTTGTCCTCAGATCAACAGCCCAGCAGTGGAAGCTTTTGTTGAATTTCCTATTTATGCAGACAAAAATTGTTGGAAAGGTACCAGTCAAATCTTTGGATACATCTTCTCATATTTTCCCATTTTCTACATTTTGGAAAAATGATGAAGAACTGATCAACTTCTCCCCTGAAAACCGCAGTGTCCAACGTAAAGAATATAGTTTGAATGTATAATTAGCTTCAAATGCCTGTGATTCAAAACTGTGTTAAAGTAAAACACCATTAGCTTGGCACTGGATGGGTAAAAAGGCTACTTAAAGGCAAGCATTTATACACAGGAAAAAAATGTGCAGTCACTTGTTCATACTCACATAATTATATTTTACATACTAAAAAGTTGTTGAAATGGCTGAGTATCTAGTATTATTTTATGTTAGTGTGATAGCAGAGCACCTTCAAAGCAAATTTGTCAAAAGAAGAAATTGTCCATGGTCAAAACGAGAATTTTTGGAGATCAGATGCTGGTTGACAATGGCTAACATAACATTCTCTGTTGACTCTGTTCTCTGTTGTATAGCACTAATAGTGGCTACTCAGAATAATACAAGAAAACTAGCAGTTCACACTGGCATATAATAAATTCATCCAATTAAGACACAAACTACTTAAATTTCATAGCAAAATGTCTATCACAGTAAATCTTCTCTAGGTTGGAAACAATAGAACAGGGAAAGTGAACCCTGTGAGAACAGCACATGCCTGCAGGACATTTCTGAAACCAGTCAGTACCACTTGACCTTTCAGGAATAATGCCGACGTCTTTGTAAGTGTTGTCCTCTACTGCACCCTCTTTTTTGATGATGTAGATGTTCATGACATTTTGTGAGACACCAACTGCTTTTCAAGCTCCTTCCAAATCCTGGTAAAAACAAACAGTACAGTTGGTTACACAGGTGGTAACTAACTCATATTTCTGGGTTACTTTTTAGGAACTTTATAGCAACTTTTTAGGAAATAACTAAAATATATTCCACACAGGAATCTTTACAGTGTTCGTCTTAGACTTTCAGTTTAAAAACATCGAGATGCACAATATATAGGCAGCCAGTTTATATGAAAATTTAAGGTCTCACTTTATTTTGATAGCTTCATATAGACTATCTACAAGATGTCAAAGTTATAAAAAAGTATCTTCTGAAAGTCAGCTGTTCTCCATTGTGTTAGGGTTAGGATTAGGATCAGGGTAAGTACAAGGGTGGAGATTAGATTTTGGTTTTGGGTTAAAGTTACAGTTAGATTTATGGTTGTATGACAGTGAAGGTGAATGTAATATATACAATACTGTTTAAGTATCACCGACCATTTATTTAATTTCCAGTCAAAAGAGCCATTAGGTTTAATTTTTCATTTACAGTTGTTTGCAATTGTTTGGGCATGTTTGGTCTGTTTCCTGTAGAAGATGTGTTAACCCCTTAAAATCACATACTTTTTACACACTAAGGATTGTTTCTCAGTAACTACAGGGACTGCAGTGCAAATTGGCTGAGCTTTCTTAGATCGTCAGAGTATGCAATAAAAGAGGTGAACTTTTCACTTAGAAAAGCAACAAGCATAAGAAAAGCATAAGGAAGGAGAAAGTCAAAGGAAAATAAGTAAAGGTTTCCAAAACTGGTGCTAAAGTTTGACTAAAAGCTACAGAGAATATGAGACTCCTAACAACCACCTGCAAGACATAGAATACAACTAACACTGTCACCATCAGATAAACAGCACTTGCAGCTTGCACAATGAACTCCACTATAATCCCCAGCATGCACTCGAGTGTAATTTGTGTTGACAACCACCCCCCCCCCAACAACACTCTATGGGACAGCACTTTTCTACCCAATTGCACACAACATTTCACTAAACACACTATCTGCGTTTTAGCTGTAGCTCAATCAACATGAACACTGTTAACACTATAAACACTCAGCAGCTCAGAAACTGATCCCAAGAATTAGTGAACTTGAGGCAAGGAAAAGATGTCAGGTGTGTAGATCACACACCAGGCTATATTTTGCTGTTGATATTTTGGCGTATTAAAATGTAAACTCTCTCTGGCCCACAGATTTGTTGAGATTTATTAATAAGGCCCTTTTAGGGGTTGAATTTGACAGCTCTGCCTTAGGTCCTTGTAAATATCTATGGTCGGAATAATTAATCGATTTGTAGGTTTTTTTTTTTGGGGGGGGGTGCTGTAATTTGAACTAATTTGGAAGGATGTATATACATGAGTACATTTTACTCTATATAATTGAGTTTATGGCACTGGTGCCTAATTTTATCTGTGGGTTCATTTGACATGTATCTCCATCATATTTTTGCATCATAACCATAATCAACCACACACATTTAACATGATGTCCCATTCCTAAAGAGTATAATGTAAAATTGCTTTTCACAGGTTATTTTCCTCACCTACGATGTGAGTGGAAGGGTGCACAGTTCAGTGTGTGTCATTGTGATGAAAGCATGCAGACCAGATGCAGTGGCTATGTGACAGAATGGGGTCGTGAGTGCTTGGATACTGGATGACATGCTCCCCGTCAACCTTGCAACAGCAGGGCTTCTGAACTAAACACCAGCACAGACACACCATCACAATCAAATGCATGCAGGCATAATTGCAGTGCATGAAGCCCAAGGGCAAGCAAGCATGCAGTGCACTCAGTCACATTACTGCTAGGAAAATTCTCCCTTTCAAAGCATCAGTTTACATATGTAATGTGTGCTAATGTGTTTTGCATAAACCATCAAACCATCTTCAAAGTTGGTATTCAGATGCAGTGCAAGAATAAGTTTGGAAATTAAATGGATCGTTTAGGGAAGCTGGAGATTTATGCCAGAATGTTGTTGTGATTAGGTTAACAAATATCTCAATCTGCTGTTTATGCATCTGCTTAACTTCTTTGATTTCTAGTTGCTGATGCTTTTTCCCGTTCTAACCATAATTTGGCATAATTTGTTATTACACTCCTAGCTCTGTCTCTCTCTCTCTCTCTCTCTCTCTCTCTCTCTCTCTTTCTCTTTCTATTTCTCTCCCTTATTCTCTCTCTCACTCTCACTCTCCTTTCTTTTCCTCTCATT
Source organism: Pygocentrus nattereri (assembly GCF_015220715.1). Taxonomy (NCBI): domain Eukaryota; kingdom Metazoa; phylum Chordata; class Actinopteri; order Characiformes; family Serrasalmidae; genus Pygocentrus; species Pygocentrus nattereri. The sequence goes on from NC_051237.1 coordinate 3,840,709, forward strand.
CCCTCCCTTATTCTCTTTCACTCTTTGTTCTCCTCTCCTTCTCTCTCTCCCTTATTCTCTCTATCACTCACTCTTTCTCCTCCTTTCTCTCACCCTCATTTTCTCTCTCTCACTCTCATTTTTTCTTTTATCTCTCTTTCTCTCTCTCCCTCACTCTCAGTCATTCTCCTCCTCCCCCTCTCTCCCTAATTTTCTGTCTCACTATCTCCCTTATTCTCTATTTCTCTCACTCTTTCTCTCTTCCTTATTCTTTTTCTTTCTTCCTTATTCTTTCACTCTCTCTTCTCCTCTCTTTCTTTCTCTCTTCTGTATTCTCTTTATGACTCACTTTTTATTCTTCTCTTTCTCCCTCTTCCCCTTATTCTCTCTCTAACTCGTAATCTTTCTCCTCTTCTCTCCCACTTATTCTCTCTCTCTCTCTCCATCACTCTTTTTCCTCTCTATCTGTCCCTTATACCCTTATGTCTCCCAGACTCTCACTTTTTTCCTCTCTCTCACTCTCTTTCTCACTCACCTTCTCTCTCTGTCTCACTCTCTCTCTCCTTTACTCTCTTTCCCTCTCACTCTCTCTCACTTTTCTCTCTCTTACTTACTCTCTCATTCCTTTTTACAGTCTTTCTTTCTCCTTCAGTTTCTCTTTCTTTTTCTCTCATTTTCATTCTGTCTATCTCTGTCATGTTATCTCTCTTTCGCTTTCTCTCTATTCCTGTCTTTCTTATGCTGTCCTTCTTGCTTTCTCACTTTGTGTCTCTTTCTCTCATGCACTCTCTTTCTTTATTTTTGACTCTTGCTCTCTCTCTCTCATTTTTCTTATTCTCTCTTTTTCTCTCACTCCTTCTTTCACACTCTCTTGTTTCTTTTTCCTTCTCTATGTATCTCTTTTGCATTAATTTCTTTTTCATTCTCTCTCTCTCTCTCTCTCTCTCTCTCTCTCTCTCTCTCTCTCTCTCTCTCTCTGGTTAGGATAGCTAATGGCAGGCCTGTTGAGTGACTAATGACCCTAAACAGGCAAGGAATGCTACGTTTACAATTAATAAGAGGCACAGAGACTTAATGCTAACAGCCACTCTGACCCCACACATAGCAACAACCAGCGCATAATTTGTTCAATTATCTAAAATATCTGAAGAGTGTGAAGCAGCTAGCCCAGAGGCGCCATTCAACTCATAATGGTGTGATGTAGTACGGCAGCGTGTGTGTATGTGAGTGGGTGGGTTTGTGTAATTACAAAGTGGCTGGTAAGAGTTTGTACATGTTATTACATTATTATTACACTGAATATGATCATTCTGTAGTAGTATTATTGCTATTATTGCCACGTGGACATGTGGTGCTAAAGTGATGGTAAGAAATAAAAAAAGCCTCCTCTGCAATTTATCAATCTTATCATCCACTTTGACCCATGAGATTTCTTTCCCCCTCACATTCTCAGCTTGCCTTTTATTTCCCCTGCTTTTTGCTGAAGGCCATGTTCATATTCAGAGAAGCAGCTCCGATTAGATCTCTGCTTTAGCTGGGCTATGGAGGCAGAGGAGATGCTACATATATATGTATAAAAAATCCACCACAGCATGACTCTCCATGACTGGAGGCTTGCACCAGCAAAAGGAAACAAACTAACTGTGTGCTCCAAGCATTACCAAGCACACATTACAGAAGGAATACGATACAAACAGAAGTAAAAAAAGAAAAATGAGAAACTTTTTTCTTTCTTCAGAGGGTCAGCTGGGTTCATGTTTTATTCAGTCAAGCTTGGTAAGTGTGCACAAACTTCTGAGATAATAAAAGTTTGGACATGTACTGGGCTGCTGGGCCGTGGCCAGGCCTGTGCACACAAACAGTGCACTGGAGCAGAGAGACTCTTTGCCTTGCTGAGGGAACAAACAATGAACATTTAAAGGGAAATGATTGCAGCTCTCTTAGTCACTGCCACTTAGCATAATGTGCAATCTAAGAAAGATCCAGCGCAGTGCTTCTAAATATTTTGGAAGAAACAAACAAAAAGATGCAGGGAGACTGAAACTTTTTCCATTCCACGACCTTTACAGAACACTGTAATATAATGTGCAATTTTCTACCTGTTTTCAAGGTCCCCCAGTCGCCTATGCCTTTTTTCTTCGGTAACCTTTGTGGAATATTTTTTTGGGGAATGTGTATGATTTCTAAAACTGAAAGTGAACTGGACTTTAGTCTTCATAGGTGAGAAAGCAAGCCAACATTTTTACTGTGTTTTTATTGTTTATCTGTTACTGTGGCAGTTGTACACAATTTGTTGAAGGGACCTGCAGGTATGCTGTCCATTTTTAGTTCAACCCAAGATTTTTTTATATAACGCTTTTTTTACAAGAGCCCTGTCACAAATCAGCTTTGCAAGAAATCCAGCTCCAAGCCCCAAATGAGCAAGCTAAAGGCAACACAGGCAAGGAAAAACGCCTAAGAGCAAGAGGAAGAAACCTAGAGAAGAACTCCTCTGGACTACATTGGACAGCAAAACAATAACACAACATGAGCAATATGAATAGAATATGAATTAAAGTTCACCAAATATAGAATAAACAAATGAGCCATTAAACAGAAGTTTATAAATGAAACAATGATGACCAATGACTACTGTTACAATAGTAAAAGAGTAACAATGGGAACAGATCTATGAAAACCAGTCACTGTTACTGATTAGGAATAGTGTTACACTGTTACTATTACAGTCACTGTTACTGATTAGGAATAGTGTTACACTGTTACTACTACAGTCACTGTTACTGACTAGTAAGTGTTACATTGTTACTATTACCACCACTGTTACTGTTACTGACTGCTGTTAGGGGTCTATCAGAGTAACAATGAGAACAGATCTATGAAAACCAGTTACCATACTGCCTAGTTAATGTTACAGTGATACTGTTACTGTCAGTGTCACTTACTGTTGTTACAGCTGTATCAGAGCAAAAATGAGAACAGATCTGTGAAAACCAGTCACTGTTACTGATTAGGAATAGTGTTACACTGTTACTATTACAGTCACTGTTACTGATTAGGAATAGTGTTACACTGTTACTACTACAGTCACTGTTACTGATTAGGAATAGTGTTACACTGTTACCATTACAGTCACTGTTACTGATTAGGAATAGTGTTACACTGTTACTACTACAGTCACTGTTACTGATTAGGAATAGTGTTACACTGTTACTATTACAGTCACTGTTACTGATTAGGAATAGTGTTACACTGTTACTACTACAGTCACTGTTACTGATTAGGAATAGTGTTACACTGTTACTATTACAGTCACTGTTACTGATTAGGAATAGTGTTACACTGTTACTACTACAGTCACTGTTACTGTTTAGGAATAGTGTTACACTGTTACTACTACAGTCACTGTTACTGATTAGGAATAGTGTTACACTGTTACTATTACAGTCACTGTTACTGATTAGGAATAGTGTTACACTGTTTCTACTACAGTCACTGTTACTGATTAGGAATAGTGTTACACTGTTACTATTACAGTCACTGTTACTGTTACTGACTGCTGTTATAGCCTTTTCAGAGTTACAATGAGAAGTACATCTATGAAAAAACAATCATTGTTACTGACTGGTAATGGTGTTACAATGTTATTGTTACAGTCACTGTTACTGTTACTGCTAATGATTCGTGTTTGGGAGCCTATCATGATGTTTTATCTCAGATTGGCTGTTTTTGTGGAAAGAATTTAATTCACAGCCAGGGGTTTCATAGCAGCTCAACACAGAGTCAACAATGCTGTGGTTAATTTGGCAGCATAAAGTTATGGGGATTCATATTTTATATGATATAAAAAAATCTGAGTCTAGATCTGAGTTGAAAAAAGACAAAAAGAAGTTTGGTAGCACTTAAAGTAAAGTGCTACCAAAACTACACCCAGTCTATCTTATTCCATTCTCAGTTGTGTTTGTCACATTCTAATTTCTCTTTAGTGTGAATGAGATTTTTTGCTAACACTCTGTAAAGCTTGTCTAATCTGGCAACAGTAGCTATGAAAACATTAATTTAGACAAAGAAAAAATCAATAATAATGCATTCATGATGGGTATTTTGTTTTTAAAAATCTTCAATGGGATGTCTAAGATAAAAATTCTTACATTCTAAGTCAGTTAAACCCCTTCTCTTTGTTAGAGGAATTGTGCCTCAGGACTGGAACTGGCCATTAGCATTGTTTGCTGCCTGACCCTGTCCATTCTCTTCTTTCCTCCTCTCGTCCTTCTTTCCTGCCCTGCAGAGCACTTCCCTTCATCAGCAAGTGCAAGAGCGATTATGCAAATCTGATGCAACTACCTGCGGGCTCTGGTAGACTCTGTAATGACGGCACAGGGTTACACCGTTTCCTGATGCCATCAAGTGTCTCTTGCTGTCCACCATATCCTTTCTATGACACACTGCAAGAGAAAAGATGCTGCACACTGATACCTGCCCGATCCTGACTCATCTAAGTCCCTCTAAGGGGAAGCCATGTGGTAACCCATGTGTAACCGACATTTGACATTTTTTGGGGGGGTTGTTTCTTTTTCAGTACCACCAATTATTTTTGTCTTAAGAGCATTTAAGGGGTTAAACACTATTGATTATTTATCTTGGTGTACTTGCTCTTCCTAATGTATTTATTTTTCCTCGAGATGGTGTACTTACTCATTTACTTTATTATTTATATACTGATTCACTCATTTGTTCACTTGCTCTATTACATACTTATTAACTCATTTACATACTTAGTCATACTCATTTGCTCATATATATACTCATTTGCTCTTTCACTTATTTGCATGCTCATTTACTTCTGTACTCACTTGTTTCCTCTCTTATTTAGTTATTTACACACAGATTTACTCATTTGTACACTTACTCTATTGCTTACTTACTCATTAATTCACTGCATGGACGGGTTAAATTCAGGGGTCTAATTCTTCTGTGTGCACTTACTTTTTCCATGATTTTCTTCTTATTCATTTACTTACGTCATTTTTAGTTTATTTATTTGCTACTTTACTTCATGATCACTTTGTTCATTTATTTACTCATTCACTCATTTACTCATTTATTTACTCACTTAAGTACTTATTTACTCACTCATTTACTCACTTATTTACTCACTTATGCACTCATTTACTCAATTATTTACTCACTTATCCACTTTCTCACTTATTCATTTCTAGCTGACTCACTGATTTTACTGATTGATCTGCTCATTTAACTCTTACTTTTTCACTTGCTCATTTATTCTCTCATTCTCTCACTTATTTACTCGCTTACATAGTTAATTACATGCAAATTTGCTTATTTACTTACCTACTAATGGTATTAATGTACATTTTCAAAATAGCTGTTATTTGTGACGGTTGTGATTATTTTCATTAATTTCAATGCCTTTCCCCCAATCATGGTTAGAACAGAATGTTACATGTTGTTACAGGATGTCACAACTGTATAAAGACGCGGATATGAATAAGGTGATTAAGTGACCATCTACATTATGGACAGGAGATTCTTCGGTGTGGTTTTCTGACTGTTGAGAGGGAAATTTAAATAAAGTTATTCATTTGCAGCAGAGAAACACAGAAAAGTCTGCTAGTACAGTGAGATGACTTAATAAAATTACTTTAGCAAATATGTCTAGAAATAAGTTAAATATTTTTATAATATTCTAACAATAATCTCAAGGTGAGAAACATTGGATACATCAATTAGATTTAGAATGATTTCTCTTTTAAAAATGTGCATCCAGGGGGTCCCATTCGTGTCTTTTGCCTAGAGCCCCACAGACACTGAATCTGTCCCTGCTTACACACACACACACATCTAAGCCGCTAATTCCTCTGGGTCATGGGGAAGCTGAAGCCTGTCCCAACAGTCATTGGGTGGAAGGCAGGATACACCCTGGACAGGTCTCTGTCCCTGCTTAGTCACTCGCTATTTTTCCTGCTCTCTCGCTCCACTCACTCACTCACTCACTCACTCACTCACTCACTCACTCACTCACTCACTCACTCACTCACACACTCACCCATTCACTTACTTACTACCACAATTGTATGTTTGTATGTTTGTTTGTGGATTTAAATCTGCTACATTAGCCAGCTCTAATTTTATAAGCTCATCTTTTGAATTTCAGGCTCAACTTTTGTGCCTGAGTACTGGATGTTTTTTTCCAGATGTAGTTTTATATAAATAGTGAGTGTTTTTCTTTTTTAAGTAGCAGAGGTGTGTACAGACATGAAGTGATAATTTCTGCAAGTGTCTGAACAGTCCTTTGCTGGAGATGCATCACCAGAAGTGAAAATAACTCTTTATTGGTTATGACTCAGATAGGTAACAACCCTCAATGGGTACACAAGCCTGCTCAGCACAGCGGGAGAGCATTAACATTCACCTCCACAGGAAGATTCTGGAAACTAAAATGGGCTTCTTTGTGGTTGAAGATGACTAAAAGCATCAGCGTAACTTAAGGCCGCATCTTATTATGGAGATTTGGTTCTCTCCTCTCCCTGCTTCACTGTCTCTTCCATTCCAGTTTTCCTCATTTGTGGACACACTGAAATACAGGAATCCAAACTTGCAGCATAATACTTACCTGACCTTACCAGGCATTCTGTGGCCCCAGTGCAGTTTTCCTCTTTATCAGGTACTAACAAGAGTAACACTACAGAGAAATACAGAGCTTCAACACACCAGATCAGAGGATGAAGGCATGTCTGGTCTTGTGTTTTGGGAATATCTGTTCAGTCAGACGTTTGAGCACTTCTGGACAAATTACACATTTTGTTGGTATTCTAAGCCAAAATAACACATGTTCTGCATTTATCTTCATATTTTACTGCATAGTGGTATTTATTTGCTGAGTTTAACATATTGGAAACTAAAAACTAAAACATGAGATGCAAAATGTGCCATTACTTTTGCACATGCTGCATTTTCTCTTTTATTTTGTTTCCAATGTCAAATTCAGCAACAGGAATTGTGCATCTTCTATAGATTTATTTTCATTTAGATGATCAACAAATGATGTGCTACAGAAAAAAACAATGTTAAATGCATCCAGAATGTTGAAGTTTGATTAATGGATATTCAGAAAGCCTTATATTTAAAAAAAGGATGATCAAATTTCAAGGCAGGTAACATCAAACAGATTTAAATAGATGTAAATAGATAATTACAGTAAGTTCCTACAATATTTAAAAAATTGAATGCAACATGAATAATCTTCAGGGCATATGTATGTTGGCTGGTCATGAGATATGTAGGTAGACAGCTAGGTAAGCCGTCCATGCGGTCAGAATGAAATTACTGGACTGCCTTTATGTTATCTTCTGTTGAATGATGTCACATATTGCGCCTAGGCAAATACCCAGTTACTCATAATGGCTGCCCCACAATTCACGACTCAAAGGAGTTTGCTTTTCTTTTTACAGACTAAAGTAATTCATACCATGTTCTAAACCACATCCATAGCAACGTTTACATGCAGCCTAATAATCCGTTAATAATCCAACTAAAAGATAATAATCCGTTAATAATCTGACGGAATAGAATACATCAATGTATGCACATCAGTTGGAATAGTCTAGTACAACTGAGGCCATTTATAATACAATTACTATCCGACAAATAATCCATTAAATAGAAGAATAATAGCCATATATATGTGCATTACTATATCGGATTACTTGTAGTGGGCACATAAACAAAGATTTTCCATCAGATTGTTGAACAGAGTGAGAATCAACGCCTCAGTCTGAATCTGTAATCGGAATGTATTCAATCAGATCTTTGCATGTAAACCCAGCCCATGTGTCTGGGTGAAAGAAATGAAGATCCGTGTTTTAAGCAGGTCGAGAGACATTTTTGGGCACTTATTTGGTGACGATCCACATCTTTTAATTCTTAGCAATGTTAGCCTAGCATCTCCTGTTGTAAACTAAACAAGCTCACATCAGACATCAAACACATCTTGGATGATTGACTGCATCTGGCCTAACTGATAAATCATGATAATGTGTTTTTTAGCCAAACTTTGCCTTTAAGGAATTGCTTGCCAGTATGCAACAGAAAATAATTACATACTTTTATTGTGCATGCCCTTGCCAAGCCAGGATGTATTGTTATTAGTAGCTTATTTTTATAGTCTACCCAGTAAGTCTCAAATACATTTTACAATCCAGCAATATAACAGGCCATCAAAACTTCTGAAAGGTGAGGAGAAGATGATGCAGGTCACGGAGAGGGCACGTTAGACAGGATATGACACACGTTACCTGTGTATCTAGGTATGTGTATAGGGGCTTCATACACACAGTGTCTCATATTTGTTGTCATATATCCACAGACAAATCTCTCTCACACACACACATCCACACAGGGCCCTGTTTGACATGAGCTAAAATCTGACATTATATGCAATTTTCATAGCAGCTTCAATCTGACGCGTTGATCCAGTTGCCTGAAATCGTATTTGAACAGGAGGCAGCATCTTTGATTCTGCCTTTTCTATACGTCTCACCGGAGATTTGAGGGAGCACAGATTTGAGAAGATTACCACGTCGAACTCGCCATGAGCGAAGCCTATGATTTGCAGGAGAGTGAATACAAACGAGCAGGGAACAGGAAATGAGACCACCTCAACCATTCATTTAGCTTCAGAAAGAATCAGAAATCATAAACATCATATTTTTTTTTTCTGTTTCTAAAACTTGCTAATCACATGCTATAACATTTCCAGCTGCTAAGCAATGTTCAGGTATTATATCTGTTAAGGCAAAGTGGTTATTACAGCCTGTATGGAAAATGGAGTTCCATCTGCACTTAACTTTTCAATTTCAGAGAGTTTTTTTGAAGGACATGCGATGCTTCATGTTTTTCAAAGACCTCTCATAGCATGGCATAGAATAGCAAATAGCAATAACACCTCAGTATAAGGGCATATACAATAATACTATCGTAACTGTCTTAATAAGCCTTATTAAATCAGGGCTGCTGATTAACTGGCCACTCATTACTTCTTTTGTACTTCAAGCAACAACTACAGTGAATTAGATATTCTCCAGGACACTGTTATTTTTCAAGATACATCACATCTCTTAATTAGTTACGTTTTTAACGTGTTCGTTTTCTTTTGATTCATTTTAACACCTCTGTAATACATCACTAATTAGGTCTAAATAAAGACAAGCTGACTCTTTATTCTAAAGTGAAGATATCTACTTAACATGTACTAAGAACATCTGGTGTAAAGGCTTTAGTTGATATACATGGAGCTTATCTCTCAGCTTGAGTCTCATCAGATTGTTTTGACAAAGCACTTCACATTTAATGTGAAAAAATGATGAGCATAAGATTATTTTGCTTAACATTCAAATAAACTGCCTTGTTTAATTCACCCTGGCTACTGCTTAAGTACCCGGTTAATAAGCAGCAGCTGGATAAATAAGACAAACATTATAATGCCCCCTTATACTAAAGTCTTGGTCAGTGTTCATCCACTGCACTCTTAAAAGTGTCGCTTAGTAAAGACAATGGTTCTACATAGAATCATAAAGAACCATTTGCATGCTGAAATGGTTCTCTGCATAGTGAAATGGTTCTTCAGATTGATGGAGAATGTGCTGTGCATGTTTCTCTATAGAACCTTTTTTTTTTTAAATGGGTTCTATTTTGCAGCCAAAAAACAATTCTTCTATAGTTATGAGCTTGACATCACAACAATAGAAGGACCCTTTTGGTGCTATATAGAACCCTTTTCTAAAAGGTTCTACATAGAACCATGCACAACACGTTCTCCATCAATCTAAAGAACCATTTCATGATGCAAAGAAATGTAAATATTTCTTTGAGTGTCTATGGCTCTATATAGAGCCATTGTCTTTATAAAAAGAACTCTTGAAGAACCATCTTCTTTAAGAGTGCATACCATTTCTTTTTTTTCTGTGTATTTTTTGTGTTGTTTCTTTTGCTGACATTAATATAGATCTGAGAATGTGCAAACACAATGAATACTACTCTTTTTTCAGTGCAGGAAAAATACATTAAATTATATTTAAACAAAAAATAACTACTCGATACAGCCTGGAGGCAGAGAACACCCCAGACAATAGTCCATCATAGGGAGATGTGTGTGTATACATATATATGTGTATGTATGTATGTATATATCTCTTCCATTCCTTTCAGGAGACCAGCTTTTAGCTATTCAAAGAAATCTACTGGGATATATATTTTTCTACACCCCCGAAATTCCATCTTAGATGTTGAATTTTCTGCTTCTCAAGATCCAAGTAATCCCAAACATGTTCAGTGAAACTCTCCTTTGACTTTTCTCTCCCTCATGAAAGTGGATCTTACATCTAATCTCATGAAAAATAGATAACAGGTACTAAAATGGCTGTTTTGGAAATTAAATTAAGGAAAGGTGATCTTTGACTTTTTCAGAGTGCTGTGAATATGATCGTATTTATATATCTTTTTTTTTAGTTTTTGACATAATTTGAAAATACCTGTTGTCCTTTAAATGTCTAAAAGACAGAAGGCTGAGCTGGAGGTGGCGGAGATGAAGATGCTGAGATTTGAGTAGATCAGAGGGACAGGGAAGGTGGAGCAGTTTGGAGATAAAGGCAGAGAGGCCAGGTTGAGATGGTTTGGACATGTGTTGAGGAGGAATAGTGGATATATTGGGCAAAGAATGTTGGAGATGGAGCTGCCGGGTAGAAGGAGAAGAGGTAGACCTCAGAGAAGGTTTATGGATGTAGTGAAGGTGGACATGGAGATGGTTGGTGTGAAAGTAGAGGAGGCAGTGGATAGGGCAAGATGGAGGCAGATGATCCACTGTGGCAACCCCTAAAGGGAGCAGCCGAAAGAAGAAGACCTGTTGTCCTTTAAATTGTATGTACATTCCATGGTGAATGGACCAAAAGAAACAACCCAAAATTACTCAGAAAGACTTCTGGTTTCATTGACTTACATTAAAAGTAGAGTATTTTTTTCCTTCTCCTGTAAAGGTACCCTTTCAAGAAGTTTTAATCTGACACTGAGATCTAAACAGTGAGATATGTATGTATCTCTCTCTCTCGCTCTCTCTCTCTCTCTCTCTCTCTCTCTCTCTCTCTCTATATATATATATATATATATATATATATATATATATGTATAAACATTCACTACACAGGAAAAAAATGAAAAAATGTGTATTCTGGAGAATAATGTGTTCATCTTTGTCTGCTAATGTCAATTATAACAAAACAGTCTGTAACTGTTTATCAAAAGGTAGCTTCACTTTCCATGTCACAATCCATCGACTTACAAACCTACATCTGTCTTTCCCCTTTGGGGAGGAAAGTAGCTGAATGATTTTTTCTGTTTCTTCACTGAAATCCTCTAGATCTGTTTTCGTGTTTGTAGAGTGAGAATCCTGCTGTGTCATTAGATAGAGCATTATATTGATTTAGCTCTGATTTACCCGAAGAACTGTAGCTCAAGGATCTCTGTAAGACTTTTACTGTGAAAGAATCATCTTAAACTACAGCGCTTTTGGCAAACTGGGGGCTGGTTAGTATACACACTGCACTGTGTGAATAACAAAAATGTCTAAATTATTGCAGCTAATGATATGTGATGAAGTCATTAGAGAGCTGAGGAAAAACAAACATTCTCTGAAAAAAGAGCCAACATTAGTTGATGTAATTAACAAGACAAAATATTTTCAGTTTAATGAGTCAAACGAATCTCCATCTTGGCTGAAAGCTCCCCCTGTTTCTGTCGTAATGCATGGAATGTTGCTCGGCATTGTAAATCTTCATCACAGTGAAACTGCTGGAAATCAGTCTGTGCTGATAAAGGGAGCTGTCCACAGTACTGAAACAGCTCTGGTTCAACAACCAGGTACTACACTAAACCACCACAACTGCAGGACAGCCCTTCTCCATCCTAGCCATCCATCTTTAAATATGCCCTCTAGCATGTGTACTTCATGCTCAAGTGCACAGACAGTTTCAAAGGAAGATATCTGGTACCACTTTATTTTAAGGTCGTGCTTCATAGCAGTTTATGAACTGTTAGTAAGCAGTTTATAAATGCCATGGTAAACAGAAATATATGGCTTATCCATCCATCCATCCATTATCTTCCGCTTCTCCGGGGTTCGGGTCGCGGGGGCAGCATCCTAAGCAATGAAGCCCAGACCTCCCTTTCCCCAGCCACTTCCACAAGCTCTCCAAGGGGGATTCCGAGGCGCTCCCAGGCCAGCTGGGCGATATAGTCGCGCCAGCGTGTCCTGGGTCTTCCCCGGGGTCTCCTCCCGGGTGGACTCGCCTGTGACACCTCCCGAGGGAGGCGTCCAGGAGGCATCCTAACCAGATGCCCGAACCACCTCAGCTGGCTCCTCTCGACGTGAAGAAGCAGCGGCTCTACTCCGAGTCCCTCCCGGATGACTGAACTTCTCACCCTATCTCTCAGGGAGAGTCCAGACACCCTGCGGAGGAAACTCATTTCGGCCGCTTGTATTCGCGATCTTATTCTTTCGGTCATTACCCAAAGCTCATGACCATAGGTGAGGGTGGGAACGTAGATCGACCGGTAAATCGAGAGCCTTGCCTTATGGCTCAGCTCTTTCTTTACCACAACAGACCGGTAAAGAGCCCGCATCACTGCTGACCCAGCACCAATCCGCCTGTCAATCTCCCGCTCCCTTGTACCATCACTCGTGAACAAGACCCCGAGATACTCGAACTCCTCCACTTGAGGCAAGAGCCTATCCCCGACCCAGAGAGGGCTCTCCACCCTTTTCCGCCTGAGAACCATGGTCTCGGATTTAGAGGTACTGATTCTCATCCCAGCCGCTTCACACTCGGCTGCAAACCGATCCAGCGAAAGCTGAAGTTCGCGGCCTGATGTCCCCAATAGGACCACATCATCTGCAAACAGCAGCGATGTGACCCTGAGGTCACCAAACCGGACACCCTCCATCCCTTGACTGCGCCTAGAAATTCTATCCATAAAAATTATGAATAGAATCGGTGACAAAGGGCAGCCCTGACGGAGTCCAACTCTCACTGGGAACGAGTCTGACTTACTGCCGGCCATGCGAACCAAACTCCTGCTTTGTTTGTACAGGGCCTGAATGGCTCGTAGCAAAGAGCCATGTACCCCGTACTCCCGAAGCACCTCCCACAGAATACCCCGGGGAACACAGTCGAATGCCTTCTCCAGATCCACAAAGCACATGTGGACTGGTTGGGCAAACTCCCATGAACCCTCCAGAATCCTGGAGAGGGTGAAGAGTTGGTCCAGTGTTCCACGACCAGGGCGGAACCCGCACTGTTCCTCCTGGATCCGAGGTTCGACTATAAGCCGGACTCTCTTCTCCAGTACCCCTGCATAGACCTTGCCAGGGAGGCTGAGGAGTGTGATTCCCCTGTAGTTGGAACACACCCTCCGGTCCCCTTTTTTAAAAAGAGGCACCACCACCCCAGTCTGCCAATCCAGTGGCACCGCCCCCGATGTCCACGCAATGTTGAAAAGGCGTGTCAGCCAAGACAGCCCCACAACATCCAGAGCCTTGAGGAACTCAGGGCGGATCTCATCCACCCCTGGAGCCTTGCCACCAAGGAGCTTCTTAACTACCTTAGCGACTTCGGCCTCAGTAATGGACAAGCCTATTCCCATGTCCCCAGACTCAGCCTCCTCACTGGAGAACGTGTCGGTGGGATTGAGAAGGTCCTCAAAGTACTCCTTCCACCGCCCAATGACGTCTTCAGTCGAAGTCAGCAGCACACCATCTCCACTATATACAGTGCTAGTGGCACACTGCTTTCCCCTTCTGAGTCGCCTGACGGTTTGCCAGAATCTTTTCGGAGCCGACTTAAAGTCACTTTCCAAGGCCTCACCAAACTCCTCCCATACACGGGTTTTTGCCTTGGCGACAACTGAAGCCGCAGATCGCTTGGCCTGTCGATACCTGCCAGCTGCCTCTGGTGTCCCACAGGCCAACCATGCCCGGTAGGACTCCTTCTTCAGCTTGATGGCATCTCTCACCTGGGGTGTCCACCACCGGGTTCGAGGATTACCGCCCCGACAGGCACCAACTACCTTACGGCCACAGCTACAGTCAGCCGCTTCAGCAATGGAGGAACGGAACATGGCCCATTCTGAGTCAATGTCCCCCACCTCCCCCGATATCTGGTCAAAGTTCTGACGGAGGTGTGAGTTGAAGATCAATCTGACAGGTTCTTCTGCTAGACGTTCCCAGCAAACCCTCACTATACGTTTGGGCTTGCCTGGTCTGACCGGCATCTTCCCCCACCACCTGATCCAACTCACCACCAGGTGGTGATCAGTTGACAGCTCAGCTCCTCTCTTTACCCGAGTGTCCAAAACACATGGCCGCAAGTCCGATGACACGACTACAAAGTCAATCATTGAACTGCGGCCTAGGGTGTCCTGGTGCCATGTGCACTTATGGACATCCTTGTGTTCAAACATGGTGTTCGTGATGGACAAACTGTGGTTTGCGCAGAAGTCCAAAAACTGAACACCACTCGGGTTCAGATCAGAGAGGCCATTCCTCCCAATCACACCCCTCCAGGTCTCACTGTCATTGCCCACGTGAGCATTGAAGTCCCCCAGTAGGACAATAGAGTCTCCAGGAGGAGCACCTTCAAGCACCCTTCCCAAGGACTCTAAGAAGGCTGGGTACTCTGAACTGCTGTTCGGTGCATAAGCACAGACAACAGTCAGGACCCGTTCCCCAACCCGAAGGCGTAGGGAAGCTACCCTCTCGTCCACCGGAGAAAACCCCAACATACAGGCACCGAGTCGAGGGGCTATGAGAAAGCCCACACCTGCCCGCCGCCTCTCACCATGGGCAACTCCAGAAAAGAATAAAGTCCAGCCCCTCTCAAGGAGATTGGACCCAGATCCCAAGCTGTGTGTTGAGGTGAGCCCGACTATATCTAGCCGGTATCTCTCAACCTCGCGCACCAACTCAGGCTCTTTCCCCGCCAGTGAGGTAACGTTCCAAGTTCCAAAAGCCAATTTCAGCAACCGAGGATCAGAACGCCAAGGCCCACGCCTTTGGACACTGCCCGATCCACAACGCACCGAACCCCTACTACTGCCCCTCCCATTGGTGGTGGGTCGATGGGAGGGGGGACTCATGTAACTCCTTCGGGCTGGGCCCGGCCGGGCACCATGAGTAAATGCCCGGCCACCAGACGCTCGCTGGCGAGCCCCTCCCCCAGGCCTGGCTCCAGGGTGGGGCCCCGGTAACCCTGTTCCGGGCAGGGTACACAAGTCCTGCTTTTGTGTCTTCATAGGGGTTATTATGGATCACACTTTGTCTGACCTGTCACCTAGGACCAGTTTGCCATGGGAGACCCTAGCAGGAGCTTTTGCTCCAGACAACATAGCTCCTAAGATCATTCAAGCACGCAAACCCCTCCACCACGATAAGGTGGTGATCCAAGGAGAGGTATATGGCTTATAAGCAAGCTTAAAATGTGATATAAATGTATGAATATGATACATTAATGAGGTCTTCTCTAACTAATTGGTTGACTAATGAGTTAAATGTTAATTAAATGTAATCTTTCATTTAAAAGCAAATTATTTTCGTGGAGTTTGAACAGGAAATGATCTGAATCCACAGTGACCAAACAGTGGTATATATAAGTTAATGATCACATTCCAGAAATTGTGGAACCGAACACTGTTTTTTGCAGTAACTTTACAGTAACAGTGTTTTCTTTAATTGCAGTATTTCACTGTATTTTGCTGTAAATTCTAGACACAAATATCTTCTTCAAAGTTTATAACATGCATTTTTGTTATATTACTTGTTGGCACTTACGCAGGGTAAGAATGAATAAGTTATGTTCTTGCAAATAACAATAAAGATCTTTAGTTCTTTGGAAAGGATTTACATGGTAATTTATTAGCATTCATTAAAAGTAAGGTAATGATAATTAAGTATGAGTATGCTCAGTTTTAGTTTTGTCCCTGCAAATTCATTAATAAATATTTTTGAAATGTATGTTGACATTTGCACACTAAAGAGATTTGTAAACATTTGCAAGATTCTCCTTTTACCATCATATTTAACTATCAGTGGCTTTAGGCCATTTTTAGGCTTTCACGCTTGCATCTATGGGCAGTAGGCTAGAGGTTAGGGAACCAGAAAGTCACTGTGTTGATTCCCTGAGCTGACAGGACATGACTGAAGTGCTCTTGAGCAAGGCACTTAACTCCCTCTGCTCCCCATGTTCTGTGAATTTCATTCGCACACACTAGGGGGCAGTGAGCACACTTGCCCGGAGCAGTGGGCAGCCCTATCCACGGTGCCCGGGGAGCAATTGGGCGTTAGGTGTCTTGCTCGAGGACACCTCAGTCATGGACTGTCGGCACTGGGGATCGAACTGGCAACCTTCCGGTTACAGGGCCAGTTCCCTAACCTCCAGCCCATGACTGCCCTATGTGTAGTCTATGTATAGTGCCCTATGTATAGTATAGTAAAATGTCATCACTGCAGGACCAGAGGTGGTGCCCAGGAGGCAGGACTTGGGACTTGCGAGCTGTCAACCACTCCCTTGTGATTCTCATCCGCTCCCCACGGTCTTCTGCGCTCTGGGTTCAGGCCCAACCTTCAGCCAGTTATTGCAGCTGTTATCAGGGCCCAGGGGATGGGTGCAAGGCACAAATGTCTTTAATTACCCCATGAGGATAATAATTTTCACCATATAAATGAACACTATCATAGAGGTGAGTTTTTTCAGAGTTTTGACATTCATGGTCAAAACTTGAGGCCTAGCTCTAGTGATCAGAATGTGCCTTTTTTCATGCATTGTCTTTCAACAAAATCATTCTCCAGACTCCATGACTCTATTATCATTCTCTTTCCTGTAATAATAATATAGCACATTTCTTTTAGAGTAATCTAACACACCTTTAGCCAGGGTAATGCTTTATCTAAGGAGAAAAGCACACGAACAGAGAGAAAAGCAAACATATCATACAGTAATGGTTCCATCATGTCCTCAGCAGTGGGGAACACAATGTTTGCCCTGCATGATCCCCTGTCTCTTTGACAAACACTGAACAAGCTGAGACAACCCTGGGTTATGAAAAACAGAGCTGTGCCATTTCTCTGTCAAAGATTTGGTTTCACTGTATAGCTTGTGCATGGAAAAATAGTGCTGAAAAAGATTGAGAAATAGTTGGTTAAAAATGAATGGAATCAATATGGTGATCTTATAGGTTCTTATAGAGAGCTACTGCAGAACAAATGCACATACAACAGTGTATAGTCCCAGTACATCATTACCTATGTACATCTATCCTGTAATGACACTCTAATGGCCATAATTTAATGTTAAATTATGATTTTATCCCCTTAAAAGCTCAGGTTTATTACATACTAAAGCTTACAATAATTCCACAGACTTCAGAACCACCGGTGGTTCCAAAATGCACTTCATCATATTCTTCATACCTTTCATATTTCATAAGATACATTCAAAAGGTCAGTGTCGTATGAGGCTGTAACTGTGTTCTTTCCAGTCAAATAGATGAGGAATGTAATTTTAAACCCTTATAACAAAAGAAGCTGAACTCACAATGTTTATTATCTACTGAAAGACCCATTTTTGCACAAATCTAGGCTATAAACTATAAACAGATGCTGTCTCTTCAGTGATCTACTGAATAGATAGATCACTTTTGATAGATTTTTGGCTTTCAACAGTAAATTGTAAGCAAAGAGCAATATGTGTGATCATAAAACACATTTTCTGTTCATTTGAGGGGAGCTTTTACAAAATAAATACATTTTTTAAAATGTTCATTTATTTCATGCAGTTACTGAATAATTTGCCTTACGATGTGGCCATGTAAATTCAGATGGACAAACCAAAATTTACCCTGGAGACTAAGAGGTAAAATCTGTTGTTCAAATTCATGTTCTAATCATGTTCTAATCATGTTCTAATCATGTTTTAATCATGTTTTAATCATGTTTTGTCTACATCATTTTAAAATTTTAATTTGAATTCTCTTTGTATTTTCTCATTTGTAATGACTGCAGTGTATAAAGGTACTAGATAATTAAACCTACCTTGCTTTGACACTAGGATTTTTGAAAGTAGTCTTTGTAAAATACTATCTCAGCTGGCAGTAGTGCATCAGCTAGGGAGATTTTGGCTGAAAAGACCCAGAACCTTACAGCTAAAGAGAAGTAGAAAGGGGACCTGTCTTTTACTTTCTTTGTGTGATACAACAGAGGGTACAAAAGTGAATACATCAAGTATGAGTACAACAAGTGATCATCAGCAACTACATAGTACTAAAAAGGTCCTTTGACTCATAACAATAGTGCTAAACCTTTTATTTCTGTATAGAAGCATTTTTAAAATGGGTTCTTGACAGAAACATGTACAACTGGTTTTATATCATAGACATGAACCATTTAATCGCATAAAGAACCATTCATGTCTTCAAATGATTCTATGACTGTTTCTGGTTCTTTTTAGAATCATTGCCTTTGCTTTTTCTCCATGGATACAGGTGCTCTTATTCAGAAGGAAATCAAAATGTAAAGAAACATTTTCTACCAGCCAAAGGTCAAATAGCTAAAGGACAGTAATACAAGCTTATCACATAAAAATATGAAGTATTTTTAGGGCACTGACTAAATGGGATGTCATAGGAATGCTCTTTTGGTAACACTGGTGATAACAAGGCCATTATAAGTAAATTGCAAAAGGAAGCGCTTTAGCACAAACTGTATTTCAAATGAGGTCTGATAGGAGATTGATACCAATTTGACAAGCCTTCATGACTCATGTTCCTGTGGAACAATCTCATCATTTGAGTATATCCCCTTACATCAAAACTTACATTTTAAAATGAACATAGAACATATCAGTGGAGGAAGGAAGGTTCGGCCTGCAATGCCTTTGATGGTTTTGTGGAACAAAACCAACAAAAGGACAACCAAAAAGACCACCACGATCACAAATTTCTTCAGTGGTTTTGCTGATGTAGGTTTTAGATCTGCTACCATCTTTTGGATTTAAAATTTTATATTTCGTAGGAAACAGAAGATAAGATACCAGAACTGTATATCCCCACCTTAACTGGAAATGGCCTGTGGTGTAACCCAAGGCTCAGTATTTGGCCCAATGCCATTCTTAATATTTGGAGCTGCGAAACATGATCATTTCTATAATTTGTCAACTGCTTGGTTACCTGTATTTAATACATTTACAGGGTTCTTTTGCAGTTGTAATAAATAAACAACTCTGTAATGCCAAGAATTTTGGATAAATATAAACAGTTCTGATGCTTATCTTAGTCAACTCTTGGCCTTTTATTGCTTCTCTTGTGCATGAACGAATGATTGCAAAAACACTCAGCTGGCCAAGAACTGCAAAGCCAAGCGACTGATGACTTCTGGACTCCTAAAAATGGAAAGAGACTAAAACTCCTACACAGTTCACCTGATATGGATGTATCAAACATATACTTGCACCAAAACTAACAGTCTACATGTGAACTTTGTAGTCAATGGCTTGTTTATTACCCAGCATGTGGAGTCAAGTAATAAAAACTGCATCGCTCTCAAAAAACTTATAGCGCGCGCTGTATGTGTATTTTTCATACTTTTGTTCTGCCTGACATTTGAATATCTTTATTTATTAACTAGAGCATGTAGAATCCACGCTGAACAATTTGACCTCACTCTGAATCGTTTTCATTTGCATCTGAAAGAAAGGTTTACAGAGTTCAAGATGAAAAAAGGTCTCCTTGCAATTTTCCTTTGGTTTCTGCCTGGAGGCATGTGTTCGGTGCTTTTCCTTGGTCTGCCAGAGATACCCTTGCTGCCCTCACCACACAGATCTCTTTGAACACTTGAACTCTTTAATAAGCACTTATGAGCCTGATAGATTAAAAGAGCAGTGCATAATAGCATTACTAAAGCAAGGGCATTATGCAAAATACAATTGGTTTAAAAAAAGGCAAACAAACAGCTGGAGAGTGGCCATGGAGAAGACAAGGTCTTGGTAACAGAGCTCTTTCTCTCTCTCTTTCCGAAGCATCTCCTGAGTCGTGGTCTGACCACTGTGGACCCAGCTTGGCTTCTCTGCCTTTTCATGCCCTAGGCACTGCGTATGGAATATGGTGCGGTTCTCTTCTCTGCTGGCAGGAGGAATAGAGTACTCTAGGTTTGAGCCTGCTCTCAGCCTGCTTGTGTAACTGAGTTGTCCCTGGCCTGTACACGTCCAGTAGGTTGAAGGATGGAGGCTGGAGAACATTGCCATTAGATTCTCTTGGAAGATACACTTGGAACTTGACTATGAAAGGACACATTTTAGAACTAGTTTAAAGTTATCAGGCAGTTCCACAAGTGCTCAAACACACATAGAGGCAAAGCCATGTTGGATTATATAAACTATTTGTATATGTGCATTGCACAACAGCAGCTAATCTTCCAGTCTGCGTGTGTATTTATAGGACGTGAAAGACAGCAGAACAAATCTGTAGATTAAACTTTATTTTTGAGTCACAGTTATTTAATGAAATATACACGACTTGTGTGGATGCGTATGTCAGTCTGTGTGCATGTGTGGAACAGGGAGTGAGAGAGAGAGAGAGAGAGTGAGAGAGAGAGAGAGAGAGAGAGAGAGAGAGAGAGAGAGAGAGAGAGAACACGCACTTTAAGCCTGATAGTTGACTGACAGTTTCATCAGATGAATCTGCTTTAAGGTTTTTCCTGAGGAGCACAGCTAAATATCATGTCTAAAAAGGGAGGAGGCCACAGTTGACATTTTCATTTCCATGCTAGTCTATGGACACTTACATAACTGTACTTGCAGCTATATTTGCTTTTAGTGGTCTGACTACAGGCCTACAGCAGTCTAGGTTTTGTCTTGTTCTCCCCTTAGGAAGTTGAAGTTACAACTCTTATTGATGAGACAGATGTTAATGAGTTATTGTGACAGATATAGTTCAGTAATATAACAGTGTCATGTTATATGCCATAGTAATTGAGGCAAAACAAAAGTTTATAGGACGTCTATTGGCTGTCACTAGATAATCATGAACTAATGGGGTATTTATATTTAACATTACTTTGTAAGACATGTCCCAATCCGTACTTGATCATAGTTTTCAAATGACAGTTTTCAACCCCTAATATGAAGTGATCTCAACATGTCAAAGTGTAGTTCTCATTTTCAGTTTCCCTTTGTCTGATCTCACTTGCATCATTTTATGTTTGCAGTGTTTGTTTTGTCTTATGTTGAATTCACACCTATGTTTCTTATCCCCTGTTCGAGTGTTTATTTTGAGAGTTTGTGGATTAATATCTCCTATTCTAGTGTACAGGAATGTTTAATGTGGTAATATATGGATTTATGTCTCCTATTATAGTGAATGGGAGTGTTTGATGAGGTTGTTTATGGCCTAATATCCTATAATTTAGCATAGTGTTTATTAGTTTTTATGCACTGATATCTCATTTTCTACAGTGTACAGGAATGTTTATTGAGGTTGTCAATGGACTAATACATCCAATTCTAGTGTAAAAGACTGTTTATTGTGGTAGTTTGTGGAGTAATACATCATATTCTTGAGTGTGAAAGTTTATTGAGGTCGATCATGGACTGAAATCTCCTATTCGAGTGTATAGGAATCTTTATTGGGGTTGTTAGAGGATTAATATTTCCTTTTATAAAGTATAAAATTGTGGACTAATATATCCTATTTTCATGTGCATGAGTGTTTTTAGGGTCATTTATGGTCTAAAATCCACTATTCTCATATATGAATGTTTATTGAGGTTGTTTATGTACTAGTATCTTGTATTCTAGTCTACAGACCTGTTTATTGAGGTTGTTTATGGACAAATATCTCCTGTTGGAGTAAATTAAAATGTTTAACAAAGTTGATTGTTGATTAATATATCCTGTTCTAGAGTATAGTAGTGTTTATTAAGGACATCTATAGATTAAATATATGCTATTCTAGTGTATGGGAGTGTTTGTCGGGGTTGATTATGGACTAATATCTCCTTTTCTAGTGTATAGAAGTGTTTATTAAACTTGCTTATGGACTATTATAGCCTATTCAGGTGTGCATTAGTGTTTATTAAAGAGATGTATGGACTAATATCTCCTTTTGTAGTGTTTAAAACATGATGTCATTTATGTATTATGGGGGCAGTCGTGGGCTGGAGGTTAGGGAACCAGCCTCGTGACCGGAAGGTCGCCGGTTCGATCCCCAGAGCCGACAGCACATGACTGAGGTGTCCTTGAGCAAGACACCTGACCCCCAACTGCTCCCCGGGCGCTGCAGATTGGGCTGCCCACCGCTCTGGGCAAGTGTGCTCACTGCCCCCTAGTGTGTGTGTGCTCACTAGAGTGTATGTGGTGTTTCACTTCACAGATGGGTTAAATGCGGAGGTGAAATTTCCCCGTTGTGGGACTAATAAGGGTCACTTAATCTTAATGTACTAATATATCCCATTCTAGTGCATAAGAATGCTTAATGAGGTTGCTTGTGGATCAATATGTTATATTCAAGTGTATAGTGTTTATTTTGGGAGTTTATTGATTAATATCTCTTATTCTAGTGTATAGAATCTAATGATAGCTCAGCCAGGTTGCACTGAAGTCCCTGTAGGTACTGAAAAAGAAGGTTTAGTATAGAATAAGCCTGAGATTTTAAAGGCTTAATGATTAATAACTCAAAGTACCTGATAAAATACGTAGCTCATAATGAGTTTTGTTTTTGATGAGTAATGTTTTGTTTTAAAAAAATAGCATTACTATAAAGTGTTACTCATGACTACATATATCTGTCATGACATATGACCTAGTTATATCAATGTTATATAGCAGGGTTAAAGTATAAAGTTATCAACTGTTACAATTGCCGTTTCCTCTGGGCAGACACCTCAAGTAGAGAAAAAAAAGAACACAAATGAGAAAAAAGCAGTGAAGAGTAGCTATACTTTGTCTCTGATATGTCCTCAGTCTTATCTGTCATCTACAGTATACTGAGCGCAGTCATTTCTCCAGCATAATTGGTATAATTAGAATTTTTTACTGATCAATCTACAGTCTGAAATCAGGCACTCAGCTCACATTCATGGGGTTTCTAGACAAAAGTCTGACTGATAGCAGGGCAGATAAGCACAAATGAGAAAATAAATCCAGAGTACGAGCATACAGTGGAGCGGTTTGATATTGTGAAATTTAAAAATGATTGTAAAATCATTTTTAAAAGGACACCAAAGGGGTCCTTATTTCAAGATAATTTTGTTCACACTGAACATGTACAGCATCAGTACTGACAAATATGAAAAAGTCTTTAGAGACTTCTTGTACTAAAGCCTGTACATTAATTTCTGTGTCACATTTTCATATTTAGTTTATTTTCAGATTTCAATGCAACTACTTCTTCATAAGGCTGGAAGCACTAATCTTCAAGCTTATTGCTGTCATGTCAAAAACTCATATCTTTTTGAAAATGCCATCTTTCATTCACATTGCATGAATTTTTCATGATGAGTGGACATGAACTAATGCAAACGGACCAAAAGAATAAACAAATAAAATGAAAAAATATTGTTACATTGCCATACTTTAATGTGCAAAAGTTAGAGACCCTTTTTCATTTATTTAATTTTACTTTCATTTATTTAATATTAATACGTAGGGAGTTTCCAAGTAGTGCAACTGTTTAATCCTCAGGGATGCCACACCCGTCCATAGACAGGAGTCTAGCAGAGCATATGTAGTCTCGCTCGCTGTGGCTCGGTACCATGGGCCTTTTTTTTTACCCCCATCACTCAATGTGATGCTAGCCAAGGTAGGCATTTGTTAACAGATGTAACAGAATTGCCAGTTAGCGTTTTTCTCCAAGCAGCTGTCTAGTGATGCTGCGTTAGCAGCAGCTTGAAAAGATACTGTGTCTAAGAGGAAGTATTAGCATTTGCCCTCCCAGTTTGGTAGCACTGTGTGATAGGAGACGTAGCTTGTGGGTGGGAATTGATAGACTAAATTGGATGGACAAACAAAACTACATTATTATTATTAAAACTTATTATTACAGCTAAACAAATCTTGTAGCTAGATCTAGTGACCGGAGGGTTACTAGCTTAAATCCTGAGTGATGCATTAAGGAAAGTTCTGCAGTGCAGGTTTTAATCTTTGGTGCAGGGGTGCAGAACTCCGGTACTGCAGGTCTGGTGTCCAGCACAGTTTGCTGGCTTGCCTGCTTAAACACACTTGATTATAGTCATCTGTTAATTGATTTCTGCTCAACCAGGCCTCCATAAATAATGCATTTCACTATATTTCAAACTAAAGAAAAAGTCTGTGTAATTCTGCAGTTTTCCCAACACATTTAGTACCTTGTGCTGTTTTTCATTGTTCCAAAAGTTCTGCAGCAGTTAGTAAGGTATTATGCCAACAGAAGAGGAGAGATAATTGGCAGTCCCACTAAAAGCAGCTGTTTATCTGTAGTAATGCCTCTGAGTTATGAGTAATGCACAACACATGAATATAATTTGAACACGGTCTATGCACCGTCGAGAAGCCCTGGCTCCAGCCAAGCGATTCCGACATGGTTGCGGTCCCCAAATCTGACTTTCATACGAGCAGTGCAGTGTTACCCTCGTTAGACTCCACGGGGGCTGACAGAAGCCAGCTGGCAGAGGTCGAGTCATTGCTTCCTCCATACCATATGAGGAGAAGCTTCACTGGCCAAGTGCACAGAGCTTGTGTTAAACATGGACTGCAGTCTCAGTGAAAAACCTCCCACATACTCATCCACTTCTCTGCATGGGTCAATTATACATGTCCAGTGAGTGCTGCTAGCTGAATGCTTCCATATTACTGACCCACAAAGCAGAACAGTAACCTTTTGACCATAAATGATGTGGTCAGAAATAGCCAAAGCTATGAGAAACACTGTTTTATTTTGTTTTTCGTAAATAAAGTCAATTCATGTGTTTTAAACAGACTAATTGTGTTTGTTAATGGATGAATTAAGTATGCGAGTGCGGGGCAGAGATAAATTTGTTCACTTTTATCATCACTTGCCTTTAATGTTTACTTAAAAACACAGATTCCCTATTCAGTCTTTGCTGGCATGTCTATAAAAGCATATTCAGGCATATTTAAAGGCACTTTCACATGTTAAATTCATATGTGTATTCATAGCAGAGCGACTGACTGAAAAACAAGAAATTACACGCATGCATAAGCATGGTTCTCTTGGTATGTCATATGATTAATCATTGAATAGTTATGTGAAATATTCTCTAATTATTTTTTTTTTTTTAGGAATTCACTTTCATTTCCCATGAAACTGTGTGTAAGAGCGATTAAATCATGCAAATATGTGAGGTTGTTTATGTTTCAATCTATGTTGCCTCCAGTGACCATAGACTGCCTGTTTATTTGAGGAATAATCATCACACGCTACAGGCATCGGTGGCAATATTACCCAGAAAAAATTCCATTTATGCAATTCATTAATTGCTGTCCAGTTATGCACAGTGCTGAGCATTTCTCAAATTGAAGACCACAGGGTGCTCTCAGTGGAATCTGTGCTTCATGATATGCAAATAAATGTGCAGGAGTCACATGATCTAGCCAATCAGTGCAGCACAACTAAAGGATGATAAATGTACACAGAGGCCCAGTCTAACAACCCACCATCCCCATATACATGAACACACTGGTCAACCCATACAACTACCGGTGCACTTGTTAATTAGGTGAGCAACAAAGATGAACTTTGTCTAAAGAGAATAGAACAACAACCAAATATTCAAAGGACCAGACATGATCACATAACAAGAAAGGGGAATGTAGGGTATGAGGGTGGTAACTTACCAAATGTGAAATTCTAGATCAACCCAATGCCTTACAAAGGTGGTGCTCAACGTATGGGGTGATGGTGTACTTACCAACATTGTCTGAGGGACTACAAGACTTACATTAGCTGTTATGTAAAAAAGTTATGTAAAAGTTATGTAAATGTGTCACAAGTGCAAAGAACCCATTAAATTAGCTAAAAATAAACATTGCTTACAACATTACAAGGAAAAACAATTCCATTAACTAATGATAGCATTTCACTTGCTAGCTTGTTTTGCTTGTATTATCCGGATCAGATGTGCTCAAGCAGTGCTAGAAGTGAAGTCTAGATAAGTAGGAGCAGGGCTCGTACCCACTGGACTAAAGGAATATGGGGGTGGATTTTAGAGGTGGCATACCCTTTTTAGTAGTGCAATACAGCACCAAAAGCTTGGGGAGTCCTCAGATGTGTACCCTTTTTACAAGATAACATCTGGCCCTGTAAGACAACTGTTTGTATTTGTATCTATTTAAGGAATTGAATCTTTACTTGGATTTGAAGAGGAAAAGGCAGAAGTTCTTGGTTAGCCAGCTAACTAGTCTTAGTCCGATATAACCCAAGATTTTCTGTTTAAAACCAGTGGATGTTAAGTGACACTTTTTTAATCCCACAAACGGGGAAATTCCACCTCCGCATTTAACCCATCCATGCAGTGAAACACCACATACACACACACTAGGGGACAGTGAGAACACTTGCCCGGAGCAGTGGGCAGCCCTATCCATGGTGCCTGGGGAGCAATTGGGGGTTAGGTGTCTTGCTCAAGGATACCTCAGTCATGGACTGTCGGCACTGGGGATCGAACCTGGCAACCTTCCAGTCACAGGGCCAGTTCCCTAACCTCCAGCCCACGACTGCCCCAGGAGACATCACCATGGCAACTTACTCTGCATGCCTAACCGGCTTCAGGGCGGTTGACATTTGAAATTTTGGCTCATAAACAGCTTTTGGACCAATCTGACCAATCACAGGACAGTATCAGATCAATCAGGGGACAGTTTTTTGGGGGGGTAACAGGTCATACCACTTAGATATCAAGAATATAAAACGATTATTACTCCAAAAAGCACTGACATAGTGGCAGCGGTGCTAGTGTTGCATTTTAACATTACTAATGCTTTACTTTCTACTTGTTTACATTGTGCAATTTCTTTTTCCTTCTTTCATAAGCTTCTTTTATAAGCTGCTCAACTCTTCCTCATGTTTTACACAATTGGCCATTTGTTATAAATGTTATGCTTTAATGTTCACGTGAATGAGGATTAATCATAGCTTCAGCATCTAAACCTGGGTTAACAGAGAAACCTGTTAACCGCTGACATAAATTGAGTTGTCATGGAATTTTTATTGGGTTTTGTGGATCTGAACCCTGTGTTGTTTGCTTGTAAGGTTGCTTTTTTATTGTGACAGTGATGAGATGTGGTACATGTACTGTACACAGTATATATAATGCCAGGCCTGCAAGGAAATGATAGCAAGCTATTTTAAATATAATATGATACTAAACCTGTATATAAAAACAAAGTTTTCACCAAACTAGCAACTTTTCTTTGTTTTATGTATCTGGTGTAAAAATTTGGTTGGTCAATTATGACATCGGTGAATAAATGAAAAGCTGCTGTTTCCTTTCAATGAAATGTGACACATAATATGGAGCTATGCTATCTATATACTTTGTGAAGTTCAGTCCAGTTGGTCTAGAACTATGAAATATTTTAGCAAATTTAGCAGTCATGTTTAGGTCTTTATTTTAAGTTTTGGAGGACAGACATCAGGTTAGTGGATAAAATGGCAGTAAACAGATTTCAGGGTGAATCTTAAGGTTGTTAGGATTTGCCTGTCCTGGCTCCGCATTCAGCTGTTTCCTCTCCCAACAGGTCTATGTTTCACCCTGTCTCCTCCATAGTTTCTAAGGTCAAGCAAAGACATGGTGGGAGTGGAAGTACTTACAACACGCCTTTCCAGTCTGTGTTTCGCAAATGCATTATTTACTCCAAACCACCAAATTTACTCCACTGTAAAGAGAATACACACTGGGGACAATTTGTTAAAATAAAAATAAACAGTGGCCATTCTACCTCATTTAGTTCGGTATTCATATCTGTTTAGAATGCATTACCTCTTTATTCCTATTGCATCTGTATTTTATCTGTGGTGTTTCTAAACATAACACCTGATGATATTCATACAGCAGCACAGACTCTACTCCTCCCTTCTGGTGCTGAGCGTAATAGCAATGCGTTCCTATGGGACTTTCTCTGTCTCCCAGGCAGAGCTGCATTTAGGAGTAAATATCAGCCTTGCCCTGCAGCCCTGTGCAGAGGAGCTGCCCTGTCGTGCACTAAACCCCTTGCAGAACGAGCACCCACCCAGAGGTGCGGGCCCTCCACAAATAGAGTCACGACTAGACCAGCGCCCTGCAGCATCGACTTTCTGCCTGAGCGGAATCCACAACCACACCAGAAGCCACAAAGCTGCTACTGCTTGCAAAACCAGCTTCCTCAGAGTACAGAATATTCCCTTTTAATCTCTGAGCTGTGAAGGTTGCTCGTTTTGTAGTGAGGTGATCAGCGCTGCTTGTAGGCTATGATTACTCTGTACTGAAACTCTGCAGTGTGGTTGTAGTAGAATGTTCTTATTTGCATTGTCTCCTTTGTTACCTTTCAGAATCTCAAGGCTGCATTTCTAGAGATGATCATGCATCATTAACATCAAAAGCAATATTCAGCTAAGCTAAGGGCTAAGGAGTGGAGTAGAGGTTGCTTTGACAGAGAGAGTTCAGTAAAGAAGGCAACATATTGATGAAGAGAAGAGCCTTGAAACTTTGTAACTTTGCCCTTGTCTTCAGATTGTCAGACAGATCTTGCTTTGTTGGAGGCTTTTCACAAACCTAATGCATCTTTTCAGAGCTATTAATGCATCATATACTGTATAACAACATACAGATTTTTAGCATCTATGCCCTCAGTGCCCCAAATATAAATGCATTTATACACCGCTTAGAAATGCTCCACACGTTTTATCCCTGGATTTGGAGGCCACATTAATATTCATTCTGCCCAGTGTAATGTCCACATCTTCACATATTTTGAAAAGCATTATTTTTTGATGGTGCTTGGCCAACGCTGTTATGTTTAATGCGCCAGATATTATTTTACTTAGGGGCTACATGACACCCGCAGTGCTCAAAAGTAGCTGTTTAAATCATTAATGTATTATGGAGATTGTAGTTTACCATATTCAAAAATATATAATTTTAGCTATTTTCTAATATATATTATAATAGTCCAGTTGAACAATAGCAAGCTAGAAAACATTCCCCTAACCCCCAATTTTACTTCAAAAACATTCTAATCCAAATGCATACCTGCAAATCTCCAACATACCACCCAATAGATCTGATTCTAAGTTAATTAATGTTCTGAAAGATAGAGAATGTTAGAAAATTAAGAAAACTTGAATACTAAGTTCAGTTCATCTGACAATATTTATATATATTGATATTACAATGCCTTTGAGAAAGATTACAGATACACTGAAGATCCCAAGCTCTTTCCAAAATCAAGGGGAAAAAGTGTATAAAGTTGAGGAAAGAGTACCTGCCATGCTGTGACCATCCAAAAGAGAACATGCAACAAAACTGGCCGAGTATCAGGTGTGTAAAGTCATGCGCTCCATAAACAGAAGACCTGGTAACACTACAGTACACAATAAGCATTGACTAATATTAAGTAATGCATTTGCCATCATAAACAACACATGATGTACTATATCAGTAATAATTAGCTAATTTTACTAAACAAGTAACAACTGCTGTAACGGGGAGCGAGGAGGCAGACGCACATGCTGAGATTTATTAAGGGCAAATCCAAAATCAGGGTTGGGACAGTCCAGGGTCATAGAGGCAACACAGATAGATCAGGGGGCAGACATGACATAAACCAGAATACAGCAGAACAGAACAAACAGAACCTCCAACACAGCATATAACAAACAACAAAGATCAGCACAAAGACCAGCAAACACAAGGGGCAAACACAGGGCTTAAGTACACATGGAAACTGAGGGACAGGTGGAAAACAGGTGGAGACAATCAGGGGCGGAGTCACAAAATGAGGGGGCTAAACCAAAACAAACGCACATGGACAGGACTGGGAGGGGCCAATCGTGACAACTGCATTCTTTAATGTTTTCATATGAACTGTTGACATTATATGCTAACATATGTTAGCATTAACTAACATACTTGTTAACATTCAAAACATATGAAATACAACCTCAATCATGGTTAGCTAATATTACATAAATAACAACTGCATTCATTCACACTCTTTGGCTTTCCTTCTTCTTTTCGCATTTCTCTGCTTCACTTAATGACTTTGACTTTTTTTTCTCTCAACATCCAGAAAACCACAGAAAAGAATCTCCTGTCCGTAAAGTAGTTTATCACCTAAATAAGCTTCTTCCTACCAGTCTGTCTTTAGGCACTTGTATTATCATGTAACATGCAATAATCTATTATACCTATGACCAGGAGGTGGACTGCATTGAAATGACTGAAAATATGTGCTACAATTACATACAATTGCTGTTTACAAAATGCATATATATACTTTGGAATCGTTTACTGAATATCAACATATATAGTATATGTAGTTCCTTGGCTCATGGGGGCCCTAGGTGACTACCTATTACTTTGTCTAGTGCAAAGACCACCCCTGCGTTCAGAACCAATAATGTAAGCCTACATAACCATTGATAAAGTCTTATACAACATTTATCGGACTGTTTTGGCCAGTTTTGATGTTATTTCATTTCAGCCAGTATTTTCACAACTCCTGTTTGGTAGAATAAGTCTATATGACGTATGTCAGTTGTCATGAAAGGCTTATGTAGTTATCATGCAGCATTATGAATGTCACCCTTCAGTAAAGTGTGGCCAAAGACTGAAAAGCATAGGAAAGTGTGCCTCTATAAATTGCTTCTACCAGAGATAACAGTAACATTTCCCATGTAAAAATACAGCAACTGAATGACATATTACTCATGAGACAAAGTAAAAAAAAAATAAAATAGATGCAGAATGTTAAAATCACGCCTGGGTCATTCCTCTCCCTCCCTCAGACTGCCTACTTTCATGCTCATACAGTCCATTTCAACACTATATTTGCCCCAGAAGTCATTTAGATTCTTGTTGTTCAGCATACATAAAGTATTATATTAGCATAGCCATGTTTCAGTTGTAATAATTCTGCTATATTGTGTAGATTAATGGAAAAGCTTCCCTAAAATGACTGAATTTTAATTACTGGAATCAGAATCAGAATCAGAAGAAGTTTTATTGCCATTGTCAATGAACAGGATTCACAGACTAGGAATTTGCTTCGGCATGAAGGTGCAACATAAAAACAAGTAGTAATAGGCATGCAAAATTAAGTCCACATAAATAAATACTCTATGCAAATATAAAATATAGGTAGAATGAATAAAAATAAAATAGCGGCTTCGCCAGGTCCAGGTGAATCTCATCTATGGTGAGGACAGACGGATGTAGTTCAGTGTGGGTAGAAGTGCATAAAGCATCAGCTCTGCTCTTCACAAAGCCTCCACTCACAAGTCAAAATTTACATACAAGTTAGAGACATAACTATCCTGTACATATTCACATGGACTTTCGCTATTAGAATAAAACATGCACATGCCTGCTGCACTGGTACTTGTACTCCCTGATATCTTTATAGTAATATTCAATCTGGCTACAAGCAGGGGCGTCGCCTGGGGTGGGCTTCCGGGGCTTCAGCCCCGAATGATTATCCAGTAGCCCCGAACCTTTTCGCTCAGCTGTACTATTAATGAGGAGGCCAATGCTGCTGTGAGAATAGGAAATCTCTTAACGCCAATCATAGTGCCGCTTCAAGGATAAAGTTCCGCCTTTCAGGAGAATCAGCCAATCAGCTTGCTGGTTTTGCGGGCGCGGAGGAGAGCCCACCCCCACCCCCGTGGGGGAGCGCACATGTGCTCTAGCCATTTTTGGCCGCAGGTTGCAGGAAGCTGACGGTGAAAGAAAATGGATATACGGCGTTTTTTCAAGGAGAAAGGTAACGGTAGTTAACTATGTAAACTGTGATGACATTGTTTGTGGAGCTCTGATAGCTGGTTAAAAACACACGTCTCCCAATCAAAACACACAGATCAAACCCACTGTGTGCTTAATAAAATGCAGCTTGTCACTAGTCAGCTTCGGAATTAGTTAGCTAACCTAGTTAGTTAACCTATCTAGCTAGTTAACCTAGATAGCTTAGGTAGTGAAGGTTTGAGAAAAAAAAACTTATATAGCTAGTTATGTTACAGCTAGTTATAGTTATAGTTAGTATGTTCAACATGCCCTGATGTACCTGATAAGCTAATAACTATTTCATTTTCAAATTGTGTTTAATAATTTGGGATTGTAGGACTGTAAGCTATAATGAATGAAAATCCATTTAGCTAACTAGCAGTTAACTAGTTAGCTAGAAGGTGGACGTTGTGGATAGCCAGAATTTAGTACAATACTTTATGATGGTAGTTTAAAGCAGTTTCTTAACCCTGGTCACTGCCCTAAAATTGTGTGTTTTCCACTGGAGCCAACTGATCAGCTAATAAACAATCCTTTATTGAGTTTACACAGCACAGCATATCACCACTTACTTTATCAAGTGCTTTTAAAAGAAAACTTTAGAATATGCATAAATGAATGAATGTTGCAAAAAATAATTTACTTTTAATAGTTGAGGGTTAGGGTTTGTTAGAGTTTGTTCAAATCTCAAGTATTGTGGTGTAATTTATTTCCTAATACCACAGACAAGAAAGGGAGTACAGAAGAGATGAGAGCAGCAGAATGAACTATTGAGAAGAAAACAAGTGAAGGGAGGAGAACAAAGAGAACTTGAGAGGAGAGAACTGGAGAGGAGAACAGACAACAGGAGAGGAGAGCAGAGCAGAGGACAGGAGAACAGAGACCTGGAGAGGAGAGGAGAGAACAGGAGAGGAGAGGAGAGGAGAACAGACAACAGGAAAGGAGAGCAGAGGAGAAGAGAACAGACAACAGGAGAGGAGAGCAGAGAACAGGAGAGGAAAGAGGAGAGAACAGGACAGGAGAACAGAGTAGGAGTGGAGAGGAGAGGAGATGGGAGAAGACAATACAAGCGGTATGGAAAACAATGCCTAATAAACACATTATTAATAAAATACACATGTTTTTAGTATGAAGACTAGCAAAATAATGCCAGATGTAGTTTGTTTTAGCACAGTCTTTTGTATTTAAAATCTTGTTTCCAGCTTTATTTTAAGCATGCTTTCCTGAATTACTATTTAACAGGGTAGAAGAGAGGGTGGAGAGACCTGAAATGAACTGAACTGATCAGGACTGGACTGATCTAAAGAAAGAACAGGTTAGGAGAAGAAAGACTGTGCAAAAACATACAGGATAGATAATAAGTCATTCTTAAAGAGTGTTAATTGTGTAGACCCCTTAGCACTAATAATTATTAATATTTCTTTCAATAATTTGTTTCAATGTGTCATAGGTAAAAGAACAATTTAGAAACAAGTGAATTGTTTACATTATTACAGTTGCATGAAATCCATTGTTTACATACTGTTTTGCATACTTTATTGAGGAATGGATTTACTGATGGAATATACCTGGTCCATGTCCTTTAGTAAAAGCTCACTATCTTTAGGTCACCAACAGTCATTCTGCAGAATTTGTGCACCCTTTGTTAAATTTTAAATCTGTTGAATAAAAAAATATAACTCCATATTATAGTGTGAAACATTATATATCAGGGTACGTATTGTTAAAAAAAAAAAAATTATATATATATATATATATATATATATATATATATATATATATATATATATATATATATATATATATATATAATTAATTGGGCAGAGCCCCGGATCTTTACATACCCAGGCAACGCCCCTGGCTACAAGTACTTGTCAATGCGACAAGCAGAAAGTTGGGATAGATACTGAAAAATTTGTAGTTAGCTTGTTTGTAGCTACTTTCCCAAAATTTGGAGAAGCTGCAGTTTAGCTACTTTTCCAATAAAAGTAGATGCTACTTTTTAGCTACTCTTTGAAAAGTAATGCAGTATGTTTTAGCGCGACTATCATAATGTTTGTGAACTTCCACCTGACGCACCAAACAAGCCCAACTGACAGTGTGAACAACACACTGCATTTAATCTTGTGCCAGAAAGAAACACACAATGGAAAAGCTGCAAATATACAAAAAGATCACCAAAAAGTGCAGCCAACAATCAAACTTACACAACCAAAGAAGTGATGTCCATCAAAAAATAAGAATAAGTAAAGGCAAAGTCAATCTGTGGCATCTCTGCCCCCCAGGCCCCAACGATGACGGCCGCGAGAGCCGGCAGGAAGGCGGGGCCCAAACAGCCACCGGCGATGAACCTCGGCGAGTGTGGAGGAGGCAGAGCGCAAAGCCTGAGAGTGACGGAGGAGGAGGACGCTGCTACCGTTAACGAAAGGCACCAGAGGGAGGAGTGAATACTGAACTCCTCCGCCCAGAAACCTGCCCCCTGTTACACAGCTAGCTGCCAGTTGGGGGCAGTAACGGAGAGGCAGATTGGCGAGCTCTTGTTCCCTCTTGAATCGGGTGCTCACGCTGCCAGCCAGATCAGCATCAGCTCTCATTAAGCGCAGCTTGAGCTCCTGAGCTGAGCAGTACAATCTGGCACCTCAGGCATAATCTAAGGTGGAACGGGACAATCTGAAGAAGAAGCAGGAGAATGAGGAGTGACTTCAGCCACGGAAAAAGTCGAATATTGAGAAACATTTTACAAGAAATGGGACTTCAGCCCAGATTGCCTCGGCTACATTTCATAAACCTGTAGCCGCTACAGCCATTAGCTACATTTCATAAACCTGTAGCCGCTACAGCCGTTAGCTACATTTCATAAACCTGTAGCCGCTACAGCCGTTAGCTACATTTCATAAACCTGTAGCCGCTACAGCCGTTAGCTACATTTCATAAACCTGTAGCCGCTACAGCCGTTAGCTACATTTCATAAACCTGTAGCCGCTACAGCCGTTAGCTACATTTCATAAACCTGTAGCCGCTACAGCCGTTAGCTACATTTCATAAACCTGTAGCCGCTACAGCCGTTAGCTACATTTCATAAACCTGTAGCCGCTACAGCCGTTAGCTACATTTCACAAACCTGTAGCCGCTACAGCCGTTAGCTACATTTCATAAACCTGTAGCCGCTACAGCCGTTAGCTACATTTCACAAACCTGTAGCCGCTACAGCCGTTAGCTACATTTCACAAACCTGTAGCCGCTACAGCCGTTAGCTACATTTCATAAACCTGTAGCCGCTACAGCCGTTAGCTACATTTCATAAACCTGTAGCCGCTACAGCCGTTAGCTACATTTCACAAACCTGTAGCCGCTACAGCCGTTAGCTACATTTCATAAACCTGTAGCCGCTACAGCCGTTAGCTACATTTCATAAACCTGTAGCCGCTACAGCCGTTAGCTACATTTCATAAACCTGTAGCCGCTACAGCCGTTAGCTACATTTCACAAACCTGTAGCCGCTACAGCCGTTAGCTACATTTCACAAACCTGTAGCCGCTACAGCCGTTAGCTACATTTCACAAACCTGTAGCCGCTACAGCCGTTAGCTACATTTCATAAACCTGTAGCCGCTACAGCCGTTAGCTACATTTCATAAACCTGTAGCCGCTACAGCCGTTAGCTACATTTCACAAACCTGTAGCCGCTACAGCCGTTAGCTACATTTCATAAACCTGTAGCCGCTACAGCCGTTAGCTACATTTCACAAACCTGTAGCCGCTACAGCCGTTAGCTACATTTCACAAACCTGTAGCCGCTACAGCCGTTAGCTACATTTCACAAACCTGTAGCCGCTACAGCCGTTAGCTACATTTCATAAACCTGTAGCCGCTACAGCCGTTAGCTACATTTCACAAACCTGTAGCCGCTACAGCCGTTAGCTACATTTCATAAACCTGTAGCCGCTACAGCCGTTAGCTACATTTCATAAACCTGTAGCCGCTACAGCCGTTAGCTACATTTCACAAACCTGTAGCCGCTACAGCCGTTAGCTACATTTCACAAACCTGTAGCCGCTACAGCCGTTAGCTACATTTCATAAACCTGTAGCCGCTACAGCCGTTAGCTACATTTCACAAACCTGTAGCCGCT
Source organism: Pygocentrus nattereri (assembly GCF_015220715.1). Lineage (NCBI taxonomy): Eukaryota > Metazoa > Chordata > Actinopteri > Characiformes > Serrasalmidae > Pygocentrus > Pygocentrus nattereri. The sequence goes on from NC_051237.1 coordinate 3,876,902, forward strand.
ACAGCCGTTAGCTACATTTCACAAACCTGTAGCCGCTACAGCCGTTAGCTACATTTCATAAACCTGTAGCCGCTACAGCCGTTAGCTACATTTCATAAACCTGTAGCCGCTACAGCCGTTAGCTACATTTCATAAACCTGTAGCCGCTACAGCCGTTAGCTACATTTCACAAACCTGTAGCCGCTACAGCCGTTAGCTACATTTCACAAACCTGTAGCCGCTACAGCCGTTAGCTACATTTCATAAACCTGTAGCCGCTACAGCCGTTAGCTACATTTCATAAACCTGTAGCCGCTACAGCCGTTAGCTACATTTCACAAACTTGTAGCTGCTACAGCCGTTAGCTACAAAAATTGTAGCTAACTATAAAAAGTAGCATGTTACTAAGGTACTCCCCCATCCCTGCTGGTGTGTGTGTGTGTGTGTGTGTGTGTGTGTGTGTGTGTTTCATTCTGCTTGATTTCCTTACACATTTATGAATAAATGAATGATTCTGTTGACATTGCACCATTACTGTTAACATCAAAGGGACAACTAACCATTAATGACGTGTTGAATTTAACACATAATGGCCAGAGCTGCAGTGCTGCAGTGTTTGGGTTTCTGAGGGTTTGTTCTGGTCAGAAGAACGTTGTGTGGTTCTTGGAGGACGTCCTCTTATGTCTCCCAGTTGTTTCTATTGAAAGGTGAAGTTTTGGAGTTTACTCTGGTGTTTTCCAACCCTGCTCCTGGAGAAACTGAACAATATAATGGAAAAGCAGGCTGCCCAGCGCTGACTACTTATAATGGAAGTGTTAAAGAAGTGAAGGCACAAAATTAATCCACTGGTCCTCCAACAGTCCTTAGAGCCTCTACCCAGGGGCTGGTCACAGCGTCACTAACATTGGTGCTGGTAGATCCACAAGCTCTCCTGGTCGGTAGAGAATCACTTCCACACTAAAATCCCTTTAGACAGAATTCTGCTTGGCCTGGTTAGTGAGTGTTAAAATGTCACTAGAAGTGGTTTCTACAGCTCCAGAACCACTAGAATTGAGAAATTTTCATCACGTCTTTGAGACACGCCATTTCAAAAAGTCCCTCCCTACGTCCAACCCACAGCCTTTGATCATCAGGAAGCCCCAGAGACGGTAAAAATATACATTCCAACAAGACTGCATTTTCATTTTGGCAGAGCTGTAGCGCCACGATGAGGAAAAGCAAATGGAAAATTGTTTTACCTATTTTAAATGTGTCAGTCAGGCCATTTAGGCAATTCATGTTTATTTACATAGCACTTTTTACAACAATGTTGTCACAAAGCAGCTTTACAGAAGTTTGAAAACATACAGTTACAAAATATATCCCTCAGTGAGCAAGCCAGAGGCGACAGTGGCAAGGAAAAACTCCCTCAGTCTGGAGGAAGAAACGTTGGGAGGAACCAAGACTCACAAGGGGAGACCCATCCTCCTCTGGTCAATCAGTGTTTACAATTTAATAAGGTAAATATTAAATAAAAGCTAAGAGGATCTCTGTTTGAAGTCTGGATGGTAAAACCTTAGAAACTGCAGACTCTGACTGAGGCAGTCTCTAGAGGCAGTCTCTGACTGAGGCCCTGGCCCTAACCCTAACCCTAAGCCTAGAGTCTTTATGAAAAGTGGGAGTGAGCTGAAACGGTCCCATCCTATCTAAATGCTGGTACATCTGGATGGCACAGTGATGTAACTGAGGGTGTTGCAGTTGGCACAAATGAACAGCAGAGTGGGTTGGTGATGGTGAGGAGGAGGCCCTGATGGTCAGTCTTCCAACAGCATTCAGCAGGATGGGAGGGCAGTCATTATCTCAGGAAGAATAAAGAGACAAAATTAGTTCTGCTCAGGAGTATGACTGCAGAAAATATTTTCTTTCTCCCAGAGTGTGGCTGGTGACCGTGGCAGATCTAATTATAACAGCATAAACTAAAAGGAGAGAACCAGAAGGTGACATGGAAATGAGTGTACCCTGAGACACTGGGACCCCACTCCACTGTCAACAAACCTGTGTGATCGCGTGAAGTGGTGGGTCAACATCTCAGTTTACCATAAGCCTCTGTGTCCATGAACCCCTGGATCTCCTGCCTTTGTCTAAAGGGGAAGGCTAATTATTATCAAAAGCTAAACTAAACAAGTATGTTTAGTTTGTGAAATGTCAAAAACACGTTGCTTTTCCACATCAACAACATTTTCCAGCCATTATACAGAGAAATGCAAATGGAAAAAATTGCATTTGAATTTGTATGTTAGTAATGCATATTCACAACTGTAAATATTAGGGGTCGAGCAATTATCGGCCTAACTGATCAGAGCTGATATACATTATTTTTCTGATTATCAGATTATTCATACAGTTTTTATTCTGAATCTGGGTTTTCTTCTTTACCTCCATATACTGAAAAGGCAAACTCCGCTCCTAATGTGTGCCTCGTCAATGCGGTCATTGACGTTAATTGTGTAGGTAAAATGTATTTGTATAAATTTCTGGATTAAACGTTTTTGAGCCCTTTTTTGAGCTTCATCATATTTCCAAATATCAATGACTGCTGAAGTCATTGTGAGATATTCAACTAATTTAATCTGTTTATCTAGAATATACTGCCAGATTTTTAACTGTTGTGTTCTTTCAGTGTTATTGTCTTTTTTGTGTCATTGTTTTTTCTCGCGCCCTGTGATTGACTGGCGACCTGTTCAGTGTGTGTGTATGTGTGTGTTTTTCTTGCTGTCAAATGTCATGGCGTTGTCCTTTTTTGTCACTGCTGTTTGCTTGTTTGCTTGTCTGGGGTCACATGGTGAAGTGTTTTGTTGCTGTTGTGATCTCCTCTTAACTGCCCCTCACAACCTGAAACATAAGCCAAGATTTGCTTAATCCATAATTTTCACTACACTGTCTATTTATTTGTCACTAGATATTTTAGGCTTACTGCTTCTTCTCCTAGCCTCCCTGGCTAACCTCATCCTAGGCTTAGACGGTGCGCTGGAACCACTCATGCTGCCTGATCTGCTCTAAACTGGGCCTCCTGGATTGGTCGTGCTGGAGGCACCATTCAATCAGATTACAGCATTCTGTGCAGAGTGAGGAGACTGGATGTGAGAGAGAAGCTTAACCTCAACATTTCAGAAGGACTACCGGTGAAAGGGTGGGATGTAACAACAACATGAAAACTACACTATTTTAAACATACATGTTTAAGGACATTTATCCGTACCATACTGCAAACTCTTCAGCTTTTACCCTGCATATTCCCCTCTAACTATAGGTTAAGTTTTCAGTTTCTGTTCCTCTGTACTCAGTTACTAGATATGCCTCATCTACCTGGATGCTTCCATTTATCTTACCCTGAGATAGGCCACGTCTGGATTTCAGACGCCCTTGAACGATGTCCATTTTATCAAAAAAGGCAAAGTATCCACAAACCATCCTGAACAGCAGGACACCAAGTGACCAAACTGTAGCAGGATCAGCGTGATACCTGTGCTCCAGATAAAACTCAGGAGGGCAGTACAGGAATGTGCCTGAGAATATAAAGTAAAGAAAGAAGCACAGGTGAGCACAAAAATCCATTTTACAACTTGTGCTGAAACACACAATTCTCCATGGGACTGTTTGGTAACTCAATCACTCTCTCACTTTTACCAGGCTAGAGATTCTCAATAAGGGGGAGCTATTAGCATTTCTATTTACCTTTAATTTGAGTGTACCCCATTCTCTTGATCTTTTCACCACACCCAAAGTCAATCAATTGACCTCTGGGGTGTCTGTGTTGATCAGAAGGTTTGCCAGTTTAATGTCCCGCAGGCTGCACTGGCTCGCTGCCTCCACGGCCTGGAGCATTATGGTTCGGGCCGTCTTTTCATCAGCGTAACCTGCTAAGGTGGCCAGAAAGCTCCTCAAGTCCACACAAGGGTCAGGGCGCTCCAGGACCAGGATGTACTGGTCTGGCTCATCAAACCACTCGATGAGCCGGATGATGTTCTTGCAGACAGGTGGCTGGTTCACCATTTGCATCAGAGCCACTTCTGCAGGCACGGCCCTTGAGTCAACAGGCTGCAGTAAAGTAGAGTTTGATGGTGAGGTGAAGAACATGGGGAGAAACTCATGGGGCTGTTTGTGACCATCACATGTTACTATAAGTAGGTAGACTTACACTTCTGAGATTTTCGGTACTGGTTTCCTGTTTTGACACAACTTTGATGGCCACCTACACATAAAGAAAAAAGATATTGATATTTCTAGCAATGAAAAGAGAGGAGGAGAAATAATGACTGTTAAAATTAAATTTGAGGAGTGAGCAGAACCTGTAGGCCATCGGAAATGCGTCTTCCCTTGAAGACAGACCCAAAGCCTCCTTCGTCCAATTTTTCTCCAATCACATAGTTGGAGGCAAAGGCATCTATGGAAAATAAAATAATGCTACAAATGAAGGACAGACATCTTTAGATAATGTATCAGGAGTGTACAAATCAACATTACTGGCTATAAAGGATGCAGTGGAATCTACTTTGTGTCAACTTAATCTAGACTCTCTTAGAACGAAGTGAAATGAAATATTTACAGTTTACAGTTGTAAGACCAGTGAATGGGCCTGGCTCGGGGGCTGTCCTTTCTCCCCGAGACTTTCCTTTGTGTGGGTTCCCTGCCCCCTTCTTTCCTGGATTGTTAGAGTTGGGATTGTTGTGTGTTCTCTTTGCAACATTCTGGCTGCATCCCTCCTCATTTCTCTTTCCTTGTGGAGCATCTGAGCACAGAATGATCATTTGAATATTTAATGTTCTGGTCACTTTACCTACCTTTTCTACTCCCCTGCCAACACTTTTGGCTGCATTTTAAGTCTATTTGTCCAATCATATTTCCTCAATGACAGCATTTAGATTTACAATACGGAGGCAGGTGGACTGACCAGGCTTAGTCGTTCTCCTGGGCTGGTTCACTGCTCGCTTCATCCTCTTCCCTGCCGGAGCTTCCATGTTGAGAACCTCACTTGTTCCCTCAGGGAACAGTCCAGAATTCCTCCTCCACTCTCTTTCTCTTTCTCTTTCCTCATGGAGCATCTGAGCACAGAATGATCATTTGAGTATTGAACGTTCTTTCATAAAACATGGGCTGAATATATCTGGTGTAATCTTTTATTTGGCTACTATGGAATAATATTTAAATGTGCTCGTATTGTTCTGGTGACAAAAAAAAAACCTGACAAACTGACAAAGTGCTATCCCAAATAAATAAACAAACAAATTAATAAACAAACCCAAATAAGAATGTATGGAACCTCTACCTGCTGCGTGCTGCTCCATCATCTCCTAAGTATGAAATTTCTTCTTCTAAACTTGATTACAACGTACACAACTCAGACGTGTGATAGTTGTTTGTCTCTCATCAAACTGATCAGAAATGACCAAATTCTGAGTGCATGAGGTTTTTAACATCACTCAGCCATTGAGACATCATAATAAAGGTGTTCTACTTGGACACGTTGCCATGGTGCTGTTTGTGCACACACACACACACGCACACACACACATACGCACACACACACACACACATATATATGGCAGTTATACGCAAAGGTTTGGGCACACCTGGTGAAGTCCATGTTTTGTTCATTTTCTACATGAAATAACTGAACAGATCATCTACAGAACACACCTGTACAATTTAATACACTATTTTTGTTTATTTGCTACCAATTTTTACTTTGGTTCAGATAAAAGGAACTGAAGTACAAGTATAAACATGCCCTAAAAAGCTCATATAGAACGTCTAAAACTTTTTTCATTCAGAAATAAATTGTCTTAGCATGATATTCAGTGCAGGCGTACACATCAAATTACTGAATATAACAAACAGAAAAAAAATCTGCAAATCATGTTTACGTTACTCACAGCATGGAAATCGCTTAGTTACTCGACATTACAACTGCAGGTTTTAGAGTCGGAAGCCACCCCATCAGATGAGCTAAAGCTAAAGCTAACACTGGAGCTAGTCAATGTTAGGAGTTCTTGTAATTTTTTTTTTTACACAAGATTTTTAAAAACACTTTAATTAAACAGTAGAAAGAACATCGTGTGTTGGAGTGTGTTAATATTTATCTTTACACAAACAGATGATGCTGAAGTTGGCTGCTTATTTGTCAGCTTCTTCCAGTCCACCTTTAATCAACACAATAGCAATGTTCAAATTTTACAGGTTAATATACAAAAGATTCATAAAACCAAACTGTGTAAAACTGACAGAGTGATTGCATGTTGGGCTCCTTTGCTGGAGATCTGGATCTAAACAACCAGATTGTCTGCATTGTTCTTTCAGAATTTCCCCAATTTTTTCCTTGTTCACTCAACTTTTGTAATTCTTAGTTACACTGACATTTTTTGTTAACACCAAATAATTTGTTGTGCTAACATGAGAACATTGGTTGTACTAAGAAGTAAAATTAGTCTTGACTAAAGCTCTTTGAGTTATATGAATATTTTCCTTTTTTAAACAAAGAATATGTAGATTATGTAACCATTACATTCTCCTTCACTAAACAAAACCTTCTGAAGTTACCTAAACCTACTCATTGGAAATCGGTACTAAGGCATGTAAGTTGTGTCACTAAACTTTAAGAAGACAGTGAATGTCCAGGTCTACAGTTAAACTGTGAATGTGTAAAGAAATCGTAGAGGTAGTACAACACAGGTGAACACAGCTGAACAATCAATGATCTGCCACAGTTCTAAGAAAATAAGACTATACATACACCTTGTAGATGTAAAGTCAGAGACGATAGCTCATCTGCTGCTGCACAGTTTGTGTTGGTCATCTTCTAGTCTTTCATCAGTGGTTACAGAAAGCTGCCCACAGGACACATCTGGCTGGTGGACTATTCTCAGTCTAGCAGTGACACTGAGGTGTTTAAAAACTCCCAGGACCCCCCACAGGACCACCACCGAGCAGGTCTTATTATTATTTAATTCTCAGCAATGCAGTGAAAACTGGCATAATAGTATGTGTGGTACTGGTACTAGTGTATGAGTATCACTGCTGAATGAGAATACCAAAAAAAAAAAAAAGCCAAAAGTTTCCTGTGGGCAGTGTCCTGTGACCACTGATGAAGGACTAGAGGATCACCAACACAAACTGAGCAGCTGCAGATGAGCTGTCATCTTTGGCTTTGCATCTACAAAGTGAACCAACAAGGTAGGAGTGTCTAACAGAGTGGAGACTGAGTGGAAAACTCCAACATCACTGCTGTGTACAATACAACACCCAAATAACACCTGCTCTGTGGTGGTCCTGTGGGGGTTCTGACCGCTGAAGATCAGGGTGAAAGGGGGCTAAAAGTCAAATAAACAGATAGACTGCAGTCTGTTAGGAGTACCTTTAAAAAGGCTAGTGACTGTATATGTAAGTGTGGGAAAGAGAGACAGCAAGACAGTGAACATCTGAAGCCCACCCTACTGTGCAAAATATACTCATCCTCTAACAGATGTGAAGGTCTCTGGTCAATTTCTTTGCCACTTGTAGTTTGGGAGGGTGGATTCTCCATGGCTGCATTAAAATAAAATAAAAGTTCACAATAAACACTCAGCAGACAAAACATAAGAATGAGAATAATGCAAAAGGTAGACAGTATAAAACATAAATAATACAAATGAACACGAAAAAGAAAAGACATTCGCCATAGCTAAACATAGTGTGCTATGTTTTTTACAACAGCACACAACCTTGAAAGCTATGCAAGAGTGGTGCAAAGTGAAGTTTGTTGCATAGTTCTAAATTCATCTTAAAATTGATTAATATTGGCAACACCTAGTGCTAAAAAAGCTAAATATATAATGAAATATATACTAATATGAAGAGCAATTCTATAAACAATACTATAAGTGAAAGCACCTGGGACAAGCTGTAAGTGCTAACCAGTCGAGATGGATCTCTGTAGGAAGACAGAACATTTCATAAAGCTTTAAAATGCTAAACGACTGAAACAGATGCAGGCAGATTTCTGTTGACTAACTAAACTTGTACAAATAGTCAAGCCTCTCAAATCCAGTAAAGATGTTGCTGAAAAATACTTTTAGTTCCTGACCTCATTTGGGAGGACAAAGAAAACAACTTCTTGATTGTTCTTGATGAAAAGAGTTAGAGTCTTGAGAAACACTCTAGTTAAATATTACCTGTTTAGAAATTGTCAGTTAACATTTGCGCCTGAATACTCGCTTTTAAATTATATAACTATCGGAAGTAAAAGTTTTTATAAAAATATGTTAATTCTGATAAATACTTCCTGTTAAGGAGACTTTGCTACACACATGAACTGGTAAATCGGAGGTCTCCAGCCCCTCAGACCTCCTTTTCAGAAAAAGTATTCATCAAAATAATATAACTGAAGTAGTTCGCTAATGTCCACAATCATATTAAACACAATTAATTATGCATAAAATACTAGATTCTTGTTTTACCATTATCTTCAACTACAATTACTTTTAAAAATAAATATACAGGGGTGTAAAGAGAACTGAAAATCCCTTCTCAAGTACAAGTACTGTTACTATAGTGACAATTTACTCAAGTACAAGTAAACGTGTTAGTAAATAAAATTACTCATTAAGAGTAAATGAGTAGTTCCTTAAAAAACTACTTAAGTACTAAGTAACTTTCCGTATTTCCGCTGTCACAACCTGAAAATATTTCTACACTAACGCGGCTACATCATCAGAAATAATCTGCATTGGAAAACATTAAAGCTAAAGTTTTGAGCGCTGAGACTGACCACAGTTCGCTCTGCTAGCACACATTGACACATGATTGTATAAGATATACTAATTTATCTGTTTCTAATAAAGTATTTTAGAGTCCCTGAGAGACTGGGCAGAGGATGTTACTGTTTCATTAACTTTACTTTAGAGAAAAAGTCCTGCTGCCCATCAGCGCCCTGGACTCTGCGTTAACAGGTGTGAACCTCTACAGACAGTAAACACATACACAGCCTTCACACTGTATATTTTCACCAATATCAGTTTAGAACATTTACATCATTACAATCAGCAGTAACATCAGCAATTTAGCCACTTTAAACAGTACCAGACATAATTACTTCATTTTAGAGTCAAACAACTACACAGCCTCTCACAGTTAAAGACAAACACCAAGGCAGAGACAGACAGACAGACAGACAGACAGACAGAGAGAGAGAGGAAATGGCAGAGAGACAGTTAGAGGAAGAGAGAGGCAGAAGATGAGAATGGAAGACAGAGAGGAAGAGAGAAAGAGAGAGGGCAGGGATGTGGGAAGGGATCAAATCAGGCCAGTCGAAAGCACTGACAGAAGGACTGTCCAGAGTTGACAAAGAACCTGTAGTAGACTAGATTTTTTTTGCCGTTCACAGCCGTTAATCTCCAGAACAGCAGCTAAACTAGGCTGTATAAATGGTAAACTGTAGGTTGTGGGCAACACCTGTGAACTAAAGTAACTGACAGACACAAATAAAATATACGTAGCAGATTTCAAGCTTACTAAACAGAATCATTATAAAAGAACGAAGAAAACCGTAAATAGAAAGAATAATGGCTACTATTTAGCTACTTTTTGAAAAGTAGTGCATTACTTTTACAGCGCGATTGTCAGAATGTTTGTGGATCTCCACCTGACACACCAAACAAGCCCAACTGATAGTGTGAACAAGACACTGTGTGATGGTCCGACGGAAAAGACACGTGGGTACGTTCCAGTTTGGGGTGCAAAAATCAGTGTTTATTAAATCCCAGTGAAAAACCAAACAAAAAACAAAAATGCAATTTATCCAATGCCAAAAAGAAAAATATTTACAAATATATACAGCTTAATATGAATAGTCAGTTATTCAATCACAACTTGAGAGGGTTTCAGGCTTCAACCACATTCCATTACCTCTCCCACAAGACTAGGTCATTCTGGTCCATATAGGGCTTTTATAGAGCTAAACAGGAAGTGCTATGACGTGCGGGGGGGGGGGGGGGGGGGGCATAGTTCACTATAAAAACGCAGCAAACAAAGGGTCCTGTTTTCCTCCCTGACTGAAAACACGGCTACCTTCCTCTGGAGTCTATTCACAGGTAAGTACTTGTTGCCTTCCCCAAGTGTTTCAATAATATTAGTTTATAATATATGTTTCATTACATCACTAAATCAATCTAAATTTACAAATAATAAAACATTCACATTCACCATTAAGTTTTGTTTCTTTCCTCTCTCTCTGCAGGCTTGCTCTTATTCTCCTGCATAACCACTCAATCAATAAATGCTATTTAAAAACAGTTTGTGTCTCTGAGTATGAAATGTCCCCATTACCTAGAAAGTTCAAACATATGTACATTGTGGCGGAGGGCAGCTCCGTCACACACTGCATTTTATCATGTGCCAGAAGGAAACAATTGAAAAGCTGCAAAATATACAAAAAGTGTGGCCAACAATCAAACTTACACAACCAAAGGCGTGATATCCAGCAAAAATGTAGATTAAATAAAAGCAACAAAAATCAACAAAAATGACCAAATATAAACCACACAATTTTGCGTAAAGCATTGTCAACTGTTAAAAATAAAACTGCTCCAATTTAAACATTTCAGCAAGAAATGTACAGGCATGACATTCATAGTCCTTTGTTAAACTTCAGCAACACTTCAGCCTCAAAATTCTCATCAGTGACTCTGACTCTGCAGAGTACTATTAGTAATAGTCAATTATGAAAATGTTTTCTCCACTTTAGCTAAGTCAGGGGTCGGCAACACATGGCTTTTTTACTGCCCTGTTACAGCTCCACAGCAGAACTAGGTAAATAACATAATCAGCTCTGATGATCATTCAACACAGTTTTAACAATAAATGGTCTTAAACCATTTATTCTTAGCTAATGTGTAACAGCTAACAGGGCTGTAACAGCTAACATCTGACTGTGATTAAAATAACTACCAAATATGAGAATTACGGCAACAACAAGTTACCTGCTTTTGTTTTTTCTTATTCAGTCACTGATCCTTTTTTACCCGTCTATAACTGTTATCCACAGTATAACTTTAATTTCACATCTAATCTCTAATTTGCAGACTATGGAGCCTGTAGCCTGAACCGAGCAGTTACTAGAGCTGGACTAAAGCAGCTGATTTGGCTAGCCACATTACGAGCAGCCCAAGCCAAAAAATGAAATATAGGGTTTTCATCTTACAATCTTAATGTGTTAATTGTGCTCATAAACTCTCAGCTAGCCATGTTTTTGCCATAGCGATGTTATGTGTTGTAGCTTGTAGCATGTGTGCTGCATACTTGAATATCTCAAGAAGTCAAAGTTACTCTGGTTCCCTGGACTGTGTAGCGTCTCATACAGAGATAAACAGAGTGGGCAGTTCAGTCTCAGCTGTACTGAGGCTAGCTGAGAACCTCTCCTAGCTCACTGTGTAGTTTCATCACTTTTTGAATCTCATAAAACCCTGAGACATTTCTGAGGAGCTCGGAGTCCTAACACAAGGCACTGATTACTAAAGTAATTGCAGACAGCAACAATTAATGTGGTGATTGAAGGGTTGAGAACATAACGTGGAGCTGGGCAGATTTTGACTGGCCATTCAGTGACATCGCTCACAGACAACAAATCAAATTTCATATAAAAATAGTAAGGGGTGATCAGCTCGTTTGCTCAAACTGCTCAGTCAGGATTGTACAATCACCACCAGCTCAGTTAACAGCCGGGTTCTGTGGTTCAGATTTTGTGGAGATTGTCTGAAGCCTGTAGCACAATTGCAGTGAAAATTACTGCTATAGCTACACAAAAATTTGTTACGCTACAGCTATTTGCTTCATTTCATAAAACTGTAGTGGCTACAGCTACTAGCTAGAGAAATTTGTAGCTAACTACAAAAAGTAGCATGTTACTTAGCTACTCCCCCATCCCTGGTGTTGGACAGTAACAAGTAAATGAAATTCGTTACTGTACTTAAGTAGTTTTTTTGTGTGTTTGTACTTTACTGAAGTATTTCCATTTTTGGTGACTTTGCTTTCATTCAATTACATTTCAAAGTCAAATATCTTAATTAATGTCAAAACAAAAGAAGTGTAAAGCATGAACACCAGTCAGAGGTTTGAGCATGTTTTGACCTGTTGGACAAACCTACTCATTGCAAACATATGGTTCAACGTCAGTGCAGCAGCGTAAAAGTTTGGGAGTGCCTATGCCAACATAAATGATGGAACTAATCTAACTTCATGTAAATAGACCACAATATAGAAATATGTACACATAAGCATGTTTCTTTTTTCAGAGTTTATACAACCACTTTCATTTTCTACTAAATTTGTTAATACAACATGTTTGGTTAGTTTGTGTTTATGAACAGAATCCTACAGATGCAACATAGTAAAGGAAAACTCATTTGTGAACCTGTGTTTTAAGCAAGTTTTTATTAAACTTAAACTTGTTTAAATTTAAACAAATTTTTATTTAAACTTTGCTTGTTCGCAAAAAAAGTTATTTCATAGCCACTCAGTCCTACCTAATGGAAATTGTTTGCTTTTAGTGTTTTATGCTTATGATAATTTTAATAGACATCAGCGTCATTAATTAATGACATTCTATTAAAAGACTGGTTTACCAAGAGTGTTACGCTGTAGTATTCTCAATCTCAGTAAAATGATAAAGCAAGAGTCTTGATAATGGGATAATGGGACATTAAAATAATAATTAATCTTTAAGTAACTTCACTTTACTTAGGTAAAGTACTTAAGTACATTTTAATGTAATTAAGTACATTAAATCTAAAACTTTACTTAAGTGGAGGTCTAATGGGAGGACCTTCTACTTTTACTGGAGTAATATTTTACCTTGAGTATCTCTACTTTAACTGAAGTACATGGTTTGTGTACTTCATCTGCCACTGCAAGCAGATCCTGAGCAAGGGCCATAGATTATTCACACTGTCATGCAAAATGACTTCTCATTTTCTCTATGTCAAATATTTACTCTGGTAAAAGCATGCACTCATACACACACTCCACAAAGTCAACAAATCTCAGAGAGCTGCCTTCTCTCTCTCCTCTTGCCAAAGTAATTGGACTCTAATTCTTCCCGGATAGGGATGGAGGTACCATACGAATTGTAAGTTATTAGGCCTCACTTCCATAGATTGTTGTCACTTAAGAAATAATAGCTCTTCCCAGATCAAGAGGAGTAAATATTTTTAGAGTGGGGAATGTATTAAAAGCTACTTTGTATTCTGGTTTTTTCCTCATTTTGCTGTCAGAGAAAAGCAACCAAGTTTGAGTTAAGCTGCAAGCAGGCAATACAACTGCATAAATGAACCAATGTGACAGACGTACAGTAAAATAAAGTGGCTTTGTGGTAGCATTTGCTATAAAGTTTTCATGTTTCCTCTTATTCTAATGGCCTCGTAGTCAGTCATATGTCTAAGGAATATTAATAAGCCAGTATGTTTAAAGTGAAAAGCCTGTAAAATGTGGTAAAAGAGTAAGATAATATGATTCTTATGATTCTTCAGACAGCAATGCTGTGATGCTCAATAATGCAGCTTACTGCCATTATTTACATAGCAAACAGTGCATCTCTTGTTCCACATCCAAAACACTGTCACTGCTGTACTCTCAGATGTATGTATCATATTTAGAAGCCTTTAAAGCCAGTGAAATACCCACACTATGGACAAAGTCATGTCGAAATGAACCATGGAGTGCTGCCGTTGGGGTGTTTAAGGGGAAGCTATTAAACAAATGCAATAAGCAATTAATAAATAGATAGGAAAGTGTTTGGAGAATGAGCTTGTGAAGGGTCAAAATGGAGAAAAATATCAGGAAAACACATACTGTGACATTATGTGCATTTTTTGTGCCCAAGTATATTATTTCTCTCCAAAAAATAATTTAGTAAAGACATGCCATAGATCAACAGTTGTTTTACATTGATTTTGACACTACTGTATCACACTGGTGTGAACTAATCAATGTGAACATTTCTGTTAGAGAATATAATAAGAGGGCCACTCTGGTGTGGTTTCATGCACTGTGGTAATTCACTGTTCTCAGCCACTGTTTGCAGTCATATAATTGATCATCCCTCTTTGTGTCTGTTGGATAAATCCAATATAGCACAATGGTCTTATCGTTATTGGATGCTGTCCAATCCATTCCACAGTGACAACTACCTTTAGACCAAACAAACAGAGCCTCTGGCACTCTCTAATTGAAAATCTGTGGCTGAATTTATACTACAGCCCAAGTGACAAGACTAAGGATCTTGTTTTATGTATTATCAAGTAGTTTTTGATCAATAACTTGCTAATGGCATGAAGAAGTTCATAGACAATACCTTTCTCACCACATGAACAAGCAGAATAAAATACGCCGCAATTAAATGTTATCGCCTGCAGTTTTGAACTCAGTGTTTTTCCTCATGCATGTTGGTCTGTTTCCAGACTGTGAGTGCAGCGTAAGTAAAGCCGAGAAAAGGTTGAATGAAGTTGCGCAGAGTTTGGGCGAACTTTGTGATTTAACGCTGTGTGCAAAGGGAACAATTAATCAAAAGACTCTGTCTCAGTGATAAAGTTTTATTTAGGAGTTTGTGATACTGCAGGGAGAAGGCAAAGATGACCTGGAGTTTACCTTAATTATGGAGCCAGGTAACATCAGTGTTCCCTATAGAGAGATAGAAGTATCTCTCCATCACTTCTACCTCAAAAAGGGATTTATAATCTTACTTTACCTCTGTGGACCCACACACACAGCCACCACAAAGTGATACAGAAAGAGTGTTGCACTGCTGTGTTCTGTACTTGTTTATTTAATTTCCAGTCAAAATGGCCAGTAAGCACAAGTTACTTATTTTTCAGCATCAGGACAAATATGGCCAGCTCAGGATGTTTAATGTCTAAGATAAACTGTGCATTAACAAATGAGCATCAACAAACACCAGATAGAGCTTATAAGGAGGGGTTCTAATAAAGTAGCCAGTATGTTTACATAGTAGTTGTCTGGAAAGAATATATTGGGAGTGGCTGATAAATATTGGTATGTTGATAAATACAGATATTTTATAACCACTTATGTTCATTTGGGGCAGCACAGTGGCTAGTGCTGTCGCCTCACAGCAAGGAGGGCCTGGGTGACCAGGGTCCTCTCTGTGTGGAGTTTGCATGTTCTGTCTGTGTTGGTTTACCTCTGGGTTCTCCGGGCTCCTCCCACAGTCCAAAGACATGCAGTCAGGCTGATTGGACATGGGGTGTGAGTGACTGTCTGTGTCTGTTTGTCTGCCCTGTGATGGACTGGCGACCTGTCCAGGGTGTATCCTGCCTTCCGCCCGATGACCGCTGGGATAGGCTCCAGCACCCCGACGGAGAAGCGGCTTAGAAAATGGATGGATAATGTTAATTTGTCCTAGTCCCCCCAGTGTTCATTTCATGTATAGAAGCCTCAATATTAACTTTTTGGCAGCGTCTTTTTGTGTTTTCAGGAGACTTTCAGTTTTTTGAAGAAATGATGTGGGGATATTTTTCCACACTTCCACAAGTTCAGTCTTAGAAGTTGGTTGTTTTTTTTCTGCTTCTCACAATCTAAATCCCAAACATATTTGGTGATGTTGAGCTCTGGAATCTGGGGTGGTCAGTCCATTGTTCTAAGAACATCAGCAGCTTCTTTGTACTTGTATTTGCAATTGTATTCTTTTTTGTTTATTTCCTTTTCTCAGTGAAGGCTTCTAGACAGCAACACATCCTTTCAGACCGATAATGTTGTGTTGTCTTCTCACAGTGGAAGGATGGACAGAAACTCATGTGGATTTTGTCTGATCCTTTTCACTTTAATTTATCACATTGCTCTGCAAATGGGTTATTTTACATCTAATCCTTATTTCTCCTTAGAAATATATCCTAAAATGAATAACTTGTACTTAATGGCCATTCTGACTGGATATTTAATAACTGAAGGGTGTCTTTGGCATTTTCACAGGCATGTGTTAATCTATGATAAAAAGTTATAGTTCATTTTTACATGACAGACAAGCCTGAATGATCTCTCACTGATTAGCTTGTATTGTGCTTTATTCGAAAAAAAAACAGAAACACTCCTTATAACCTAAGATGAATGGATAGGCTAAACTGCTGTAGGCTGAATAGATGGATATATGCAAATATGTTGTTTTTTGTGACATCACAAACACAACAAATTCCAAATGGGCTGTTTTGGCAGATTGGACTGGACCACCAAGAAAACTCTTTTATTTCAACATGAGCCCTCTAAAGCAGTCTCAGTGATTTTCAGTGGATTATCCCATTTTTAAAACAGAGCTTAACAGAAAGAGAAAAATCCTTAAAACTGTGGAAAGTAGTTCTGAAATATTAAAGTTTATAAGACATGTTTTTAAGTGCAAAATGAATGTTTGCACATTAAGAGATAAGACAGTTATCCTTTATTACTTCATTAAAGATTCATTAGCATTAGAGGTTTTGTAGTAAGTATGACCAATTATAATGAATTACCCGTCAAGAGCATGAGTTCTGTATGTTCTTCTATCATTACGGGCCTGATTGACCATGAGAGATTAATTAACGTCGTTGTGATAATTACTGAAAGATCAGGATGACTATTGCTCTCAATGGCATCTAAATGTGTTGGGCTTCAGATTTAGGTCAGTGCCTAAATTGAGTGCCAAGTGGCCTAATTAACAAACTCTCATTAGCTAAGACAGGGTGAGTGGCGAGGGGGGCATGTAAAATGGTTTGATTGTCAAATCAAACTTAATCAGGGGAGTTCAGCTGATGTGGATGGGTTAAAGGTGGGGATAGAAGGGTCTCACCTCATCCCTCACTTGAGATGCAAGTCAGGGGCACGATTCCATTTTTATATTTGTGTATAATTTCAACCAGTCCAGCCTGCCCGTTTAAGTTATATGGACAAGGTCATTTAAACTCATCTCTCTCTGGGTGTGATCCAGGCTCTCCCCACTAAAGTATGAGTAATGATACTCTATAGCCTAGAGCCTACACAGCACTCTTAAAGGGGAATTCCACAGATTTTTTTAATTCAGTGTCTAAGATACAAACAAGTCACTGAGTGTGATATGATGTTCAAATGGTTCATTGTACAGAAACTTACTGACTTTGTCTTCACAGTAGTTTTGACAGGAGCCGAGGGTTCCATGTTTATAATACAAATAGAGCCATGTTTTTTTTTTACTATTTTAAAATGAACAGTAAACCTACACGTGTCTTCAGCGTTTTGATATGTAACTTTGATATTAAAGTAATTGTAAATATGAAAAAGAGTAAGTTCTCTGTGGCTCATGTCATACCAAAATTTTAGTAATTTAAACTTTGTTAGGGTTCATAATGTTGACGCAACCTGGATGGCATAGTTAGCAAATGGGAGCAGGTCTTTGGTTTTATATATATATATATATATATATATATATATATATATATATATATATATATATATATATAGATAGATAGATAGATGATGGGCAGGAGGTCATAAAGCACATGAGACTTAAATGTGCTTCTTCTTCTTCTATGACAATACAAAAAACTTTTCTGGCACTTTTTTTTAAAGGAAACTCCACTAATTTTACCACAGTCATGGTGATATGAACCAGAGGACTAAACCTTTTAATGCGTCTTAAAGCTAATTCAGTAACATTTTATTTGGCTAGTCCACTGTATATGCTTTGTAGATTCCTATACTGCAGTGACCTTACATTTATATCATAAATCTAACCTTATCTTGGTCCTAATCCTAATCCTAATTGTAACACTGCTGCGAATCTAGTGAGTTTCACCATGTAGCCTGCTGATCTGACATTATGGGTTGACTCCCATTCTAAAAAGGGTTGACCTTTTATTACAGTATTTATGAGGATGAAGATGCTCTATGAATGGGCTTCAGATTTTCATAAATAACAGATTATTAGTCCTTCATGAGGAAGTCTCCTAAATATTATCTTATATCAAAGAATAACAGAAGGGTTCAATTCCCTCAGCCAGTTGTTAAGAATACAGTTTCTAGTCAGCAGGAGACCCAGTAGAAATAACACGGGTTCTCTTTTTATTTTATGTTAAGAAATCAATATCCTGAGCCCTATATTTTCAAAATCACAAAACATGACCGCACTCCCAGAAACAATTAAAGTACATGCCCACGCTTGTGTGGCGCAGAGGTGAAGAATAATTCAATATCACCAGCGTTATGTGTAATCCGTTTTATATTACATGTAATGTGTCTTGTATTATGTCTCCGTCATTTGGTTACACAGAAAAATACTACTCAAGGTTTAAAGAATCTCCATATAATGTAAATGTTTCATACCAGTGAATGTTTATGAACCTGAAGGTCCTAGTCAGAAACCATCTAGGAACCTCTGTTTTTTAAGAATGTACAGCTGCAGAATGATCCAGAGTTGCGCTGCAACTGCCGCTGTTACGTCTGCCTCAATGACAATGGTGCCATCAAGGCTGTGACAGATGCAATTTCCTTTGAAATTAATGAATGGTAAATAATTGCTCTACAGACAGAGAGAGAGAGACAGAGAGAGAGAGAGAGAGAGAGAGAGAGAGAGCTGGCACAAGAGAAGAACAAAATGACACCTCAACATCTCAAGCAGTGTAGGAGTTATAAAGGGAAGCGTAGAGTTGGAGGATCTTTCTGAAGGCCCTCGGGGACTGAGAGTTCTGTTTGTGGTGCCTGAGCACGGATGAGCACGTGTGAACCGTGCGTTTGGTTCTGCCCCACTGTCACGTCTAGGAATCTCACCTATTCATCAGGAAAGTCAAAAGTAGCTCTCTC
This sequence comes from Pygocentrus nattereri, assembly GCF_015220715.1. NCBI lineage: Eukaryota > Metazoa > Chordata > Actinopteri > Characiformes > Serrasalmidae > Pygocentrus > Pygocentrus nattereri. The sequence continues at coordinate 3,895,706 of NC_051237.1, forward strand.
TCATGAGGACCCCATGCGCTTCATATTAGCATATCAAAGTCTTCTTTTATTTAGAATTCCATCTAAAGTAATTATGAAATGAACACCGCTAACTGCTGACTAGGGCTAAGACAATTTTAAGGGGAGATGCATTTATGAGGCAGAGGAGGAGGGCCAAGAGCGATCAAAAGTATGTTAATGTCTGTGAAAAAAGAAGGTCGAGAGCATGAAGGTCTGTAACAACAGAAGTGGTAGCTCTAGAAGATCAAGCACTCCAGGTGGGAGCTCTATGGGGCTGGTTGGATGTATTATATTAAGAGGTTATTACTGCTGTTTTGCACTTCTACTCAACCCCTTAAGATCTCAGGCTTATTACATATTAAGGTTTATTGGTCAGTAACTACAGGGACTTCAGTGCAAGCTGGTTGAGCTATTCTAAAATCTGGGCCCGCCGGCAGGCCCTAACCACATAAGGGGTTAAAGGGCCCATATCATAGAAAAATTACTTTTCATTACTTTCTTGAAATAAAATAGTTTGATGTAACATGTAAAGAAAGTTTCACTTTCCAGTCCATACAGTCTATGTGTGCTGCAAAAACATACCGTTTTGAATTCTTTGTTTCTGTAATGTCACAATCAGTTTAGCTCCACCCATTCATGTTGAGTTTATAAGGAGATGTTTTTTAGGCTAGACTTGTTTTGGAATGAGTTGCAATACAGGGCAGCCACTCAGAACAGAGTCTATTTGCATACATCAGTCTTAAAGGCACAGTGACAAACCTTAAGAGATAAAGAGAGGTTAGAAATGGTGATGTCAAAATGAATTGTGACTGTTTATGAATTGATACATAAACCACAATTCTTAAAATTGTATTTTGGGGAAAAAAATATTACAAACGACAAGTTGTAAAGACATGTAGGATATGAGACCTAATAATCTCTCAATTACATAATAAACTACATTATTATGTAATAAATTGCATTTGCATCCAGCACGACGTTCTGCAGTTGTGACTTTTTCCTTTGTTTCAATGTTCCAATGAAACAAGATCTCATGCACAATCATAACATTTCACAAATTCAAATCATACTGAAACATCTCTTCTACTTTTTGAAAACAAATGTGATACAGATTAAAATGAGTAAAAAGTGACTAAAATAATACTGCAACTTGTTTTGCTTATTGCTGATAATATCATCGTAATATAATTCTGCATTTACATTTTGATGGTAGACAGACAAGGGCAAAATGGATATTACATGTCTTTCAATGGAGCAGTGATGGAAAGCTTACCTCAGTGGTCAATGTACTGCAGTGGTCAGCATAGCACTACAGAGTGCTGCAGGTTACTTTTTCCAACTTTTGCAGGCAGTCGGACTGCATGAAAAAAAAGCAGATGTCATTCTCACAGTTCAAGTCCAGGAGTATCTGCTCATGTCCAACAAACACTCAAACAATTAAAATGTTACCACAATCAAAACACTTTTTAGGATTAAATTGTACACCATCTTTACACAAGCTGACAGGAGCGAAGCTGCAAATGGACCTTGTTTTCAGACAAGGAGTTACCCCATCACCTTAAAAGTAGCCATTTGCAACAGTTTGACATGTTTTCTTGACTATTCTTTCTGAATAGAAGTAAGTTAAAACACCCTCTATTAAGAACACACCTCTGCACATTTTAATGCACCACTGCTGTTTATTTGCTAAATTTAAATTTTTGGGGGCAGTCGTGGAGGTTAGGGATCTGCCCCTGTAACCAGAAGGTTGCCAGTTCGATCCCCAGGACCGACAGTCCATGACTGAGGTGTCCTTGAGCAAGACACCTAACCCCCAACTGCTCCCCGGGTGCCGTGGATAGGGCTGCCCACCGCTCCGGGCAAGTGTGCTCACTGCCCCCTAGTGTGTGTGTTCACTAGTGTGTATGTGGTGTTTCACTTCATGGATGGGTTAAATGCAGAGGTGGAATTTCCCCGGTTCTGGGATCAAAAAAAAAAAGTAGCACTTAACATACTGGGGGGACAATAAAACAAAATGTAGCATGAACTAACATGATGGCATATTTATGCTATTTTTATTTTTTGCAATATGTTAAGCTGAGCAAATAAATAAAAACTGTGCTCTGAAAGTAGAAGAGAAATTCTATATTTAAGTTTTCTATAGAGGATATTTTAACTCTTCTCCTAGAAAATCAATAAAACATGTCATTTTCCCAGGGGTGCTCAATTTAATTAAATTTAGCACAGAATGGGCCAGCTAACCACTCTTTCAAAATTCTTCATGATGTCCTTCATTGCCTACTATCGTTTTTAATTTGCTATATTGCAAAAATAGGAATATGACATAACATAACATAATCCTGACATAGTACTACAAACTAGTATTTGCTGTCTTAGCTTCTGTCAGCATTCTTACTGCTCATCTGCTCAGCTATATCCTATATTTTAGAGCACTTCGCTGCATCTCCCTCAAGGGCTTTTTCCTTCTTCCTGCCCGTGTGCGCCACCTTTGTTTGGTTGCTTTTAAACTGTTGTCCCTCTACATTTGATTCGTGTGTGAAGCTACAGTGTTTAGCAGTGCTGAAATTAAAACTGTAGAACTCGCCTGTTGTGTTAAACACCACCACAGTCATAACGCTGCACTGATTATGGACAGGCTAATCTCTTCCTCTCTGAGACTCACAGAGGACCAATTTCAATCAGCAAACCAGGGTTGTAGTATTTGTGGATGGACGTCTCTGGCTCTCTAAATCACTACCAAAATAAACTTAGTGAAGATGTTAATCATGTATTTGTGTATTCATGTATTTATATATGCTGTCAGCCCACAGTGACCAGCTCAAAATTAAACCAACCTACCAGGAATTCCTGATTATCCCTCATGGCAGTGGCAACTGCTATTCCAGTCTCCATCAGTAATAGTAGCTATTCTGCTTTGAGGCATGAAACAACATTTTATTTTCAACATCAACATTTAAATCATTGCTATCCAAAGAAAAACATGTATCTCCATTTTTTTTTCAGACTTTTAGTTTTCTACATCATTTGAGTGTTTGAGTGGCCCTTTAGATTGAGTGAAAATTTCACGATGAATGAACCAGTTAACTTACATCAAAAGTAAAAAAAAATTGCCCTCTCCTTTAAGCTTACCATTTTGGAGACACTTATTTTTCTTTTGTTAAAATACTGCGAGGAAATGCAGCTTAAATGCTTAATTGCATTAAGTAGTATGCTAAAGAACGAGCAAAATGTTGACTTGGCATTCAGTGTCCATAATTTCTTTCAAAGGTGTATCTGATTAGGGCTAATTAAACCCATGCTGGGCCCAGTCTGTAATGTTTATGCACCATTCATTCTGTTTCAAAAGGAATCCAGGATGCCGTTTAATCAGTCTTTTGAAAGCTTGGCTTAATGTTCTTGGCATAGGTGTTTGCTGCAACATTATGCTCCTGTGCCATATCATAACTGATGAGATGATATATAGCAATCGAGGCCTAGAGGGCACTCAGTCCACTAGGCCATCTCCCAGGCCGCATTTTGCATCTAATTAGAGTTGCTGATCTATGGCAGGGTCACCTCCAGTGCTCAAGGCAAGCAACAGAAATGTACAAGAAAATCTTGAGCATCTTTAGTGTCTTTAGTTAGAGCTAAGAAACTGAACAGAACAGAACTGTCCATAGCATATATATTAGGTACACCTTGCTAGTAAAAGGTTGGACCCCCTTTTTGCCTTCAGAACTGCCTTAATTCTTTGTGGCAGACTTTCAACAAGGTGTTGGAAACGTTCCTCAGAGATTTTGGTTGGTTATTTGAGTTACTGTTGCCTTTCTATCATCTCAAACCAGTCTGCCCATTCTCCTCTGACCTCTCACATCAACAAGGCATTTTTGTCCACACAACTGACCGCTCACTGGATATTTCATCTTTTTCGGACCGTTCTCTGTAAACCCTAGAGATGGTTGTGCATGAAAATCCCAGTAGATCAGCAGTTTCTGAAATACTCAGACCAGCCCGTCTGGCACCAACAACCACGCCACGTTCAAAGTCCCTTAAATCCCCTTTCTTCCCCGTTCTGATGCTGGGTCTGCACTTCAGCAAGTTGTCTTGACCACCTCTACATGCCTAAATACATTGAGTTGCAATAACACAAATAGCTATTTGTGTTAACTAGCAACGGAACAGGTACCTAATAAACTGGCCGGTGAGTATATATATGTATGTATGTGTGTGTGTATACATGTGTGTGTGTGTGTGTGTGTGTGTGTGTGTCTATGTATATATACACAGCGATATGACCACCTCCTTGTTTCCATGTTTATTGTCCATTTTATCAGCTCCACTTACTCTATAGGTGCACTTTGTAGTTATACAATTACTGGCAGTAGTCCATCTTTTTCTCTGCATACTTGAACAGGGAACACTCTGGGCATATGTCGTGTGTGGGGAGTAATAAGGCTGGATGTAAGCACAAGCAAACGGTAATAAACAAAAACAAACTAGGAGAAACACTAAGTACAATACCAAACCAAACCTAGGCTTTAAACCAATTGTGAACAGTAAATTTCAACAAAGAAAATGTAATTTGATACTGTACTAAAGTAGTTTTTTCCTGTATCTGTAGTTTTCTGAAGTATTTCCATTTTGGGTGACTTTTTACTTTCACTCCACTACATTACTTTTTTCTCCACTACAATTTGTCGTTCTTTTTGGCTTATGTGTGTATAAAAATGTAATGTCAAAACGAAACAAGCACAAAGCAAGAACACCAATCAGGGCACTGCGGACACTTTGTTTTGGCCTGTTGGACATACTGACCCAGTGCAAGCATATGGTTCAACGTCAAGTTTGGGAGCACTTATTCCTACATAAACGATGGAAGAAACTCCTGACTCTAACCTAACTTTGTGTAAATAGACCACAATATGGAAATATGTACACATATGCAGTCATAACTGTCATGTGTCTTTACTGACTTTTTACAAACACTATTTCATTTTATAGTAAATTAGTTCGGCTAGTTTATGTTTACAAACAGAGACCTACAGATGCAGTATAGTAAAGGAAACTTATTTGTGATCCTGAGTTAAAGGCAAGTTTTTATTAAACTTAAACTTGTAACTATGTTGTAAATAAATCTTAAACTGAAATTATGCTTGTTTGCAAAAAGTGATTTCAGAGCCACTCGGTTCTACCTGATGGAAACTGTTTGCCTTCAGTGTTTTGTGTTTATGATCATTTTAATAGACATCAGTGTCAGAATAATTCATGACATTCTATAAAAATATTTGTATTACAAGAGCGATACTGGAGTATTCTCACCTAAAATGGGTTGGTACAGCAAGAGTTTTGGTGAAATTTCCTCGCTACTAAATATTCCACAGTCAACTGTCAGTGGTATTATAACAAAGTGGAAGCAATTGGGAATCAAAGCAACTCAGCCAAGAATGGTCAGTCCACGTAAAATGACAGAGCAGGGTCAGCGGACGCTGAGGCACATAGTGCACAGAGTTCGCCAACTTTCTGTAGAGTCGATCGCTTGAAACTTCCAGACTTCATGTGGCCTTCAGATTAGCTCAAGAACAATGTGTAGAGATCTTCATGGAATGGGTTTCCATGGCCGAGCAGCTGCATCCAAACCTTATATCATCAAGTGCAATGTAAATCGTCAAACGCAGTGGTGTAAAGCGTCACCACTGGACTCTAGAGCAGTGGAGACGTGTTCTCTGGAGTGAGAAATCACGCTTCTCCATCTAGCAATCCAGTGGATGAGTCTGGGTTTGGCAGTTGCCAGGAGAACGGTACTTGTCTGACTGCTTTGTACCAAGTGTAAAGTTTGGTGGAGGGGATTATAGTGTGAGGTTATTTTTCAGGATTTGGGCTCAACCCCTTAGTTTCAGTGATGGGAACTCTTAATGCTTCAGCAGACCAAGTGATTTTGGACAATTTCAATGCAGCCATGAAGAATCCTCCCTCTCAAACTGCAAGTGGCAAAGAAACTGAGCAGAGACCTTCACATCTGTTAGGGGATGAGTATGTTTAGCACAGTAGGGTGGGCTTCAGATGTTTATTGTCTTGCTGTCTCTCTTTCCCACACTTACAAATACAGTCACTAGCCTTTTTAAAGGTACTCCTAACAGACTGTGGTCCTATGGGGGGTCTTGGGAGTTTTTAAACACCTCAGTGTCACTGCTGGACTGAGAGTAGTCCACCAGCCAAAAGCATCCTGTGGGCAGATTCCTGCAAAGTGAGTGGACAGTGTTTAAAAACTCCAGCTGCACTGCTGTGTCTCATCCACTCGTACCAGCATAACATACACTAACACACCACCACCACATCAGTGTTATTGCAGTGCTGAGAATGACCTACCACCCAAATAGTAGCTGCTCTGTGAGAGTCCATGGGAGAACGGAAGAACAGGGTAAAAGAGAGCTAACAAAGTATGCAGAGAAACAGATGGACTACAGTCTGTAATTGTAGAACTGCAAAGTGCACCTATATAGTTAGTAGAACTGATAGAATGGACACAGAGCACTGAAACAAGGAGGGGGTCATAACATACCCAGCTGTCACTGTGTGTTAAGATGTCTTGACAGTATTTATAAGATGCCTTGAGACATTTTCTTATGTCAAGACATCTAAAGAACGTCTTAAGAAGACTGAGTGAAGACACTGTCTCTGTCTTGAGACATGAAAGTTAACGTGTTAAGACAAAGAAGTCATTATTTTGTGTGTGTTGGAGATGAGGTATGACTTAAGACATCACTTTGTCTTAAAGTAGCTTTACTGGCTGCTAAATTTCCTTCGGGATCAATAAAGTATCTATCTATCTATCTATCTATCTATCTATCTATCTATCTATCTATCTATCTATCTATCTATCTATCTATCTATCTATCTATCTATAAATCAATCAATCTATCCATCAATCAATAAATCTATCTATCTATCTATCTATCTATCTATCTATCTATCTATCTATCTATCTATCTATCCATCAATCAATAAATCTATCTATCTATCTATAAATCAATCAATCAATCAATAAATCTATCTATCTATTTATCTATCTATCTATCTATCTATCTATCTATCTATCTATCTATCTATCTATCCATCAATCAATAAATCTATCTATAAATCAATCAATCTATCCATCAATCAATAAATCTATCTATCTATAAATCAATCAATCAATCAATGAATAAATCTATCTATCTATCTATCTATCTATCTATCTATCTATCTATCTATCTATAAATCAATCAATCAATCTATCCATCAACCCTGACACCCGTCTCCACCCACTCCATCCTGCCTGCACCCACTTCTTCACCTCTTTTCTACACTGTCCATTGCTCTGGATGGTTGACCCAAGATATTTGAAGTCATCCACCTTTACGACCTCTACTCCTTGAATCTTCACCTTTCCACCTGCCTCCCTCTCATTCACACACATGTATTCCGTCTTGTCTCTACTGACCTTCATTCCTGTCCTCTCCAGTGCAAACCTCCACCTCTCCAGATTCTCTTCCACCTGCTCTCTACTCTCACCACAGATTACAATGTCATCTGCAAACATCATGGTCCATGGAGCCTCCTGCCTGACCTCATCTGTCAACCTTTCCATCACCATTGCAAACAAGAAGGGGCTCAAAGCTGATCCCTGATGTAACCCTACCTTCACCTTGAAACCATTTGTCACTCCAACTGCACACCTCACCACTGTCGTACTATCCTCATACATGTTCTGCACCATCCTAACATACTTTTCAGCTACACCTGACTTCCTCATACAGTACCACAGTTCCTGTCTTGGCACCCTATAATATGCCTTCTCTAGATCCACAAAGACACAATGCAGTTCCTTCTGACCTTCTCTGTACTTCTCTACCAACACTCTCAATGCAAAAATTGCATCTGTGGTACTCTTTCTGGGCATGAAACCAAACTGCTGCTCAGTGATCTGAACCTCTCGCCTTAGCCTTGCTTCAACAACTCTTTCCCACACCTTCATGGTGTGGCTCATAAACTTACCTCTGTAGTTACTACAGCTCTGTACATCACCCTTGTTCTTAAAAATGGGGACCAGTACACTGCTTCTCCACTCATCAGACATCCTCTACTCTCCAGGATTTTGTTAAACAACCTGGTTAAAAAGTCCTCCACAGGTATGTCATCTGGACCAATTGCCTTTCCATTCTTCATCCTTTTTAAAGCTGCCCTCACTTCCACCTTACTAATTCTCTACACTTCCTGATCCACTATCTCTCCCCCCATCATTGTCCTCTCTCTCTCATTTTCCTCATTCATTAGTTCTTCAAAGTACTCCTTCCATCTATTCAACACTCTCTGTTCACTCACTAGTACATTTCCCTCTCTATCCTTTATCAGCCTAACCTGCTGTACATCCCTTCCAGTTCTATCTCTCTGTTAGCCAAACGATACAAGTCCTTTACTCCTTCTTTACTGTCCAGCCTCTCATACAGCTCATCATAGGCCTGAGCCTTTGCCTTTGCCACCATCCTTTTCGCTGTGCGACTAGCCTCACAGTACTCCTGCCTATTTCCTTCATCTCTCTGGTTATCCCACTTTTTCTTAGCTGCCTTCTTCTTCTGAATACTCTCCTGGACTTCCTCATTCCACCACCAACTTTCCTTGTCTTCTTTCCTCTGACCAGACGAAACACCCAAAACATTTTTGCCAGTTTCTCTCACCACCTTAGCTGTAGTTTCCCAGTCCTCAGGTAGTTCCTCACTGCCCCCAAGGGCCTGTTGCAATTTTTCCCTGAACTGCCTGCAACCATCCTCCTCCTTCAGCTTCCACCATCTAATCTTTGGCTCTGTCTTCACTCTCTTCCTCTTCTTTGTTTTTAATCTCATTCTACAGACAACCACCCTATGTTGCCTTGCTACACTTTCCCCTGGCACCACTTTACAATCTCCAATTTCCTTTAGGTGGCATCTTCTGCTAAGGATATAATCCACCTGTGTGCACCTCCCTCCACTCTTGTATGTCACCCTGTGTTCTTACCTCTTCTGAAAATACGTGTTCACCACAGCCATTTCCATTCTCTTAGCAAAATCTACAACCATCTGACCTTCCGCATTTCTGTCTTTCACACCATACATACCCAGCACCTCTTCATCCCCTCTGTTCCCTTCACCAACATGTCCATTGAAGTCTGCACCAATCACTAATCTCTCCTCTCTAGGGACCACATCTACCACTTCATCCATCTTACTCCAAAATCCCTCTTTCTCCTCTAACTGACAACCAACCTGTGGTGCATATGAACTGACCACATTCAAAATTACACCATCAACCTCCAACTTCAGGCTCATGATCCTGCCTGACACTCTCTTTACATCCAGAACACTTTTCACAAGCTGTTCCTTTAGGATTATCCCTACTCCATTTCTCTTCCTCTCTACACCATGATAGAACAGTTTGAATCCATCTCCAATGTTCCTGGCCTTGCTTCCTTTCCATCTGGTCTCCTGGACACACAGAATATCTACCTTCCTTCTCTCCATCATGTCTGCAAGCTCTCTGCCTTTACCAGCCATTGTCCCTATGTTCAGAGTCCCTAATCTAACCTCCACACTCCTGCCTTTCCTTCTCTCTCGCTGCCTTCTAACCCGCCTTCCTCCTCTCCTCTTTGATGGTCTTTGACCTACAGTAGTCCAATTTCCACTGGCACCCTGCTGGTCAACAGCACCGGAGGTATGGCAAACATATTTGTGATCCACATGATAGTTTTGGCACAAGTTTTATGCTGGATGCCCTTCATGACGTGGAGACGGGTGTCAGGGTTGATGGATAGATTGACTGATTTATAGATAGATAGATAGATAGATAGATAGATAGATAGATAGATAGATAGATAGATTGATTGATTTATAGATAGATAGATAGATGACCGGCACCAGAAGTACACAAAGTACACCCCTAATGGCTAATCTATCTATCTATCTATCTATCTATCTATCTATCTATCTATCTATCTATCTATCTAACGAAAGACTGGCGGGAGTTTAGACCAATCAGAGCGCGGGACTCCGCCTCTCTGACGCTAAACGCGACCGTTACGAGCCGTTTACAGTGAGTGACCCAGTCATGTCGCTAATGCCGGCAGTTTTATCGTGTTTGTTTAGCAAGGGTTAAACCTCGTCCAGACAGTTTTTTACATCCCTCATTAAGACAACGCCGCCTGCCTGGAGACGTTTTTCAGCTCCCCTGAAACGCGGGTTTTTCAGCTCTGTAGGTTAGCTAACATTAACCGACTGGATCGAGTGGAATGGCGATTGGAGTTATGACTGCAAGGGTCAGAATCTGCTATTAAAAGGTGAGTAGTGACCGAATGAGATAAGCAACCTCACTAACAGATAGTTGGAGTCATTTTTTTTCTATATTTCTGCCGAAGGAAGGCACCAGCGGTAGTTTAGCGTATGTAGCTAGTTAACTAGCTAGCGGCTATGCGGCTTGTCGGTTTATGCCTCGCGACTGTGTCAGATGTCGCTTAGCAACCGCTCGCAGCAGCGCCCAGTAAACACAGCGCCCAGCTTCAGCGCTGTACAGCTGTCTCATCTCAGCAGTGCAGCCATGGAAGCTCATAATAGTACAGACAGTATAGACAGGTGAGATGCTGTGCTAGTGTGCAGCAGAATCAGTCAGTTGAAACCAGAGGTGTCAAACTCAGGTCCAGAAAGTAAATGTCCTTCCCAGGATTTTGTTCCAACAGGCTGGCTTCTCTAGTTAGATCACACCACCAGCAGAGCTGTCCAGCCTGTTGGAACAAAATCCTGGGAAGGAATTTTACTTTCTGAACCTGGATTTGCCACCTCTGGTTGAAACATTTAGGTAGCTGGAACAAATGAAAGGCTGCCTCAGAATGAAACCTAAGACTGATCACAGCGCAGCAAGGCTAGCTCACTGAAATACACAACAATGAAACTCAGCATAGTCTGTCAGTTTGTGTAGCTCAGAGAGGGGCAGTAAAGCTAATCATTTGAATTCGCTCAGTTACATTTACTCTAGTAACACTCTGGATTTGTACATTCGAAAGTATTTTAAAAAGATATTTGCGCTTTATATTAATAATCTACATTTACTCTGCTACATTTTAGTCAGTAATATATAATGACGTTTGTATTGTGTTAAAGTTTGTTGTTATGCTTTGCTGTTATTATTGTCTTGCTGCATTCACCTCATGTGTTGTTCTGTTTTAGATGTTTCTCATCTAAATCATCTGAAGCTGAGCAGCTGGTGAGACTCAAGTTTAATTTTTTTAATAAAACTATATGAATATCAGGCAGATGTTTAGATTTGGTGGGTATTTCAAACTAATATTTCATGAAGTATTTATGGTAGAGCAGAATATTTAGGGAAAAGCTGGGTTACAGTACTCAAATATCTGTGCGTTATTCATGCAATTTATTAATATCATATTTGCTATTACAGCTGTGTTCAAAATATAGATATGGCAATATTACCAGAACTGTATCAATGTTTATAAATGTACTTCTTCATGGCACTTTAATTTGTAATACTGCAAGTCTCAGAGCGCTACAATTTATAGCACACAGCATGTGGTAAACTTGCTGTAAGAGTTTAGCTCTTATTAATAATCATGTCATGCAATAATTGTTAGAGAGTTTAGAGGCATTGAACTATTATATGCTGAACTATTATATTATACGCTGACTTTTAAGTTTTTCCACAATGGAACATTTTGTATCAAACTACTTTTTTGCATCTTAATGATGACATTGTGCTTGATGAAATGATGAAATTGTGGAATTCTCTTTTAACATATACGGATATCAGTATTAATCTCATACCTGCCTCAACAGCTAATTATCATTTCTGTCATGTGTTGACTGAGGCATGTTAGAGGATGAAGACAATAGAATTGAGAATTATCTAATCAACTTTGTTGTTTTCAATCCTTCCAAAGGAACATCCTCTCTTTAGGCCTCATTACGCATATACAAGTTGTAAAAACAATAAACAATAATTGTAATTAATATTTTTTGAAAGCTATGTGGCTGCTTTTTCATGGGTTATGCTTTGGATTGCAGAGTAAATTATTTGAATAAGGAGCAATCTACATTTTTAACACATTAACAAGGAAATATAAAATTTTCCATACCCCTTTAAATTACATTACATATTATTCTTGTTCTCCTTCTTATTCTTATTTTAAAAGTTGATAAAATGATACTTTAGTTAAAAAACAGCAAGCAACTGTAAATTAGTAATTGTAAAAAAAGCAAATTACTATTAGGGGAATTCCACATTTTTCTAAACTTCTTTCATGGCAATGTAAACAAAGTCATTTAGTGGTTTCATATAAAAGGGCTCATTGTAGAGAAAGTTGCAGACTTGGAACCATGTGCCTGTTATTATTACAATTGTTGTTAAATTTGTTCTGAAATTTATGACTGTATCATGTATTAATATATATAATGTTTGTATGTTTATAAAATAATATGCAACCATATGTGTTCACATAAATAATACCATTATGCATCCTACATAGAACAAAGATGAAATAATTGAAAAAAATATATTTACTTATTTTAATATTCCCTTAAAAATATTTTCTTCTGGAGCGCAGGTATCATGCCAGTCCTCCGACAGTTTGGTCACTTGGTGTCCTGCTGTTCAGGATGGTTTGTGGATACTATCCCTTTTTTGATAAAATGGACATCGTTCAAGGGCGTCTGAAATCCAGACGTGGCCTATTTCAGGGTAAGATAAATGGAAGCATCCAGGTAGATGAGGCATATCTAGTAACTGAGTACAGAGGAACAGAAACTGAAAACTTAACCTATAGTTAGAGGGGAATATGCAGGGTAAAAGCTGAAGAGTTTGCAGTATGGTACGGATAAATGTCCTTAAACATGTATGTTTAAATTAGTGTATTTTTCATGTTGTTGTTACATCCCACCCTTTCACCGGTAGTCCTTCTGTTGTGGTTAATGTTGTGGTTAAGCTTCTCTCTCACATCCAGTCTCCTCACTCTGCACAGAATGCTGTAATCTGATTGAATGGTGCCTCCAGCACGACCAATCCAGGAGGCCCAGTTTAGAGCAGATCAGGCAGCATGAGTGGTTCCAGCGCACTGTCTAAGCCTAGGATGAGGTTAGCCAGGGAGGCTAGGAGAAGAAGCAGTAAGCCTAAAATATCTAGTGACAAATAAATAGACAGTGTAGTGAAAATTATGGATTAAGATTTAAAAAATGAAGATGTATTTCAAAAAAGCCTCAGAAGTGCCTCTAGCTGACTATTGCAAATCTTGGCTTATGTTTCAGGTTGTGAGGGGCAGTTAAGAGGAGTTTGTATGTTTATAAAATAATATATGATATATAATATATATATATATATATATATATTATAGATATATAATAAATAATACCATTATGCATCCTACATAGAACAAAAATGAAATAATTGAAAAAAATATATATTTACTAGAATTTTTGCTATAAATAATGTTACATTTTAAAATTCCCTTAAAAATATTTAAAAGTAAAATATTTATTTACAAATAATTAGCTAAGATTTAAAAATACATATTATGCATCCTACATCTTGAGACATCTTGGGATGTTACTATAGCCAAGACATCTTAAGATCTGTGTCTATAGCCATGTCTTAAAGACATGTTTTCATTTCTTAAGACATGCCTCATGATGTTCTAAGATGTCTTCATAATGTGTCTTTAGACATGTCTTAAGACATCCCAAGACATGGTAATGGCTGGGTATGAATGTTGTGCCTGATGGGCGTATAATTAAGTACAGTGGTGTACTGCACATACCAATATAGTACTTGGTTTGTAATTTTTAGGTAAACGCCACTTTGGCTGTTTCTTTCTTTATTCATTTTGTTTCTTTACTCATTTTTTTCTGAATTGTAAGTTCTGTATATGTTGTTTAGACAGTTTAAACCATGGCTTTAAGCTTTCTGGTTTAATCTGGTCATTTCCACATACCGTTGAACACAGGTGAGCTTTAAGAATTGTTAACTTTATGATGTTCCGTTGATACAACGAATTATTTAGTGTTAACAAAAATGTCAGTGTAACTAAGAATTTACAAAAGTTGGGAAAAAAAATTCTGTACCAAGTTTGTTTTTGTTTTTTTCTGCACAAGCTAATTTTTTTTTACAATGCAGACAATCTGGTGGTTTAGATCCAGATCTCCAGCAAAGGAGCCCAACATGCAATCACTCTTTGTCAGTTTTACACAGTTTGGTTTTATGAATCTTTTGTATATTAACCTGTAAAATTTGAATATTGCTATTGTGTTGATTAAAGGTGGACTGGAAGAAGCTGACAAATAAGCAGCCAACTTCAGCATCGTCTGTTTGTGTAAAGATAAATATTAACACACTCCAACACACGACGTTCTTTCTACTGTTTAATTTAAGTGTTTTTAAAAATCTTGTGTAAAAAAAAAAATTACAAGAACTCCTAACATTGACTAGCTCCAGTGTTAGCTTTAGCTTTAGCTCATCTGATGGTGTGGCTTCCGACTCTAAAACCTGCAGTTGTAATGTCGAGTAACTAAGCGATTTCCATGCTGTGAGTAACGTAAACATGATTTGCAGATTTTTTTTCTGTTTGTTATATTCAGTAATTTGATGTGTACGCCTGCACTGAATATCAAGCTAAGACAATTTATTTCTGAATGAAAAAAGTTTTAGACGTTCTATATGAGCTTTTTAGGGCGTGTTTATACTTGTACTTCAGTTCCTTTTATCTGAACCAAAGCAAGAATTGGTAGCAAATAAACAAAAATAGTGTATTAAATTGTACAGGTGTGTTCTGTAGATGATCTGTTCAGTTATTTCATGTAGAAAATGAACAAAACATGGACTTCACCAGGTGTGCCCAAACCTTTGCGTATAACTGCCATATATATGTGTGTGTGTGTGTGCGTATGTGTGTGTGTGCGTGTGTGTGTGTGTGCACAAACAGCACCATGGCAACATGTCCAAGTAGAACACCTTTATTATGATGTCTCAATGGCTGAGTGATGTTAAAAACCTCATGCACTCAGAATTTGGTCATTTCTGATCAGTTTGATGAGAGACAAACAACTATCACACGTCTGAGTTGTGTACGTTGTAATCAAGTTTAGAAGAAGAAATTTCATACTTAGGAGATGATGGAGCAGCACGCAGCAGGTAGAGGTTCCATACATTCTTATTTGGGTTTGTTTATTAATTTGTTTGTTTATTTATTTGGGATAGCCCTTTGTCAGTTTGTCAGGTTCTTTTTGTGACCAGAACAATACGAGCACATTTAAACATTATTCCATAGTAGCCAAATAAAATATTACACCAGATATATTCAGCCCATGTTTTATGAAAGAACGTTCAATACTCAAATGATCATTCTGTGCTCAGATGCTCCATGAGGAAAGAGAAAGAGAAAGAGAGTGGAGGAGGAATTCTGGACTGTTCCCTGAGGGAACAAGTGAGGTTCTCAACATGGAAGCTCCGGCAGGGAAGAGGATGAAGCGAGCAGTGAACCAGCCCAGGAGAACGACTAAGCCTGGTCAGTCCACCTGCCTCCGTATTGTAAATCTAAATGCTGTCATTGAGGAAATATGATTGGACAAATAGACTTAAAATGCAGCCAAAAGTGTTGGCAGTGGAGTAGAAAAGGTAGGTAAAGTGACCAGAACATTAAATATTCAAATGATCATTCTGTGCTCAGATGCTCCACAAGGAAAGAGAAATGAGGAGGGATGCAGCCAGAATGTTGCAAAGAGAACACACAACAATCCCAACTCTAACAATCCAGGAAAGAAGGGGGCAGGGAACCCACACAAAGGAAAGTCTCGGGGAGAAAGGACAGCCCCCGAGCCAGGCCCATTCACTGGTCTTACAACTGTAAATTGTAAATATTTCATTTCACTTCGCTCTAAGAGAGTCTAGATTAAGTTGACACAAAGTAGATTCCACTGCATCCTTTATAGCCAGTAATGTTGATTTGTACACTCCTGATACATTATCTAAAGATGTCTGTCCTTCATTTGTAGCATTATTTTTTTTTCCATAGATGCCTTTGCCTCCAACTATGTGATTGGAGAAAAATTGGACCAAGGAGGCTTTGGGTCTGTCTTCAAGGGAAGACACAATTCCGATGGCCTACAGGTTCTGCTCACTCCTCAAATTTAATTTTAACAGTCATTATTTCTCCTCCTCTCTTTTCATTGCTAGAAATATCAATATCTTTTTTCTTTATGTGTAGGTGGCCATCAAAGTTGTGTCAAAACAGGAAACCAGTACCGAAAATCTCAGAAGTGTAAGTGCACCTACTTATAGTAACATGTGATGGTCACAAACAGCCCCATGAGTTTCTCCCCATGTTCTTCACCTCACCATCAAACTCTACTTTACTGCAGCCTGTTGACTCAAGGGCCGTGCCTGCAGAAGTGGCTCTGATGCAAATGGTGAACCAGCCACCTGTCTGCAAGATCATCATCCGGCTCATCGAGTGGTTTGATGAGCCAGACCAGTACATCCTGGCCCTGGAGCGCCCTGACCCTTGTGTGGACTTGAGGAGCTTTCTGGCCACCTTAGCAGGTTACGCTGATGAAGAGACGGCCCGAACCATAATGCTCCAGGCCGTGGAGGCAGCGAGCCAGTGCAGCCTGCGGGACATTAAACTGGCAAACCTTCTGATCAACACAGACACCCCAGAGGTAAATTGATTGACTTTGGGTGTGGTGAAAAGATCAAGAGAATGGGGTACACTCAAATTAAAGGTAAATAGAAATGCTAATAGCTCCCCCTTATTGAGAATCTCTAGCCTGGTAAAAGTGAGAGAGTGATTGAGTTACCAAATAGTCCCATGGAGAATTGTGTGTTTCAGCACAAGTTGTAAAATGGATTTTTGTGCTCACCTGTGCTTCTTTCTTTACTTTATATTCTCAGGCACATTCCTGTACTGCCCTCCTGAGTTTTATCTGGAGCACAGGTATCACGCTGATCCTGCTACAGTTTGGTCACTTGGTGTCCTGCTATTCAGGATGGTTTGTGGATACTTTGCCTTTTTTGATAAAATGGACATCGTTCAAGGGCGTCTGAAATCCAGACGTGGCCTATCTCAGGGTAAGATAAATGGAAGCATCCAGGTAGATGAGGCATATCTAGTAACTGAGTACAGAGGAACAGAAACTGAAAACTTAACCTATAGTTAGAGGGGAATATGCAGGGTAAAAGCTGAAGAGTTTGCAGTATGGTATGGATAAATGTCCTTAAACATGTATGTTTAAATTAGTGTATTTTTCATGTTGTTGTTACATCCCACCCTTTCACCGGTAGTCCTTCTGTTGTGGTTAATGTTGTGGTTAAGCTTCTCTCTCACATCCAGTCTCCTCACTCTGCACAGAATGCTGTAATCTGATTGAATGGTGCCTCCAGCATGACCAATCCAGGAGGCCCAGTTTAGAGCAGATCAGGCAGCATGAGTGGTTCCAGCGCACCGTCTAAGCCTAGGATGAGGTTAGCCAGGGAGGCTAGGAGAAGAAGCAGTAAGCCTAAAATATCTAGTGACAAATAAATAGACAGTGTAGTGAAAATTATGGATTAAGATTTTTAAAATGAAGATGTATTTCAAAACAGCCTCAGAAGTGCCTCTGACTATTGCAAATCTTGGCTTATGTTTCAGGTTGTGAGGGGCAGTTAAGAGGAGATCACAACAGCAACAAAACACTTCACCATGTGACCCCAGACAAGCAAACAAGCAAACAGCAGTGACAAAAAAGGACAACGCCATGACATTTGACAGCAAGAAAAACACACACACACACACACTGAACAGGTCGCCAGTCAATCACAGGGCGCGAGAAAAAACAATGACACAAAAAAGACAATAACACTGAAAGAACACAACAGTTAAAAATCTGGCAGTATATTCTAGATAAACAGATTAAATTAGTTGAATATCTCACAATGACTTCAGCAGTCATTGATATTTGGAAACTTGGAAGCTCAAAAAAGGGCTCAAAAACGTTTAATCCAGAAATTTATACAAATACATTTTACCTACACAATTAACGTCAATGACCGCATTGACGAGGCACACATTAGGAGCGGAGTTTGCCTTTTCAGTATATGGAGGTAAAGAAGAAAACCCAGATTCAGAATAAAAACTATGAATAATCTGATAATCAGAAAAATAATGTATATCAGCTCTGATCAGTTAGGCCGATAATTGCTCGACCCCTAATATTTACAGTTGTGAATATGCATTACTAACATACAAATTCAAATGCAATTTTTTCCATTTGCATTTCTCTGTATAATGGCTGGAAAATGTTGTTGATGTGGAAAAGCAACGTGTTTTTGACATTTCACAAACTAAACATACTTGTTTAGTTTAGCTTTTGATAATAATTAGCCTTCCCCTTTAGACAAAGGCAGGAGATCCAGGGGTTCATGGACACAGAGGCTTATGGTAAACTGAGATGTTGACCCACCACTTCACGCGATCACACAGGTTTGTTGACAGTGGAGTGGGGTCCCAGTGTCTCAGGGTACACTCATTTCCATGTCACCTTCTGGTTCTCTCCTTTTAGTTTATGCTGTTATAATTAGATCTGCCACGGTCACCAGCCACACTCTGGGAGAAAGAAAATATTTTCTGCAGTCATACTCCTGAGCAGAACTAATTTTGTCTCTTTATTCTTCCTGAGATAATGACTGCCCTCCCATCCTGCTGAATGCTGTTGGAAGACTGACCATCAGGGCCTCCTCCTCACCATCACCAACCCACTCTGCTGTTCATTTGTGCCAACTGCAACACCCTCAGTTACATCACTGTGCCATCCAGATGTACCAGCATTTAGATAGGATGGGACCGTTTCAGCTCACTCCCACTTTTCATAAAGACTCTAGGCTTAGGGTTAGGGTTAGGGCCAGGGCCTCAGTCAGAGACTGCCTCTAGAGACTGCCTCAGTCAGAGTCTGCAGTTTCTAAGGTTTTACCATCCAGACTTCAAACAGAGATCCTCTTAGCTTTTATTTAATATTTACCTTATTAAATTGTAAACACTGATTGACCAGAGGAGGATGGGTCTCCCCTTGTGAGGTTCCTCCCAAGGTTTCTTCCTCCAGTCTGAGGGAGTTTTTCCTTGCCACTGTCGCCTCTGGCTTGCTCACTGGGGGATATATTTTGTAACGGTATGTTTTCAAACTTCTGTAAAGCTGCTTTGTGACAACATTGTTGTAAAAAGTGCTATGCAAATAAACTTGAATTGCATAAATGGCCTGACTGACACATTTAAAATAGGTAAAACAATTTTCCATTTGCTTTTCCTCATCGTTTACTGTACACATTTATTCATAAACGTGTAAGGAAATCAAGCAGAATGAAACACGCACACACACAGGAAACACCCTTGACAGGTCACCATGGGGGAGTACCTTAGTAACATGCTACTTTTTATAGTTAGCTACAGTTTTTGTAGCTAACAGCTGTAGCGATTACAGGTTTATGAAATGTAGCTAACGGCTGTAGCGGCTACAGGCAATCCGCTCAAAATCTGAGGCTGAAGTCCAGTTTCTTGTAAAATGTTTCTCAATATTCAACTTTTTCAGAGGCTGAAGTCACTTTTCAATCTCCTGCTTCTCGTTCGAATTGTCCTGTTCCACCTTAAATGGTGCCTGAGGCGCCAGATTGTACTGCTGCACCATTTAAGGTGGAACAGGGGAATTCAAACGAGAAGCAGGAGAAATGTGTTAGAGCTGTGTGTTATAATGATTTTATAGGAAAGGACGATTATTATTATTTTACCTAGAAATCTAGTTCTGCTGTGGAGCTGCAGCAGTGGAGAGATTATTCAGGCCTGATACTCACCCCAAACAGAGCCAGAGTCACTGATGAGGATTTTGAGGCTGAAGTGCTGCTGAAGTTTAACAGATGACTGAATGTCATGTCTGTATCTTACTGAAATGTTCAAACTGGAGCAGTTTTATTTCAGCAGTTCACAATGCTTTGTCATGCTTTGCACAAAGTTATGTGTTTTGTATCCAGTTAGTTTTGTTGATTTTTGTTAGGAAAAACCTGGAATGATTGACTTTGCCTTTACTTACTCTGAATTTTTCTTGGATATCATGTCTTTGGGTGTGTAAGTTTGATTGTTGGCTGCACTTTTTGGTGATCTTTTTGTATATTTGCAGCTTTTCAATTGTGAGTTTCTTTCTGGCACAGGATTAAATGCAGTGTCTTGTTCACACTATCAGTTGGGCTTGTTTTGACCCCCACACAGACACCTGGAGAACATGCCATCTCAACACAGAGGGGACGCTGGGCACCCAGCCAGGGAATTTAACCCTTCTTTCTGTGCCATCAATCACTCCTTGAACAGAACATCGCATTACATCAATTAAGTACCTGCACTTGTGATAGCCAATAAAACTACAAATACAGCCGCAACCAAATGTGCTAATCACAAACCATCACTGGATGAACTGAGTAACTGAAACCCAAAACACCACAGTGGATCATGGTGGGGATTCCAAAATGCATTATTTGTGTGTCTTTGTGGTACAAATAACCAAAATAAGCAACATTCATTAGAAAAATAAAAATGAACAAGAACTAACACAACCTCATGGAACAATGGGAAGCTCTGCCCCCATCACTACAATATTCAGAGGACCGCTGCCCAAGCCTGCACAAACCACTACTCACTTTCCCAAAATGCTCTGCAAATAACATCTAATTACTGTGTAATCCAACAACTTCTCTTAAAAAACACTTGATCTTTTTCTTCCAGAATGCGTCGTGTTTTATTCAGGAGATAACTGCAGTGTTTCTGCTACACTTCAAGGTCGACCCCATCTGCATCCACCCTTCTCAGTAACGACAGTTTCCATCAGACATTTTCATCAGTTCTTTAAATGATCATTTTATACATATTTTAATGATCATTATCTAAACAAACAATATGAGTAAAGACAATTGAAATTGACAATGTAGCACAAACCTGGAATTCCCAAGACTCTCCTGCAAATTGCAAGATGGTGGTCACAGTAGTAGAACACTTGTGACTTATTGAATCAGCCAACCATTTTCATCGGTGTGCCAGTTCATCATCTCTGCATTTCATATTATTTCTTACTTTTTATTACACTGAAACTCCCACCGAGGCCTACATCGCTCTTTAATGGTTGAATTAGCATATACAGTGTGCACACACATTTATGCAAACAGCGCTGTTTGTTCGCATAAATCCATAGCTAAGCAGTACAATGTAGCTTTTGAACAAAGTATTTTGAGGTAGAAAAACTGCCTAAAAGACCTGCAGCCCCCTTAAAAACCTTTCGGAAAAGTTAAAAACTGAAGTTTTATGCCAGTTCTAAAAGTGGCAGTTCCACATTCGGCTCCCCACTTTTAGATTATTCACATCATGAGACACGAATCCTAATATTTAACGTCTTGCCTGTTCTTGACCTGAGGTCAACAAGACCTGTCGGGAAAACATGGAGGATGGAATGATAGGAAAATACAGGAAGGGTCTCTAACCAACAGGAGCAAGGCCAGCTTGAACTTTTCAAACAGAAGTGGACATACACATGTAAGGCAGGTTCTGATTAATGGATGAAGGGAAGTTCAAAAAGGCCTCAGTGGACAGAGGAATAGACTCTAGAACCAAGTAGTGTTTGCTGACTCTATGCTCATATCAAAGTGCAGAGCAACTTTGATGCTGGTTCAGTGAAGGCCCTTCTGGATGAAAAGATCTGCGAGTGGAAGAGCGCTGTTACACTTCTGTCCTTTGTTAGATGTATATGAGGCTACACAGGCGATGTGAAGGATGAATGGATGCCTTTGAATGAATGAGTCAAAAAAAATTAAGAACTTACATGTATAAGAATGAAAACCATATTTGATTCCAGTTTGGCACCTTTATGTATTTATTCATTTGAATGAAGTCTTTCATGCTTGATTATACAGAGAGTATACGCTAGAGGTAAAGAGATGTTAAAGCGAAGCATGCCTTTGGTCCAGACTGAAAAGTCCTTCTGAAGATCCTGCAAACAAGGCCAGAAAATGACTGGGGATTAGCCATCATCCTCCATCATAACATGTTTGCACTGTTTAATGAACCCACTGTTGTTTGTGTTTTATCTGTCAGTGGTTCTTTGTAAAGACTACAAAGGCATCCTGCTTTGCCATTCCATGATTAATTTCTTTTTAGTGGGCCTCTGTTAATTCATTTATTTCTCAGGATTTCTTCCCCCAACTTCATCAGGGGAAAAACTGTCTGTTGGACCAGGAAACATATCATCTTCATATTGAAGCCATGTAGAGAGAAGTAGGGGACAACAGAAACAGATGCACTCTGTGGCCAAAAGCAAGCTGATGGCCTTCCTAGTTATTGAGTTCAGGAGTTTCAGACACACCTATTGCTAACCACTGTATGAACTCAAACACATAGCCATGCCATCTCCATAGACAAATACTTCCAGTAGAATTGGTCATACAAAATGTAGCAGAGTTTGCCACCTTTGTCACATATAAGTTTGTAAAATTTCTGCCCTGCTAGATCTGCCCCAGTCAACTGTAAGTGCTATTATACAAACTATATACAAACTATTATATACTATTATACAAACAGGCTAGAAATGAATTCAAAGTGGCTAAAAGAATTTATGCTGAAAAATGGGTTTTCATCCAATGACTCTGCATCAGTGTGACAAGGCCCTGCAGACATTACAAACTACAAAAAGAAACCTTCTATTGCGGATTTGAGAGAGACAAATTCATATTCCTTAATTATTCCAGCCCAAAATCATCAGCTTCCATCATACCTCTGGCAACCCCCTCCCCTCCCCCAAGACACTCAGGCTCCACATAAGATTGTGAAATGGATATGAGCCGGCTCCTCCAGAGACATAAGACCAGGAAACACCAGGTGCAGGAGGTGTTTCACCCTCCTGTCTAAGCCTGGGCTATCCAACTGGCTGCAGTCTTCACACAGATCTTCAGTAGAACCTTGGAGCAGTGTGAAGTCCACTGCTACTTCAAACACTCCACCATCATCCTGGTCCCCATGGAACCCTTCAGCACAGGACTGAATGATTACAGGCCTGTCACTCTGACATATGTGGTCCTGAAGTCCTTTGAATGATGGGTGTTGGCTCACATGGAGGATGCCACAGGACATCTGCTGGACCCCCTGCAGTTTGCCTACTAGACAAACAGGTCAGTGAATGATGTAGTCAACATGGGACTGCACTACATCCTGCAACACTGCCCAGGGGCAAATGCCATATCAACTGAAAGACAGGAGACAGCAGGTATTGCTGAGGGAAGTAACTTCTGGTATACAGACAGTTAGCACTGGTGATCCTCAAGGATGTTTAATATCCCTACTGCTCTTCATTTTCTCTACACCAATGACTGCGTACAACAGAGGACCAGTGATACTCGTGCTTTTTGTTGGAGTCTGTCTAGTATTAAGTGCATATACACTCATCATTAGGTACACCTTGCTAGTAAAAGGTTGGACCACCTTTTACCTTCAGAACTGCTTTAATTCTTCATGGCATACTTTCAACAAGGGGCACCAACAACCACGCCACGTTCAAAGTCACTGAAATCACCTTTCTTCCCCGTTCTGATGCTCGGTCTGCACTTCAGCAAGTTGTCTTGATCACCTCTACATGCCTAAATGCACTGAGTTGTGGCCGTGTGATTGGCTGATTAGCTATTTGTGTTAACAAGCAACTGAACAGTACTGAAGTAGCCTAGTAGGTATATCAACATCTTATGTCAACAATAACTGAACTTTAAATTTAAAAAATTATAATTCAGTAATATTTCAACAATATTTATTGTTGGGTGAATGTATGGTGCAGAATTACATAGTGCTACCACTAATCTTTTGTCGAGTGGGCTTTTGTTCAGGGTCAGGGCTCAGCTCCTTAGTTTCTGTGAAAGGTAATGTTAATGCTACAGCATACAAAGACATTTATATGCTTCTAACTTCGTGGCAATAGTTTGGAAAAGACCTTTCCTGTTCCAGCACAACTGGCCCCTGTGCAAAGTGAGATCCATAAAGATCTGGCTTGAAGAATTTCCTGTGAACTCCAATGGCCTGCACAGAGCCCTGACCTCAACCCTACTGAACGCTTCCGGGGTGAATTGGAGCATTGATTGGAAGCCAGGCCTTCTTGTCCATCAGTGCCTGGCCTCACAAATTATCTTTTGACTGAATGGTCAAGAATGTTTTGAGAAGGAAAGCCTTCTCAAAAGAGTGGAGGATGTTATGGTTGCAAAGGGATAGAGAATGGGATGTATAATGGTGATATTGTGTACATAGAGACAAAAAATATATATAGAGAGAGAACAGCATAATACAGAAAGAAGGAGAGAGTGTGCTAGCACAAGATAAAGAGACAGAGAGAGAAAGAGAATAAAAGAGAAAAAATGCATGAGCCCATCTACTATGCTCGATAAAAATAATCATTTTAAGGTTTTAAAAATTTGGTTGTTTGACTACCAAACAGTAAGTTAACAGAACAACATGTGTTCACTTCTGTTCAGTCATTATTTGAAGAACAATAAAAAAGCCAGATTAGTTTTTATAGTGTACATAAAAAAATCATTTCTTTATGCCTGAGCCAAGTCCTGTGTTTAAAACTGTTTACCCGATATTTTTATTACAGCCCGGCAGGCTTGGGTTTTTTGGCGCAGTTTTAGGCAAGAATAGTTTTACTGCAATCACTATTTACGTTTTAAATATATAATTTAGGGGTGCGGGAAAAAGTTGATTCTTCGATGCATCACGATGAACGATCCAGGATGGGAATGATTCTGAATCGAGTCATAATTGTCAAAAATCGATTTTCTAAGTATTTAATTAATAACGTAATGTTGACGGAACGTAAAAAGTCGGAACTTGGGTAAGTGCAGCACCTGCACAGTCTCTGGTGGCACAAAAACACACACGGATGAGTGAGAAATCCCTCCAGCTCCCTCTGCATTAAAAGCCTGGTTAGGTCAGGAGTCATAAAACAAATCTTAAGAAGAGACATTTTGTCCTTTCAACAAAGGCAAACCACCTTGGGAGCCACAACATTTAATGTCCAGTATGTCTCAGTATGTGCTAGCGTCCTAATATATGCTAAAAAATATAAACGAGAGCGCAGACTTACTTTGCTCTGCTTTAAGGTTTTGCTCAGCTATTGTTTTTCTTACGTCTCCACCAGAAAACTTTTCCTCAAAAGTAGAGCAGCATATTGTAAAATGTCTCTCAACGTTCAACTGATTTATGAGGCTAAAGTCGCTTCTCATTCTCCAGCTTCTCGTTCAAATTTTCCCGTTCCAGCTTAAATTCTGCATGAGGTGCCGAATATAACTTCTGCACCATTTAAGGTGGAACTGGAAAATTCGAAAGAGAATCAACTTCCTCTTCTCAACTTTTTGGAGAGAGACAGTCTCTCGTTGCAGATTTAACGTACCAGGAAATCAACTACACTTATAAATGAGAATAAGTCCATTCATCCGCTACTGATGAGGCAAGACTTCGCTGCCATGTGACCTGCAGTCTGTTTCTCAGTCGTTGAGAACCAGGGCTTTTGCGCTATGTTGCACACATTGGAGCGGAGATTCAGCGTCTAGTCAGGAAAATATTTTACTACCACTCTCTATAACAAGACCACAACCAAAGTTATAAAATCACTAAAATAAACGGACAGAACGGCTGTAATGTGCTGGACACTCACTGCCGATAGATCTTCACCCAAACAGCCCATTTTATCGCAGATGAATGGCAGCAGCGTCTCAGTGAGAGACCCTTCTAGTCTTGCCACATCACTTCCATTTGATTTATTAATCAAAGAATTTAGATATTTAAAGGAAAGTATTTGTAATGATCCATAATGCTTTTACATTATGGATCATTACAAATACTTTGCTGTAAAACTACCATGTCCTCAGCCATTAGGAAAATAGAAATCCTGTGTAGAAAAAAAAGATGCATCGATAATCGTTTCATAATCGCATCGCAGCCCTCTGAATCGTAATCGAATCAAATCCTGAGGTGCTTAAAGATTCCCACCACTAATATAATATATAACATTATAATATATAATATGACATTATTGGGAAAAACATGTTCTTCCATTGTCTGTTTCAGTTTATTCCCTATATTTTTGTGATTTTGCTTATAAGACACACCAATCCACATTCCTGAATCACTGCACCTTTCATTGATGTGTAAATCCTCATATTAAATAAAAAGTAGGAACCATCCATTTTACACATTAATGAAAACTGTGGGACAATATCACAAAGGAATTCTACAATGACCTGGGCTGAGTCCCAGATCTTTACAATGCCCCTAGTATATGTGACAAAAATGTGTTTAATAACAACGGAAAAGATCTGCTTTGTAAACATCATTGACTGTGCAAAAAAGTCAGATTTACCTGGCAATTGAAACCCTTGACTTTCCTGCAGTGTCTGCAGTGCTTTGTAAAATGTTTGCCTTGATTTGCTTGTGCAGCACTTTGAGTTGTAATATATTATAATAAGTGAAACATTTTACATGATGTTTATGACTTATAAATATCATCCATTACAACATTTCCTACAGGGCAATGTCTCCTTGCTCCGAACTGTTAGCACTGGAATATCAACAGAAAAGCAAAGACAGCCTAATTAACAAATCAAAGTAAAGAGCTAAAATATGTCATGAAATGCTTCATTGTGAATACATGTTAAATTCAGTGCTCAGGTGGAAATACTATCGTTTGGGGCTTTCTCACAACGATATCCAGGAAAAAAACATCAACAGCAACAATAGCAACAACTACTCTCATGGCAGTAAGTACATAAATGAGGAAAAAATAAAGCAGGAACATTGCCTCTCTCTTTTACACTTCGTTAGTGTAACATCTTATGAAAGAAACATTAGAGTCATTAGTGCATGTAGTTGAAAGTACATAAAAGGCACAAGACTCGAGGCATTGCCCTTATCATTAGGATCCCTGGCAATTCCACAGCCCTCCATGGCAGAGAGTTTAAGAGGGCATAATTGGTCTCACTCGCTCTGGGTGTGTAGGAGGCCCCACGCTCTCTTTGTCGCTCAGTGTGAAGCCAGCCAGTGTGGGTGGTTGTGAGCTGATAGAATAGAATTCGCATGATAGTGTTCTCCTCCAAGCATGTTGAGCTGGCCAATGACATTACCAGCATGACCAGTAGTTTCAAAAGATTAGATTTCACAGTGTTTGCTGAAATATTGGTCGCTAAAGACTGAAGGCAGCTGTAGCTTCTGGCGATGACCTGTTTGTATACTCCGGGCCACAAGGCGACAGGAGTAGAATTCGTAGCAGTAGTACTGTACTCTCAGGAACACCATCTGCCATTGTCAGAAACTAGAATCAGAGGGGTAGAGTCACTAGAAGCATGATGATCTATTTGAAAAATTTCAATCTGGTTTTCGTTTGCATCATAGCACCGAGACTGCTCTTCTCTGTGTCCTAAATGACCTTCTCCTTTCCGCGCATACAGGTTGCATCTCCATTCTTTTGCTTCTTGATCTCACTGCTGCTTTCGACACAGTAAATCACAATGTTCTCTTAACTAGGCTCACTGAGATTGGTCTCTCTGGAACCGTACTATCCTGGTTCCACTCGTATCTGACTAACAGGCTTCAGTTTATTTCAATTGGGAACCATTCGTCTGACACAGTGCCCATTGAACATGGTGTCCCTCAGGGTTCCGTCCTTGGTCCCCTTCTTTTTATAATCTATATTCTCCCCCTCGGTTATATTTTTCGTAGTCACAATTTACACTTTCATTGCTATGCTGATGATACTCAGATCTATCTCAGCTTCAAACCAGCAGCACTGTTTCCCCCACCCCAGTTAAATAGATGTCTTACTGACCTGAACTCCTGGCTTAGGGCAAATTTTCTTTCTCTAAATGCACACAAAACCGAGTTTATAGTTACTGGCTCCAAGTCAACTGTTAACGCTCTCAAAAATCTTGCTCTCACTGTAAATGATATTACAATCACTCCATCTGTCACTGTCCGAAACCTAGGTGTTCTTTTTGACCCTTCTTTGTCTTTTGAACTGCACATCAAGTCTCTGTCTAGGTCGGCATTTTTCCACCTTCGCAATATTTCACGTATCCGTCCTTTACTGTCCCCGGCTGCAGCTGAGTCTCTGGTCCATGCTTTTGTTACTTCTCGCCTGGACTATTGTAACTCATTGCTCTATGGGCTCCCCGCTAAGTCACTTAGGTTGTTACAATTAGTGCAAAATTCTGCAGCACGGATTCTCACATACACTAAAAAATCTGAGCACATTACTCCTGTTCTTCAGAGACTTCATTGGCTGCCCATTACTTTACGTATTCGCTATAAAATTCTACTTCTCACATTCAAGGCACTTCATGGCCTGGCTCCTGCATACTTACTCGAACTTCTAATACCCTACAAGCCCACTCGTAACCTCAGGTCTTCGGAAGCAGGCCTTCTAGTGGTCCCTAGGTTCAGGCTCAGCTCTATGGGTGGTCGTTCCTTCAGTGTTGCGGCCCCCTTGCTCTGGAACTCTCTTCCTCTCTCTCTTCGCTCTACCTCTTCTCTTTCTCATTTCAAATCTTTATTGAAATCTCATCATTTTCTCCTTCATTTTTCTCCTGAATCTTCCCGGGCCTTGTGTAAGGTGATATGCATTTTGTAAAGCGACCTTGGGTTTTGTGTAAAGGCGCTATATAAGTTCAACTTATTATTATTATATTATTACTAGAAGCAAGAGAAGCTTGATCATGACAGAAGATGGGTCAGGAGCAGGGAGCTGGATCCACATTGGAGGCTGAATAGGTTGACTTCACAGAACCTGTGACTGATAAGACCAGGACAATAGATTGGTTGGAGATGTAGGTTGGAAACAGAATGCATTACCAAGAAAAACAAAATTCCACAACAGGATTCTGGTGCTGGGCTGGACAAAACCCTAAAGCAGTGGTCTCCAACCCTGGTCTTGAAGCCTTCCTGTAGAGTTTAGTTCTAGTTAGTTAGTTAAAGCAGGATTGTAGGTACCTGAGACTGCTGTACAGTGGAGAGCATGGAGCAGGGATGAGTGTAGAGATTTCCAGAGCAGGGGGGCACAGGATCAGATCTCCTTTCAATTGAAATAGTTCCAGGGATTAGAATCGGACTGAAATGCTTAAACTCAGATAGTGGAGGAAATTGAACCTGCTGCCATGGACATCTAGCATAATATTCCAAGTATGCATCAGGCCCTACTGACTCACATCTCTGCTGATACAAGGTCAAACAGAGGTGCACTAGGAGACACAGGGCTATTTATACATAAACCCTAATGACAGAATCAACAGGACACAGATGAAAAATTATGACAGTGATGAGCAGTGATGAGGGACAAAGAGCCAGGGCAGAGTCATAATGATTCAAACTTGGGCAGAGCTTTTCTGAAATGACAGAGGCTGAAGATTCCCTCTTTAAGGCCTCAAAGGGCCCATGTCCTACCATTTTTATTGGATTTTATATTTTCCCTGAGGTCATGGCTCATTTTCATGGGTTTATTTTCCAACTTATCTTTATCCCTTAGAATTACACAGGCTGTTGTGTTACTGCATCTACTGCATGTAAATGACCTCTGTTTTGATTGGCTGCCCTTCACTGTGTCTCACTCAAAAAGCAGTCAAGGGAGAAACTGTGTATGAGTGGGGCTAACCTGCTGTAGGCTGAATAGGCAAATATATGTAAA
Organism: Pygocentrus nattereri; assembly: GCF_015220715.1. Taxonomy (NCBI): domain Eukaryota; kingdom Metazoa; phylum Chordata; class Actinopteri; order Characiformes; family Serrasalmidae; genus Pygocentrus; species Pygocentrus nattereri. Next base: position 3,925,456 of record NC_051237.1, read on the forward strand.
TGTACTAGCTTTCAGCTAACAATTAATTCAAAATGGGATGTTTTTGTAGATTAATTTCCATATATGGAGCATACATTTCATCGCTGTCCAAATTAAAACAAGCATCTCCAAAACAGTAACTTCATAGGAGAGGGCAAAAATGTACTTTGTACAGTGTAAGTTAATGGAAAGTGTTTTTATTAAGTAATTTTGGAGCATTTCTATTGGAATTTCTATCATGAAATTTTCCCACAGGACAGCTGCCATGTTCAAATGATGCAAAAAAGTAAAAACCACAAAAAATGGAGATACATGTTTTCGACAGCGATGCTGTGTTTACATACTACATCAAGCTCTTATTCAAAAAGAACATTGAAGAAAATTCTTTTTACCCTCTTTCTGTAGCCCCTATAGTGGTCATTCTGCTGGTGGAATGGAAATAAACCTGAATATTTTTAATTGATATAATGAAATAAAATATTTTTCCTCTAACTCTGTCATATAATCTAGGATACTGTTGGCTGTCTAATGCTAACCACACACTAGAAGACTGAAAAGACTTTTGAAAGACTAAAGTCTTACACCCCCTCAGATCTAAAGACAGTGTCACGGTTTTTAGTCACAGACAATGATTTTGCAAACACTAGGAATCTTGCAGTGTCACTATTTCTAAGACTGCGACTAGATTTTTGAGATTATTCCGCTTCCTGCACCTGGTGAAAATTTCTAAGCAGATAAACACTTTTCCTTCCAGTATATCGTGGTACAGATGGGAAGACACGCTGGCTGGGCATGTGACGATCTAAGGCTCAGCGTAGGTCCCTGTAGAACTGTATACTCTGTCAGATCATCACCGAGAATTTGAATTAACCTGTAAAATGTGTAGTTACTTCTTAAATTTGATATAAAGATTTACACATCAACACAACATGCAGCGATTCAGCATTGCTGAGTGGATATAATGAACTAATCCACAAAAAGAAAGTGTAACAGGAAGCAAAGAAGAAAAAAGGAAAATAAAAACATTGATGATTCTTTAATAAAGTCATTCTTAAAGTCCTCTGTGCATTACCTTACATCACTGTTACGCTGGAGCAGATTTGCTGTTTTTACAGAGATTTCAGGCATGCACATTACATTTTCTCTGTCTCTCTCTCTCTCTCTCACACACACACACACTCTTTCTACTGTGCAGCGGGCGTATGCTCACCTGTAAGCACTTGGGCGCCCTTGGCGTGTCACTATTTGCATGAGCCAAGACTTAAAACGTACGATAATATTAAACACAGTTGATTTCATCATGGCATCAAGACGTTGGATATTTGTCTGCAACAGTGAAATCGCGTGAAATGTCATTTGGTGTAAGGCCGGCATAAGTGTAAAATAGTGTGCGTTGAGCTGCTAGTGAGCAATGATGGGAGGGCTGAGAACCCTCTTCTGTGAAAACAAATCACACCTCTTCACAAAGACCGCAATGCTGAGACAAAACAGAAAGCATAGCTGCAGCTTCCTGCAATCCTGCATGACTGCTACAATAACAGCGTTTAAACACAATAAAATGTTTAATAAATGTTGACTGGCTCACTAACCTATGAAGACAAAAATCTGCTTTGCTTCCAGTTTTGTAAATCATGCGTGTTTCCACTGAAATATATTCTATAAACATTATTGAAGGACAAAATTCTTTCATAGTTCAACCATGATATCTCCAAAACAAGGGGAAATTGCATTTTATGGCTTCTGTGAAAGAAGATAAAAAGAAAGCGAGAACAGGGAGGAGGCGAGATGATGAGAGCTCCTACTAAATGGAATAAAAACAAGTAGTGACAAGAGTATGCATGGTTCATTACAGGTGGAGAAGAAAGAAATTTGGGCTTTCTTTTAAATTTGAGTTACATGACTCCATTTCTCACAGAGTTTCTTCAGAGGAACTTTAATCAGAAAGAAGAGAGAGGGAGAGAAGCATGGCTTTAGTAAGTCACACTGCCATGGTTGCACAACATGCAGCGGTAATAAGGGCATGCTAAAGTAACATGGCACAAGACATGACCACCTCCTATGTCATGTGTACATGGGGCTACACAGATGGCAAGGATTTTATCATTTTTTATCATTTTTAATTAATAAAGTATCCAGCATAAGTGAAGAAGAGTCAAGCTAGACTCACAGAAACATGAGACATTCTTGAACATAAAAGATCTCATTTGAACAAGCCAACACGTAGCAGAATACAAAAGATCTTCCGTGTGAATTCGTTTCAAAGAGGTCTAAAGCAGAAACACTGGATTGGATTAAGAAAATATCCCCAATATTTTCCTGACACATTCTTTTAATATCATATTCTGCTAGACTTTTGAATGAGTTCTTTAATGAGTTGTGTTAAATCAGCCCTAGTGCATTACATTAAAAGTGAATGATAAGAAGAGGCGGTTCTGAGGTCACAAAGGCTGCTTTTCCACTGCACAAAGTATCAGAAGTTTTGGCACCAAAAAACTGGAACTATGCTTTTTGTATTGGCCATCAGTCCAAAAGGTTCCAGTTTTATGGGTTACTAAAGCAATGGTTCTTCAGGGTTCTTTCGTAAAGAGATTGGTTCTATTTAGAACTACAAAAGAACCAAAAAGATGGCCCTTCAAGGATTCTTTGGTAAAGAAAATTGTTCTATATGAAAACATATGAACACTCAAAGAACCCTTTACATGATTAAAGGGATCTTTGCATCATGAAAGGGTTCTTCGAATTGATGGAGAATGTGTTGTAAATGGTTTTCAAAAAGGTTCTATGTAGAACCATATACAACACAGTCTCCATCAATCTGAAGAACCATTTCACCATGCAAAGACCCTGTTAAGCTTGAAACGGTTCTAAATACCATACACACTTAAGAAAGATGTTTTTCAAGGGTTATTTAGTAAAGAAAATCTTTCTATATAGAACCATAAATGTTCAAAGAATGATTTGGATGATTAAAGGGTTCTTTGCATTGTGAAAATGTTCTTCAGATCAAACTCCACCCAATACCAAAAAGGGTTCTGCTGTTGTTATGATACGAACTTGTAACACTAGCAGTACTTTTTTTGGTATTGGGTATGAGGATGAAGTTGGGTGGGAGAATGCAGTTCCACTGCTACACAGCTCAGTGCTAGGGGGCTTTATACCCCTCTAGCCAATGCCTGGCATTAAGCATGTTGACCTTGTGTGTAGCTTCTCTAGAATGTCCATTTAAATAAGCCATGTTTTTTTATGGAGATTATACAAGCTGTGTGGACAACTATCAGCAATGGGTGCACCTTAAAGTTCACAAATTAGAAGGGCTGTCTGAGTATTTTTGGACATATTATATATTTTGATACATCAGTTCAACTGGAAGCTGTAGGAAATCTGTAAACAAAGTCAAATACATGAATGTTAGTATTCCTTTGCTTATTTTAGAGGTTTCGTTTCAGAAGGCTAAGAAGAATGTCTGTCACAGGTGATATCAAAGTGGGAGGTTTTTGTATTTTTCTTCTTCACACTGCAACAGCTGAATTTACAATCCCACCACACTGGGTTCACATCAGGTTAGAGCAATGCAAACGCAAGCCTGACCCTTTGTGACAATAAGGACTGAGCTTTCGGTCCAAGTACTCACATTTTCCACAGTGTTCTAAATATTTTGACATTTTGGCAAACAGCCTGCCAGCAGAAGTCAGTTGTGAGCTGCTTGGACATGGATGAGCAGAGACCACCCATAAACACTCAACCACTGTGTGGATAAATCTTCACGGTAAGCCTCATCTCACAGCCCAGCTATGGAACACTTCTCCTGGGCACAAGCATCATTAAAGCTGCTCTGATTGCTGGGCTCAACAGCTGAAAGCAGCAGAGTCAGTGTAGGGGAGCAAGGTTAAATCTAGGCTACTGACATGAAACAGAAGAAAATGTGTCTTGCTCAGCCGTTCAATTGTCTGGTGATTTTCACAGTATTTGCTGCGGATTGTGGAATGTGTGGTCATGTCTTTCCACACACAGTAGCATAAACTATAAAGACCATGATGAAGAAATGCTGTTGTTTCCCTCGGCTGACCTGCTCATAGCCACTTAAAATATAGTTCAAGTATACCAGTGGATCTGTGTTTGGTTCTGATTTGAATGATTTTCTCTCAGCATCCAACTTGCTAGTCTCGAAGGGCCCAGACATCTGGTACCAGCCCTGAGAAATTTTGGGCTAAACGTTGGCTGTTACGACGTCTAGGGTCAGGCCATAACAGAAAATGAGAGTGGGCTCTCTTCCCAGACCTGCTGCCAGACCAGACATCGGACACCATTAAACCAGAAAACTGCAGGTTTATTTTCTTCAAAAGCTCAGCGGTAAGGGATGTTGGCTTAGGGGACTGCTAACTAATCCTGAAACCAAAATGAAACAAAAACACAAAGGGGCTACTTAAAACCAGGTAAAACTACCCAAAACAAAAACAGCACTCCTCCTCTACTTCCCAGATGTTCACAGAGTCCAGTAGAGCTATCACAAATGTAACAATCGAAGTAAAGTGATGCAAAGTGAAGTGAAGCAGAATGGAATGAAGAGTGTTGAGCTGGTCTGGACAGGTGTACCTTCAGGTCAGGTCAGAGGGGAGAGAGCCCTGGACATCTCTCAGGCGGTGGCTTTGTAACCTCTTTTATACAGGAGGGTGTCTCAATGTGGCCAATCAGGGCACAAGGCTCATGAAGGGAATACTAAAAAGGGGAGGGGGGCATAACACTTGTCAGGGTGGGAACAAACTAAGTGTGAACTTTCTAAAACAATCCACTTGCTTCATGAAGGTTGAAGGTGGACTGATGGTGCACTCAACAACATTGTCTGCAAGACAACGAGCCTTTCATCAGCCCACAGATGTAAAGGTAATTATTGTGGCGGAAAAGTGTGGCCCCTATTTGATCATGTAGATGATGAATAATAAATATAATCTCCAAATGTTTAATATGTTGTACTGAGACATGTATTGTCATTACAAAATTACATCTATCTCCATGGGACTACCAGCTTGTGGAGCAAAAAATGTTAAGCTGTAAAATGTTTAGCTCAAAAGGCATTCCTGATTTCTCTATTTTACTTCTAGGGGTTGTACAACTGTTCAACTAGTCATTCAAAAAAGAAGTCAACTTGTTATTATTAGAGTAAAAAAAAGAGAGACACTGTTCTAGGCACCAGTGAAAAGTATTCTGTCAGCAAATTGCTACGAGTCACAGATCTTGGATTCTGAGGTATAAGATGAGCATTGCAAAAGAGCTTTTGTTGTGTTTCAGATAAGCTCAGACAATTTGCTCACAGAGATTACATTAAAATAGAGGGTCTGATCACATTAAAAGAAAAAACAGAGGGTCTGATATCTACAACATTTGGCTAAAATCACCACAGCTCTAACAATCTGGCCTCTTTTGGCTATTTGTGCTTTGTATATGGGTTTAATCAGACTGGTGGGAAACAGATTATTGTGTACCACACTAGGTGATTGTAGTAAGCCATTTAAATATCTCTTCACCTGTGAGATTCTTAGCTAGAGTTACTAGCCTGAAAAATATCAATGTTATCCCGTTTTTAAAAGTTTTTCAAGAATTTAGTTTAAAACCAAGTAAGTGAGTAATCACAGACAGCCGTTAAACCAGGTGGCCTTGTTTTCCTTGCGGACATGTCACTCACAGCCTGTGTGTGGTTGTTTTTGGCATGGTAGCCAAATGTGCCATAAGTCTATTGCTCAAGGTGTTCAAAATAAAACACAACACCTCATATACAGTGGTGTGAAAAAGTGTTTGCCCCCTTCCTCATTTCCTGTTTTTTTGCATGTTTGTCACACTTAAGTGTTTCGGAACATCAAACCAATTTAAACAATAGTCAAGGACAACAAGTAAACACAAAATGCTATTTGTAAATGAAGGTGTTTATTATTAAAGGAGAAAAAAATCCAAACCATCATGGCCCTGTGTGAAAAAGTGATTGCCCCCCTCGTTAAAACATACTATAACCGTGGTTTTTAACACCTGAGTTCAATTTCTCCAGCCACACCCAGGCCTGATTATTGCCACACCTGTTCTCAATCAAGACATCACTTAAATAGGAGCCGCCTGACACAGTAAAGTCCACCAAAAGATCCTTAAAAGCTACACATCATGCCGAGATCCAAAGAAATTCAGGAACAATTGAGAAAGAAAGTAATTGAGATCTATCAGTCTGGAAAGGGTTATAAAGCCATTTCCAAAGCTTTGGGAATCCAGCGAACCACAGTGAGAGCCATTATCCACAAATGGCGAAGACATGGAACAGTGGTGAACCTTCCCAGGAGTGGCCGGCCGCCCAAAATTACCCCAAGAGCGCAGCGACGACTCATCCAAGAGGTCACAAAAGACCCCACAACAACGTCCAAAGAACTGCAGGCCTCACTTGCCTCAGTTAAGGTCAGCGTTCATGCCTCCATCATCAGAAAAAGACTGGGCAAAAATGGCCTGCATGGCAGAGTTCCAAGAAGAAAACCACTGCTGAGCAAATAGAACATTAAAGCTCGTCTCAATTTTTCCAAAACACATCTTGATGATCCCCAACACTTTTGGGAAAACATTCTGTGGACCGATGAGACAAAAGTGGAACTCTTTGGAAGGTGTGTGTCCCATTACATCTGGCGTAAAAGGAACACTGCATTTCAGAAAAAGAACATTATACCAACAGTAAAATATGGTGGTGGTAGTGTGATGGTCTGGGGCTGTTTTGCTGCATCAGGACCTGGAAGACTTGCTGTGATAAATGGAACTATGAATTCTGCTGTCTACCAAAAGATCCTGAAGGAGAATGTCCGACCATCTGTTCGTGAACTCAAGCTGAAACGAACTTGGGTTCTGCAGCAGGACAATGATCCTAAACACACCAGCAAGCAAAACAAAAAGAAGACTTTGGAGTGGCCTAGCCAAAGTCCTGACCTGAATCCTATTGAGATGTTGTGGTATGACCTTAAAAAGGCCGTTCATGCTCAAAAAACCCTCTAATGTAACTGAATTAGAACAATTCTGCAAAGATGAGTGGGCCAAAATTCCTCCAGAACGCTGTAAAAGACTCATTGCAAGTTATCGCAAACGCTTGGTTGCAGTTGTTGCTGCTAAGGGTGGCCCAACCAGTTATTAGGTTTAGGGGGCAATCACTTTTTCACACAGGGCCATGATGGTTTGGATTTTTTTTCTCCTTTAATAATAAACACCTTCATTTACAAATTGCATTTTGTGTTTACTTGTGTTGTCCTTGACTATTGTTTAAATTGGTTTGATGTTCTTAAGTGTGACAAACATGCAAAAAGCAGGAAATGAGGAAGGGGGCAAACACTTTTTCACACCACTGTATGTAAGCTAATCATTAATCCATATTCAACTCTGACTCTGTTACAGTCAGCAAACCTGTGGTAATACTACATACCTGAGTAGTGACACCCCTGCACTGCAGCATCCCAGAGTTTGATAGCAGAATAGTATAAGAAAGAGGATGTTATGTGGATGATGATGTAGTTTCAGTGTTAGCTTCAATGTGTAAATAAGGTCTGCTCATTTGATTTTACTAAATCAGTTTGTAAAATCAATTTTAGTTGATGTGGTTGAGGTCACTCCTGACTTCCAGTGTTTGTTAGCTACAGTACGGGGCAGTCGTGGGCTGGAGGTTAGGGAACCAGCCCTGTGAACGGAAGGTTGCCGGTTCAATCCTGTCGGCTGGCAGTACGTGACTGAGCGCCCTTGAGTGCACCTAACTCCCAATTGCTCCCCGGGTGCTAGGGCTGCCCACTGCTCCAGGCAAGTGTGCTCCCTGCCCCCTAGTGTGTGTTCACTAGTGTTCATGTATGTGGGTGTTTCACTGCACGGATGGGTTAAATGCAGAGGTCTAATCTCACAGTGTGCTGACACAATGACAAATGGAATTGAATTCAGTAGCCTTGCAGTTCTAGTTCTAAAGTGCTAAAACTTGGACACCAAACATGTCTCACCTTGGCTGATCATCTGCACCTGGAAAAGCCATATGAATTAGAAGTGTTCTTTAAGTGAATGAGTGTATAAATAAAATATCACTGATATGAAGCATGTATTTTACTACAACTGGGTAAATATTCCCAGGCTACTTTTCTAGTTGTACTCTTTTTCTCCACTATTGTCTTCTCCACTACTGTCTAAATGTCCCATGATTTAACATCAAGAAGTAAAACAGATATGTAATCATCCTCCATTTAAAAATCAAAGCTTGCTGGTGTTTATTTTTCTTCAGTGCACTTAAAGCCTTTTTATTTCTCATAAAAGGTGGTAACACGTTACTCAAACTCTGCTAAATAACTTCAAAACCATTAAAAACATGACATAACCATTTCATAAGTTGTCATTACTGATTGTGTCCAGTAATATAATGTGTATGTTACCATTACCGTTAATTGTCATTACAGGTGTAATAATGTTTGATATCATGACAAACTAGATGATAAGGAAAAATGATCATGTGACATCATTTGACATCTGTCATCGCAGGTTTATGGTATGGTTATTGTCAATATTATGCAGCATTGTTCAATAAACCATTACCCTGTACAATAAAACATTACCCAACACTACTTGGACTGTATATAAGCCTGAACATCTCACGATCTTGAAGATCCTGCAGATTATGATCAACATACATGCACGTGTCTGCATGCATACACAGACAAATACACACACACCACAACCGTGTGCTAGATGACTCATTCGTTGCAAAAGCAGCCCCAAAGAACAAGAGTTGGACGCATCCCTTAACATTATCTGACAAATAAGTTCACTCTAAGGCATAAGTGATGCCAAATAAGTTCACGCAAACATTGCTGTGGATGATTTACACCAACCAATTCACTGCGAACTGAGATGTGACCCAGTAATGTCAGTTTTTGCCTTTATGGCATAGCTTGGGAGATGAAAACAGAGGAAGAATCACATACAGAGACCACGTGGCTGAAGTATTTTGTGTGAAATCCTGGTCCAGTCTGAGAGAGAGAGAGCGAGAGAGAGAGAGCGAGAGAGAGAGAGAGAGAGAGAGAGAGAGAGAGAGAGAGAGAGAATGTGTCATCCACTGTGCTGTTCTCACCATTTGCAACGTAATGAGGGACAAAGCAAGAAAGAAAGTATACACATTGCGACTAACACAAAAAGGACATGGCCACAGGCTAAAGAGAAGAGATTTCCACATAATCAAAGCTGACAGTTGCAGAGAAGGATTATGGAGATTTTATTATGTCTGAGGGTGCAGGGTGCTAAGAGCAGGCACACAACAAAGCAAGCAAGCACATGCATGCATGCCCATATGCCCATAAATAAAGTAAATTATCAGCAAAGACACGTGACATTAAAGGCGTGAGGAGAAATAGGAAGATTAGACCACTCTGAGACACAATCTAACGAAAAAAGTTTGGTGCTCCACTTTCTCGCACTGTTAAACTACTTTAAACATGCTGAACTTTCTTGCTTAAGACCTACTGTCAACAAAACTTTTTTTTAATCAAATCAAATCTTTCAGGTTTCAGATTTGTTCCCCCAGCTCTGCTCATTTTCAGCAAAGCATCACCCTGCTGGGAAATGCAGAGGCACTTTGAAATGTGTGTCACATTGAAAATCATAAATATCTGCCATCAATATCATCGTTCTTACAAACCTACCTTGGTGAGAATTCCTTGGATGAAACGAGATGAGTGAAAAAGTAAACTTTGCAGGAAAATGAACAAGCCACTATGACACACACACAGGGAAAAAAAGTCTTTCCAAAAAAGTATTAGGCAATGCATCATCATTACTAGCTCTGAAACATAATGTAGCCATGTCAAACCACACCTTACAGATTTGTGGACCTCATTAGCCCCAGCTACACAATGTGTGCTCTCTCTGTTTGGCTCTGTACTGGAATATAAAAACTAATAAGGATGAAAATCAATGCAGGCTGAAGTTTGTTAGCGTTTCACCTACACCACATGGTGGCATCAAAAAACTTTGTAAATGCTGCAAGAAACACTGGGATTGTGGGTTTTTGTCTGAGTATTAACCAGAGGAGCCCAAGTGGATCCGTTATGTTTCCATTAGAGCCATTTTACATCTTCTACATTAAAGGTCTGCACAGGTATGAGATTGTAGCCCCAACCTGGACCATACCTGTGACCTTGAGACCCAATTCGACCAGGCTCAACAGGTACTGCTGAATGTGAACCTCAAATCCAAACTTTAACCCACTCACACACACTAACACTATCAACTGTTGCAGATAGTTTTATGTTATACACTTTGCTTTGTTACTAAGAACTTGAGTTGACCAACAGAAAATGTCTTACTGTAATAAACTAGTATTTTACACATTTGTCATAGACCAACAGTTTTTATTATCAGTATATTTTTGTGGAATTTATCTTCATACATTGCATAAACCAGCATTTACTGTGACCTTTCCACCATGTAACACACCCCCATCTCATCATCCATTGTTTGATTGCAACTTATGTACTGTTTTCATTCAGGGCCACACACTCCTCAATTCTAGCGCTATTCTGGGCACAGCTGTAGAATCTAATAGTACTAGAAAGGTGGAAAGAAATAAAAGGAGTGTGATATATAGGTCATAAAAAGGTATTCCTTAGAAAATACTAACCCAAACCAACGTAAGCCTGTGAAATATGAACGAGAAAACTCCAAAACCGGCCCAAAACTTTATATTTTGTCCAGCCATGTCGGGCTCAGGTTAGGCAGCAGACCTCCATTCTTCAAATCCAGGCCTAAAGCCGATCCATATGCAAATGTGACACAAGTTAGAATTTACATTAATGCTCATTAAAAGCTGTAGATCCATAGGCTTTACCCAATGCACCAACAGGTAGTAGTAGTCCAGGCGGCAAGCTGGCCTTTCCATGCTCTGCTCAAATGCATTGGTAATGTTAAATATTGACAAAACTCTGTTACAACCTAATGAGAATTTGTAGTGCATGTGTTTTTATTCACAATGGCTACTTTTAGAATGAGTGTTTAATTTTTAAACATTGTTTATTTTGTACGCAATTGAAAGATCAGTTATAGGATGGATTGAACAGGGATATGGGTGAAGCATTTTAAATTGGCGATGCTGAAAAAAAAGTTGAAGTGTTGAAATTTTAAGCAGCATATAAGTGACACATGCATTGGCATCATGCAATATTTGCCTTTTTTTATTTTCATTTTTTAGAAAAATAGGAAAAATAGAATTTGCCATAATATGCTATAAAGAGGTGAGAGACAACAAAACACATATATCTGACACATTAAGCCGCTGGTGCACACCTTGATCACTATGTTCCCTTTCTCATGTTCTGGACGATCTTTATGCAAATAAGTTATGTGCAACTCCACCCTAAACACAACTTTAAAACACGCCCAAACAGGTCTTTACTCTGCTCAAGTTATTTGAAGATTCTATGTTTTAAACTTATTTTTGTCTGTTGCCATTAAACAATCCTGAACTTAAACACATGTAGTATTTAAGTAATCTAACCAAGCTACAGTAGCATTTGCATGGTGGTGAGCCCAATTTTGTCATTTTCATGCCTAGTTTTGATTAGCTGCAACAACATAGTCCAGTTCAGTGGTATACCATTTTAAACTGAAAGCTCATCATGTAGTGACTCTGAATGGCATGCACTAAAAATTGAATGAGATTTTTGCCCATGTTGCATAAATTTTCTCCAAACAGGCAGAAGCTGCTGCAAAAGAGCTTCTTTGTGGATGGAGCATGGTAAGTGAGTTGGGCAATAGCAATAGTAATGTTCTGAACCTTGTTCTATGGATGGGCTTACCAAACTAACTGCACTACACTACATCCACCTCTTCTTGACTTCTCATTGAAGGCCTAAGCCCCAACAGGCACTAACTCATGGCACCAAAGTCCAACACTCATTGTAAAAAGTCAGAATGGAAAGATTTAATCCAACATGTAAAAGTGAAACTTATCTCTTGATAATTGTATAAATATCCATTAAGTATCAAATGGTCATTTCTTGTACTGATGTCAAAGCAACAGCACGACCCTAGGCATGCCTCTTTGCTCATTACTGTGGACTTATGAAATGGCCATGGTGACCTTGTTCTTGTCTGAGTTAAAGGAATGAGAGTTTCTTAAATAAATGGACATGACGTGACAGGCAATTACAACCTCCTGTCCACCTGACCTCCCTTAGGCATTGTTAGTTTTGCTCATTTCACCACTTTTCATTTCAACTTTGCCCAGTGGTCAGACAGAAAGTCAATAGTGCCAGAGCACTCACATAGTCACACCGACTCTGACTCTATGCAGGAAAAATTGCAAGACTGACTGGAGCTACTAGATGGGAAAATGTAGGCTGCATCTGTTTTACATAAAAGTGTGAACTAAAAAGACAACATACTGTATATACTTCATCCTTTAACCTTCAGAGGAAAATCTCTATATCATAATGAACTTGCAAACAAACATGTTCAGTGAGCTTCAGCGAAGCCCTTTTAACTTTTTGTCAACATAACCACTCCTTTTCCCCAGTGAGTGTTCAGCTCCTCGTCTCTGCTACAAAGGCAGAAATTTGCAAATGTAAAGAGTGCCTCTCCCCAGGGCACCAATTAAAACTTCCTTTGGCTGAACGGCAGCTTGAATTCCATCATCCCGCTCCGTCTTTTTTTTTCTCTCTTTGCCATAACTTGTAACAAACTGAAAATCTGCACAATAGTAGCCTATTAAAACCAAGAGCCCTGGTGATAGAGAGGAGGGAAGCCACCATTAGTCATGTATTAGGTGAAAATTACTGGATAATTTCCAAATGTATAATTGGACATTGGGTACTTGGCAATCATTATCATACATTTTGCATGAATTTGGTTGCTGAATAATTTATTTCGTACAGTATACTTGAACAAGATATAAGGATCAGTAAATTCCATTAATGCACAAACAGAATTTCAGAAAAGTTGATGCCAGTCACAGTCTCGAGAAGTGATTCAGTTTGCCAGGCAAACAGGTGAAGTACTAGGCGTAGATTGGTTGTTGCACAAAAACTAAGATGTGACATGATAGGCTAGTGCAAGCTTTAACCATTGCATATTTTCAAAATTCAGACTTCAGGCTCAAGACTTGAACCTTTAACCTTTAAACCAGAAAAATGAAGCACAAACACCAATAAAAATGCTCCAAAATGACTTGGAATCAATCTCTTCATATTGACTTACATTAAAAATAAAGAATGTTTTTGCCCTCTTCTGTGAAGTTACCATTTGAGAGATACTTGATTTCCTTTGGAGAGTGATTATATGGTCCCTTTTGGAATTATAAGATTCTATCTGACATGTTTGTCAAAATTGAGTTATTCACATTTTCTTATTCTGTGCCAACTTCTTAACATTATGTGAGGTGTTTTTGAAGTTGTGTGAATGTTTGGAGTCTTTATCTAGAAAACAAAAAACTTCTGTCTCCAAAGTCAAACTGTAACTTAGTTCTATAGGGTTCTATTTTCAAGCCAATCAGCACTTCAAAAACACCCAAGAGGATCAATCAGATTCTACTTTTTTGCTATGTCACCGCTCTGATCAGTGACTGTGAAAAAGTTGATAAAACTTTGAGACATTAAAAACATTTTGCTGAAACTTTACCTGTCTTCTTGCAGTTCTTTAAAGAGTCTTACATGTTATAAATATAAAGTCTTAAAGGTAATCCAATTAAAGTAACCATTTTAATAGATGGGGTCTTAATTACAACACACATATTAATTGAATTAATTCATCCATCTATTCTTTTTCTTTTTTTCTCTCCCAAATAAGACATTTTGGTGCATTAGAGTCAACATTTCTGATAAAAAACAAAACCTCATCACCTTTACACTGATCTGCTACGCTTCTTTGCTGGGACAGTTTATATTCCTAACGTAAAGGAAACCTTAACTAATGTTTTCTACCTATAATTGACCACTGCACTGGGCTCAATATTTAGCACTACCTTTATATTTAATCTGCAATGCTCTTTGGAATGATAAAAAGATGATTTGACCTCAAACAAAAAAGAAATGTCAAAAAAATAAATAACAAAAATAAATGTCATACAAATGTCATAGAAAGCATTCAACTTTACGTCCTGATAGAAATAGAAACTCTAGTAGAAGTAAACAGTTGTTCTTTTCATGTTTTGCCATTGTTTTATAAGGAGTGTTTCAGCCTTGACTGTTGTTTGAAGAAAGCACAATAAAGGGCAGCTAATAAGAACATTGTTCATTTACAGGCACAATAAAAAAAAAACTTAATTATTATTTATTTATTATTTAAGGATAATGAGAGGCTTGAAAATGAATTCTGGACAGACATTTGGTAAACATGTTTATGTATATAGCTGTATGTGAAGCAGTATGACATTACCTTTGATATTTCTTTTTGGGCCACTGGAGGGGACGTTTGGCAGTGAGGGCAACATCAGTCAGCTCATTAGAAGTGAAACATCTTCAGCAGTCGCTGCATGCATGTTTAAAGGCTTGTGCAATATCATTCCACATTGTCATCCACACAATCAGCTACATTTGCAGATAGTACAGAAACAGTGTAACTGGAATTTTGTCATGACCAGCCACTGAACGGCTGTAAAATTAAAATATTGATCGCATTCTGTAGAAAATATCATGTCTTTCTGTAAGATGAAAACTGCTTTTTTCAAAGCTGAGAGCCATATTCAATATTTCTTATCAAGATATAAGCAACCAGAAAACCCAAGCTGGTTGAGTGGACTGTAGATTTTTACAATGTGAAGCCACAGCTGCTATTCTACCAGACTTCTGAATAGGAGCTGGAACACTGGAGGAGACTCATTATATACATATTAGCCTTCGTTATCATTTAAAACGATGTTTAAGAAGTCACTTAATACGAAGGGGTTGGCAGAGATTATGGAAGGAGAAAATTGAGGATTAATGTTAAGGCAATATCACTGTATCCTTTGATTCCTTCAATAAAGATTGTAATTCTACTAATAACATATTATATATAATAATATTCTTAAAGCGATAATAACATTAAACTTCTGTGCATTGTACATATTTTATAATCTGAATTCATCCAACATGTACACAATCCAACATACACCAATCAGGAATAACACTATGACCACCTCCTTGTTTATATGCTAATTGTCCATTTTATCAGCTCCACTTACTATATAGGTGTACTTTGTAATTCTACAGTTATAGACTGTAGACCACCTGTTTCTCTGCATACTTTGTTAGCCACCTGTTCTTCAGTGGTCAGGACCCCCATGGATCCTCACAGAGCAGGTACTATTTGGGTGGTGGATCATTCTCAGCACTGCAGTAATACTGACGTGGTGGTGGTGTCTTAGTGTGTGTTGTGCTGGTATGAGTGCATCAGACACAGCAGTGCTGCTGGAGTTTTTAAATAGCATTATACCCATAAAAGCCATTGGATGATCCAGGCCTAATTGGTGTATAATACATGCAGATGCATTGAATAGCATCATTGTAAATAAATGCTTACTTATTTATTGACAGTTTATACAAGTAATCACAAGATTCTAGATACTTGATCCATTTATAACCTTGCAATAAAGCATCTTTCCCATGTCATACATTAAAAACTAAGAAAGATCCACAGACCAGGAAGCAAATCGACTGTGTCTTCTTGTCTTAAGTATAATTTGGACAGGATGTATTTTCTGGACATATGTTCGTAAAGTGATGTCTATAATGTTTAAGACTAATTTTATGATGGAATATTGCCTGGGGTCATTTAAACAGTTTATTTTATAGAAGGTAAAACTACTATACTCTTTACACAGAGTGTGCTCTTTTAAAAATTACTGACATGAGAGATTTAGATGAAATTAAAATCACAGAGACTCTCTTGCTGCACCTGCCCATATAAAAGTAATTATGTCCAAACGGTTATTTAGGTGCAGGATGGCCCAAATTCTGCCTCCTTTACCTGCCAACTTTTCTGGCAGAGTAAATCCTCAATCAGCACTTCTCATCTCTCTCAATGCCTTCAGTGTGCCTTCTGGATGTCCATCTGTCTGTGGCAACAAGAAATTCAACAATGTCAATTTAGCTAATCAAACAGTGCTTGAGTGTTATTTATGTCCACCCAAAGCATTTAACACTCCCTCACAGATGGTGATCTTTAAATATAAACTGC
Source organism: Pygocentrus nattereri (assembly GCF_015220715.1). NCBI lineage: Eukaryota > Metazoa > Chordata > Actinopteri > Characiformes > Serrasalmidae > Pygocentrus > Pygocentrus nattereri. The sequence continues at coordinate 3,941,623 of NC_051237.1, forward strand.
TCATGTATAAGTCTATGTGTTACCCAACTAATATCTGAAATTGGCTGTTTCCTATATTAGTACTTAGTAGTTAATGTTTAAGCATTATATAAGGCAGAAAATCACAACATTTTGGATTCTAGTCCTGGCAGAAGGTCAAGATTCAATACTGTACACTTTAGCTGTAGAAGTTTATTGAGAAGCTGCTAATCCACACACACACATCTTCTAAGCCGCTTCTCCCTCAGGGTTGCGGGGGCTGCTGGAGCCTATCCCAGCTGTCATTGGGCGGAAGGCAGGATACACCCTGGACAGGTCAGCAGTCCTTTGCAGGGCAGACAGACACATTCACAACCAGGGGCAATTTAGCATGTCCAGTTGGCCTTTGGACTGTGGGAGGAAACTGGAGGACCAGAGAAAACATACAAACTCCATACAGAAAGGACCCTGGTCTCCCAGCCAGGGAATCGAACCCAGGCCCTTCTTGCTGGGAGGTGACAACGCTACCCACCGCACCACCAATTTGCTCAGAGGTCTCAATGTCAAGTTAGTATGAATATAAATTTGTATAAAGTTGGTCCTTAAATATGTTTTTTGTGGAATTAACAAAAACTTTTTTCTTAGTTAATTATTTTAAGTGGCATTAGCAGACAGACAGGTGCGAATTGTCATCATTGTTATTGTATTATCTTCACTACATGGTCAAAACTATGCTCCCATCTTTGGTGCAGTAACAGCTTCCGTTCTTTTGGGAAAGTTTTCCACTTTATACTGGAACATGGTCACATACATTTGCTTCCATACAGCCACAAAAGCATAATTAAGGTTGTGCACTGATGTAAGAAAAGACTTAAACTAACTAAATTTCCAAAATACTGTCCTGACTGTAGATCAACCCCAGAGGTGTCTTAACTTCTGTTTCTGTCATTTTATGCATTGACAGGCAGCATAGATCGCTACTACTATAACTGGCATAACGATTTTACTTTTATCTATATTGCATAATTGGTGCTTTGATTTGTGAGATGTTTTTCTAACTCTGCATTCTGAAAAAAACAGACGCTGAAGACACGATTTTCATCACCCTTTCTTATTACCTCCATGTGTTAATGTTAATGGGAAGACAGAGCGGAACATGTGGCTTTTTAATCCGAGGAATAACGTTAGCGAAGCTGAACAACGTTTAAGAACTGCTAACTGAAACTGCAGAGCGACGACACTCTGACGAACAGCAGGGGGCAGTGTCACAGTATTCATAACATCCAGTTGATGAAAACTTAGTTTTGTTATGACCTTTTCACAATGGTTATCGTAACTGTCAGGCAACTGACTACATTTGTTACATTATTTTAATCACATGTTTACATTTCAGCTATATGCATATCACTGGTTGTTTGGTAACAGGTCTTCTTTGATTGAGTAGATTAAGGTTTGATGAGATGAGATGCTTTGACGAGGTAAGATGAGACAAAATTCCTAAAATAAGCTTTGCTTCTGTAATATGAATTTTTGAAAAACCTCATCTTGACCTTGTCAGATCATTGCTTAGGATAAATGATGGGAAGTCTCTATAGTCCCGCTCCTGGCTCTTAGTCAGCAGTCCAATTCATCCCAAAGGTATTGGAAAAGGTTGAGGTTCTTTGCAAGTTAATCAGGTTCTTCCACACCAGATGGGGCAAAAGCGTCTTTAATCACTCTGTCTGCTCACTGCCAGCTCTTTTAGACACACCTACCTTGTTGGTCCACTTTGTAGGGAGGCTTATGAATAATGCAGAGAAACAGATTAACTATAGTCTGTAACTGTAGAACTACAAAGTGCACCTGTATGGACAATGAGTGTAGATGCAAAGTAGGTGTACCTAACAAAGTGGCCAGTATCTGGTATTTTTTGTGTTTTGTTTTGTCACCGCTTGGTAGCAAATCAGAAGATAAAATATTGAGATTTAGCTTAGAGACCATCCAACACCACGCTTCACTTGAGTCCCAAAAAACTGGTCTTGTAACATGAGGCCTGTGGATAAAAAGACATGTTTAATATTTTTATGTTATTAAGAATTGTAGTAAATGAATGCAAAGCTTTTACTTCATTCACTATATTTGTTAAACAGTAATTCAACATAAACACTAAACACAACTGTGTACCTGGAATTCTAAAGCTTGTATCTACCCTGTATTTAGACTAGTCATCCATATTATCAGGTCCACTTACCATATAGGTGCCTGAGATGTAGTTTTGTGATGGTTTTGAGAAGGTTTGGGTTAAATGTGTTTGTGTTAGAGATTCATGTCCCCACAGAATTATTACTATTTTATCATTAGAATAAAGAAAATGGTTCCGTATGGCTCCACAACAGAACTGGATTTTCAGGTAAAATAACATAATCAGCTCTGATGATAGTTCGACACAGTTTTAACGGTAAATCTTGCCATTTCAATACATTCTAATTCAATCACTGCTAGTTTTTTACCCATCTATAACTGTTATGCACTGTTAGAACCATTTGATGATGGTTTTAGGTTCTATGGTTCGACCTCAATACCAAAGCTGTGAACTTAGCTAGAAGCCTTCCGTCCCCCTGAGCCTTCAGCCGGCAGAGGGAAACTCAAATGACCACAGAGACTAGGTCTGTACTCAGAAAGCTTTTCCCGTTTATTAATCAGAATAGCAGAGTTTATATACACACAAATGGCATGATCTTCGCGTGATCATGCGACAAGACAATAGAGAGAGAGGATTGGATGAAGTAGAGTTATAGGTGGGCAAGGGCCCCCAAGGACGTTTATGACGTCTGGGTACATGGAGCCTAAACAACAGATAAGTGGTAGAACATTGCTGATCAACTTTGATTACAACTAACCATATGAACGCACAAAAATGAGCTGAGGCCTCTGTGTTACACAGGCCCTAAGGCCCAGTCCTGAACCCAGGACTGTGCACTGAGTATGTGCACTGTGCTCAGGAGTATGCACTGTATATATACATTAGGATCTAACATGCACCTTTTTCTTGAATTTTTACGAATTACGAGCAGCCCAAGCCAAAAAATGAAATATAGGGTTTTCATTTTACAATCTTAATGTGTTAATTGTGACCATAAACTCTCAGCTAGCTACATTTTTTGCCATGTTTGCAATGTTATGTGTTAGCTTGTAGCATGTGTGCTGCATACCTGAAATAGCAATGTTATGTGTTAGCTTGTAGCATGTGTGCTGCATACCTGAATATCTCAAGAAGTCAAAGTTACTCTGGTTCTCTGGGCTGTGCAACGTCTCATACAGAGATAAACAGAGCGGGCAGTTCAGTCTACGGCCGAGCCATAGCTGTCAGGACCTCTCCCTGCTCGCTCTGTAGTTTCATCTTTTGAATCTCATAAAACCCTGAGACACTTCTGAGGAGCTCGGAGTCCTAACGCAAGGCACTGATTACTGAAGTAATTGCGGACAGCAACCATTAATAAGCAGTGATTGAAGGGTTGAGAAAATAGCGTGGAGCTTGGCAGATTTTGATTGGCCATAATTCAGTGACAGAAAACAAATCAAGTTTCATATAAAAAAAAATGAGGCAAAATATTCTGTCCCCAGATTGAAGACGGACACCAATAATTTGGAGACAAATGGACTTATTTGCCTTCATAATCTCTCCAGCTGATTTCTGGATACGTTTAATCTGCAACGAGAAACGGTCAAACACTAAGTCGTGAAGTCAGCTTCTTGTTCGAATTCTTCTGCTCCACCTTAAGTGGCGCAGCAGTAACGTGATGCCTCATGCATCATTTAAGGTGTAACGGGACAATTTGAACAAGAAGCTGGTAAATGAGAATCGGACTTCAGCCTCAGAAAAAGTGAGACATTCAGAGACATTTTACATTTACACAAGTTTCCTGACTGAGGAGCGAGAGAAGCGACTACAGCTGACCTAAAGCTTAAAGCAGAGCAAAACAAGTCTGCGTTTACAGTCATATTATGTTTTTAGCCTATACTGGCACATCAGCACACACTGAGAGTTATTTACTGTCCACAGGTCAGTGAGGATTACACAGTCATCTCCAGCCCTGTTAATGACCGCGTTCTGTGGTTCCGAATTTGCACAGATTGCCTTAAGTGAAAATTTTCGCTATAGCTACTCAGGAATTTGTTACACTACAGCTATTAGCTACATTTCATAAAACTGTAGTGGCTACAGAAATTTGTAGATAACTACAAAAAGTAGCACACTACTTAGCTACTCCCCCATCCCTGTGAATATGTTCCTTTCATTATACAAAACCCAACCTTACCCTAACCCTCATTCATTTTTGACATGTTACTTAGAGTCTGTTGAGTTTGTTTAATCCAAAAAAGGACCACTCAAAACAAACTGTCACCAACATTTATGGATAAAATAGATCAGTCATTACATTATGACTACCTCCTTTGCAGTTGTTGAAGAAGGCAAAATTAGAAAGAACATAAATCATGTCCTTTACAAAATCTTTATCTATGCAAAGGTTCATACTAGACCTTTGATGACCTTTTCATTAATAAACTGCCCGTAAAATGTTAAAGAGAAATCCAGCACAGGCCAATCCTGCAAACATACACACTCACACAGTTTCCCAGATACTTCAGCATCTCTTACTCAGTCCTCCTGCTTGCCTCCTGTCACGTGTTCATTTCTCATACCTGTCACTTCAGTACAGTGCAGAAATTGCATCCCACATCATTATATTTCTGTGCTAGCTGCCATGCAGGCAAGGTCAGACTCATGGAAAAACAGCATTCATTTGTGACTGCATCATCTGCATGACAGCCCCTGTTGATCCTTCTCCAACATACCAAAACCAATCCCCATTCTACGCACTGCTTGGGAAGCAGGCTACGACCACATTATCTCCAGGGTCATGGGCCAAATGTGTGGAAATCAGTGAATCAGGAGATGATTGAGAAGCCCCCTTTTTTCACCTGTTGAAGGTCTCCTCATGGTGAGGACCTCCTACTGTCAAGCCTAGCTCTGATTGCAATCTGTCACTGTCATTGGCTGCATCATAGATACAGACTGTGCTACACAATGCAGCATGGAACCACAGCAATCACTTGTACATCTAAACGATTTGTATATCTAAATCATTTATATATCTAAGTATATCGCTGTTGATGGATACCAAAATATCTCCAAAATGGTAATGATAAAACCTACTTTACTTGTAATGTAAGTCAATGGAACCAGAGTTTTTTTCCAAGTAATTTTCAGTCATTTCTTTTAGTCCACTCATCATGAAATTTCCATACAATGTAATGGGCAACAGGCATTTCCGATTTATGTCAATACCTGAACAACTTAGACAACAGCAATATCTAAATTCATTTACTAAATTTTACACATTGTATATTATACATTATTGTAAAGATCTGTCTTTTGCCACTCTTAGTCTACATATCTTGGGATCCATACAATGTCTTCATTGTGACATTCAAACAAAAACCTCTTGATTAGAAATCTGGAGCCAGAACCTAAATCATCAAGAGGAATGCAAAGTGAGAGCTTGTAGCTCTACAAGCATTTTTCTGCACTCCAAATAGCCAAGGTTAGCCTTTTGATCTCTCATCATCGTCCTCAGCCCACTCCCTTTTATCCTATAATTGACTCGCTTAAGGGCCGAGAAGCTTTATTCATCAATGTGAATAAATAATATTTTGATCCCACAACAACGGACCCACTGAATCCAAGGATAATGCACCCCTTATTCATTCAAGGCATCTCTTGTCCTCCTCAAAAGACACCCACTCATCTGTTTGAGGGCAGTCGATTACTTTCCTTAAAACATCAAATGACCCCCATCAGTGCATAATCAGTGTGCAGTAAGGAGATCTTAGCTTCAAAATCTGGTTAACGTTCATCTTTGAGCATAGCAAATGCATTAGTATGCTCTCGTGAAAGTGACATTTAAAAGCATTCGTCTGATGAACTTGCCTGTGGGCTAAAGTACGGCACACAAAGCTCTACACTGGCGTGAATTTCACAATATTGCAAACATGCAAAATAACAACTATGCAAGAAAACAGCAGTGAGCCTTTGCCTACCTCTCTCTGTCTTAATAAACCCATTGGAATTTTTTGGACTTTATGAATGACTCTTTAAAAATGTCAAAAAGTCATAATGCTGAATAAAGACAACACTGATATTAACCCATTAACATTCCATGCTTATTACATAGTAAGGCTTATTATTTAGTAACTACATGGACTTCAATGTAAACTGATTGATCTAGTCTTAACTTGTAGAAGTGTGTAATAGTCATAATTAAAAATGATGGTTTTAATGGAGCTTTGTTTTACAGCTCTACAGGTTTTAAGTCTGTTTGGTCAAAGGTTTTATGCAGTTACCATTATCTTTATGCTTATTGCACTGCCCAGTGGTTGGCCTTGTCAGGGTTGCAGTGACACACAAACTTTGACAAGTTTGATCGAAACTATATGGTGTGTTAGGATGGCATGTCACCCTAAAGCTAACCTAGAGCAATCCTGACCCCTTTCAAGAGCATCCTGTTTTCTTCCACCACACTAGCTTCACACCAAGTCTGCTTTGGCTCTGTGTCTGCTATCTGAGACATTCTGATATTTTTAGTGATTTGTTGGTTCATACCTGATGCCTCAGGCAAGACAGCAGCTACAGCAGTTCCATTACTGCCCTGTCATATAAAACCACAACATTTTGGTCATCTGCTCTCCAAATCAGAATTCTGTCTAAGTGCAACGTGACCTGATCGAGAGATTTCAGAGGACCTTGAAATAAAAGTTGTTGAAACTTTTACAATCTATATCATTGTTTTTACTTTTCCTGGGAATGGATGACCTGCTAAGGTCAGTGCAGGGGTATGTCATAGGGTCAAAGAACCCTAGGGTGACCACTAAAGTTCTGCTATCATCTCTTGCTCCCAATTATCTCTGTGTTCATCAATTTATTATAGAATATCTATGTTCATTAATCTACCACACCAAACATGTGTAGTGTTCATGGAAATTTACCATGGTAAAAATAACTGCTCTGTGTACAAGAAAAAAGTGTATTTCATAATTGTCAGGGTTTTACCTTTAATTACATTGGACTCCTGTGGTATTAGCTAAGACACCTCAAATAATATTATGAGTTACAGAGAAATCGGTCAAAAATACCTGACTAACTAGGAAGAAATCCACAAATGTTATTGCCAGTGAAAAAGGCTCCAGTTGTTTCTGAATGCAAGTTGTGATTGTCGGCAACCATGGCTTTAATGAAAAACTCTAGCCATTGATTTCACTTAACTGGAAATTACCTCCTGGTTGCTTCCAGTGCCAGAAAACCTGCCTCAAGCTGCCTTGTCTCAAATACTATTAAGAATCCACCAGCCTCCCTTCAGCCCAAGAAGTTCACCATGATCTTATGAGGTTTTCAGCAAGACCAAGGCCACCTGTCTCCCTCCTCATTATTCTAAGGAATGACCTTCTCATAGATAGTGCTCTTCCAAGCGATCAATTTTATCCCATCTATGGCAGAGACTCAGGCCATGTAGGAGTACATTCAGAAGGCTTTATTAGACCATTGACCGCTCCTATTTCAGAGGTGTTCTTTTTCTCACACAAAAGAGATAGATATTGTGTCTGTTTATTGATCATAGAGGTCTCTCTTCCTTCTATCTGTCGCCATCGACCATCAAACAGTTCCAGAAACCATGTTATTTTAATTTACCAATATCCATGAATGGGATGAAACAATTATGAGCTTATGACCATCACATAACTGCAGCAATTGGCAACTTTTTTTTTACTGTTTTCTGAGGGTCAGTCGTAGCCACCTTACAAGCCACCTCATGGACAGTATGTACAAGCTGGTGCTGAATGAATCTGTTAATGCTGCCTTTCAGGCATGGAAGGAACATTTTACTCTCGCCCTCTGTTAAGATACTCTGACCCTGCTCAACTGCCTGTGGTGAAATTGAACACATCTGAGGCGAGTGTGAAGAGAGTTCTCTCACAAAGGGATTATAAAGCTTTTAAGTTATATCTTTCTGCTTATTTTTCCATGAAACTACCCCCAGACAATTATGACACTAGCAACAGAGAAGTCCTGATGCTAAAACTGGTACTGGAGGAGTGCAGTCACTGGCTAGAGGGAGCACCTCAAGGTTGTGGATGGGTTCAAGTTACTCATTCGGTGAGAGGTGAAGGAGGACATCCCTCAGGCTTAAGAAAAAAAACACATCCAGCAGCCTGTCCTCTTCACAAGACTTATGTGCTGCAAGCAGTAAGGGATCAGTTGCTGACCTGAGCAAATACTGCTGGTGCTACAGAATATCCAGGCAATGATCATACTGCACAAATCTTCTTTAATGAATATTAGTGGCCTATCCTGGCTCAGGATGTCAACATTTACATTGCATGTATGGCAAGTAAACTGGTTTTATTATGTATTCCTCAGCAACCCTAATCTTATGTATTCACCCTTTGACTTTGCAACAAATCCACACCCTTCATATGGCTATACTACCATTTTAGCGGATTTGGCTCTGTTTCATAAATCTTGTCATTTCAGTCTGTCATTGATCCTCACTGTATTCCAGGTTGCTGATTTCAGGAGGCTTACTAGCATGACAGACTTCCAAAGGCCATCATATCAGTATGTGGTCCACAGTCAACAATCTCAAATTTAGAAAGCTTTCATGGATAGGCTGGAATCACAGTGACCCTGGCCTCAAATCTGGGTACCGCCATTTCTTTAATGGACAGGTGGAGAGGATCAATTAGAAGCTTGCAAGATTTTTTTTGCTTTTGGTTTTCAGTGTGATGGAAACTGTGAGTGGAGTCCATACCTCTGTTATTCATCCACCAGCCTCACATCATCTAAGTACATCTTGGGGTATGAGCCTCCTATGTTGCTTATGAACCCATACCAGACTGATTCCCCCATGGTAGATGACTAGCTCCATCACACTGAATGCATGTAAGCAGCAGCTCGTGCCCAGCATCTAAGAGCAGTTCACCACCAAAAAAAGCCCATTGTTGGCACAAAAAACCTCCCATAATCTAAACAGGGGAATATGATCTCAGGGCTTTCCAATAAAGAGCTCTGCTTCCTCTGCCCTGTTTGGGTGCCTTCAAGGAGATTCAAGTAAGATAATTAAATTTGATATATTTTCTGTGAGTGCTGTCATTGTATTACAGCCAATTAAATTATTATGCTCTCTATCAAGCTCCACTTTCTTTTCTCAGCCATCTAATCACTGCTTAGCCACCGGTACTATCAGCAATTGCCTCAAGCCTTTGGTTCATTTAAATCTGAAGCTTCCGTTGCTTTTAAAAGATGTAGCTGCAGATACAGCTACAGTAGATTCTGTCCCATAGAGTATTTCTATCAACTGTCAACAGTGTTTCTGCAAACTTGATACTTACAGCACTCTTTTACTGCAAAAGCTGACATGGGCTTTGTGAAAATGTCAAAGCATGCATCTAATGTTATGTCAGTGCATTGAGTCATCACAGGTAAGACATAAGTGGACCATGAACAATGCTGTGTCTGTGTGTGTCATGTATCTGTCATCATGTATGCATCATGTAACTCCTGGCCCCATTGAGTATAAATACTGTTTGCTTGAATACATACAGTATTGTACTAGTCAGAGAGCACCATTTATTTATTTTCCAGTCAAAGAACTTTGTCTCTTTCAAGTCATTTTTCAGCATCAGAGAAAAAAAAACAGAAAACATATATTTAACTGAAAATTTCACAGAAGCTTCAACTAAATACAATACAATTTTTTTCAGTATTTATTGTGTCAATCCTTTGGCTTTATTATAACATCTTTTTAAGAGACTCTGTCTTCAGTTTTTCAAAGAAATTTGCAGGTATATTTTTACCCACTGCCAAAGTTCAGTCAAAGAAGTTGGTTTCATTTTCTGTTTCTCGTGATCAAGGTAAACACATTCAATGATGTTGAGTTCTGCACTCTGGGGTGGTCGGTCTACTGTTCTGTGAACACAGGCAGCTTCTCTGTTTATTTGCAAAGGTTTATTTTTGTCAATTTCTTTTTTCTCTGTAAAGGCTTCTTGAACAGCTACACATCCTTTCAGAATCATAGTGTTGAGCTGTCTTCTCACAGTGGAAGCATGGACAGAAACACCTGTGGATTTTTTCAGATCTGAATCAAGACTGGAGATTGATTTTCTCCCCTCTCTCTCAACAATGAAAGCTTTAAATGCTGTTTTTCTGATGGGGACAGTTGTTGTGGTCTATCAAGTCATGCATGGTTGTTAGGTGTCACATTTATTCTGTACCTTTTAATCGTTTTTCATGTTCATCCCAAAATATCAGTGAGGGGAGAAATGTGAGCACTTGCAAGCATGTGATCACTAAATCCACTTTAGGATTGCATACATAAACTATGTTCTAAATTTAGGGCAAGATCGTTCCATTGCGAAATCCATCTCTCATATTTACTGTACCATTTTTTGAAGAACGCTATAATAATCTTGTTTTAGATAGCATGAACATGAACGCAATAGACGTATGAAAGGGATTAAAAATTTCCAGCACTCAATAATTCATCATCTGTCCTCACTAAACTGAGCAGTTCCTCACATCACAGTTGTTATACTCAACACCATTATGGCCTGTATTTTTTTCTCTTGTGTGAAACAATAGAGCCATCATGTGGTAGGAGATTGTGTTTACTGCAAATGGCTGCTCCTCCACTTGTGCTCCTCCACTTCTGCTTGTATAACATGTACCTTCTTAACTCACCACAGCACACAGGACATGAAGAATTGCACCATGTTGCAATAACTTTGTTTATATTGGTATATTTATAAAAAATTGGTTCATTTTCCATTTCTGGCATTTACCCCAGAAAGGGAATTCAATTGATTTTGTACATTTTCTGCATAATTAAATCATTGAGATGTAAACAGTCATCCCAAGTGGTTTGATCTAGAATGGTTCATTGGAAAGAAACTTACTGGTTATAATTTTCTTTACTATGGTGGTGATAGGAACCAGGGATCACAATGTGCACAGCTCAAATAGCCATTTTGTTTGGTATGTAAAATGACCAGTAAACCTGCACGTCTTCTAGTTTTTATATGTAATATTGAGAACAGTAATATAGGCGTAAATCTAGAAAAAAGGATTTCTTTGGGTAATACTTTTTCTCACAACACCCTGCATGTACCTCTGTGCCATTAATGTATTTAAACATCTGTTTTAAACCAAAACCTTATCTCAAAACTAAAACCGTGTTTCAAGCATCAGACAATGTATTCATTCATTCTTCTAAACTGCTTATCCTCCCGGGGCGCAGGGGGTGCTGGAGTCTATCTCAGCAGTCATTGGGCGGATGGCAGGAAACACCCTGTACAGGTTACCAGGCCATCACAGGGCAATGTATTCCTAATTGTTTCAGGTACTAGCTTTCTTTGAGGATGTTTTAGAGCCATCAAACATTTTAGATGTCTGATTCCTATCACCTCCTATCCTATTATCTGTAAACAATTCTCGCTTGCTAAGTTTCTCTACAAAGGAGAATTTCACATTAAAGCACTCTGAATTACTGTGTTTACATCAAAGGAATTCCATTATGTTGAATTTTTGATAAGGTAGAATTCCTTTCAATTTAAATGGGTCATTTTTCATTAATAGGCCTTATATTTTCATTCCCTTACATACATCCTGGCATCCTCAGCTTCAGTGTAGCTTGCTAAAGTAAGTCCCTGTAATGATCTTTAAGCTGTGGAGCATTGTGGAAAATCCCAAACCAAGAGGCAACATGATAAAAAAAATTAGGCATTTTGTTTAGTAAAGAAAACAGCTCTTGCCTAAATTGTTTCAGTGAAAGAAAACTTGTTTTCATTAGTGGTGGGAAAATGAAACTGGTATGAGCCATGATGCAACTCTTGCTAACAAAAATGAGGAAAATTAGTTCTGAACATTGCAGCCTATTAATATTTACACCCAGTATGTAATTAATGAGAAAATTGATAATTTCATTTTGTCTGTGTAATGGCTTTAAAAATGCTAAATCCCCCTTTGAAAATTAAATGGTTTTGCTCCGAAGCACTAACAAATGAACGCTCTCTCATCACCCCAGGAGTTCAAGTGAAAATATTCAGGGTGCATTAGGCAGAAACAATTGATCAAAATAGCCTAATTAATGTATGAGTTTTACATATATTTTTCCACATCAAGTATTAATGGCATTTAATGTATTTGTTTTATTTCCTCAAATGAAACAGAGAGTATTAGCAGTGAACAGCCGAGAGCACCGCATGCATTTTTAAAGGGCACAATTCATATTAACTGTTGCCTTCAAAGGCATTTTATTGCCTTCTATGAATTGTGCAGTGGAATGTAATGGCTGAAATGAGCCCAGTCCTGTTTTTGTATCATTGCTTTCTAATCAGAAATGCTGAGGGAAGCAGTGATTGACCTGTCAGTGGGACGCTGGTTCATCATGCTCATTTTGATAATAATGTCAGCATGTATGGATATGACATTCCTTTTATCTTTGATCTACTGAATGCTGAATGTGAAGGAAGGTTTAACGATCATTTCTCTGGAGGCTTCAAGGCCTCTTACATTGGAATCAGCATTCTAGTAAAATACAGAATCAAACAGTTCTCATTCCATATGGAAAACCATTCAAGACACAACATATAACTTGACTATAGATGCAAATAGACTAATGATGCATGTCTTAAGTGGAGTGTAACCACTGCACAAAAGACTTAATATGTGCTAATGACCCAATTCAGCCCACCCTTTCACAATCACAGAAATGCTGAAAAATTACAACACTTCAAATCAGTCTTATAGTGACTTCAAGTTTAAATAATACGTTTTTAACTAATTATAATAGTAATAGGATTTACATCAAAACCTGCTATTTGCAAAAGTATACTACATGCCCAAAAGTATGGGAACACTCCTGTTTGTTATTGAATTAAACTGTTTCACCATATCAGTTACTAACAGCTGTATAAAACTAATCACATTTCATTTCCATAGACAAACATAGGCAGTACACTTTCAGAAATAAAGATAGTAAAATGTCACTGGGGTGGGACCCTTTAGTCAGGGAACAAATGTTGTGACTGTTCTTTTATACATTGACCATTCTATTTTACGGCCACTAGATGGTACCACTAAGGTTAGGCAAAAGTGTTCCTTATTTCTGATTTGCTAGTTAAGTCACATGATAAGGGTTAGAGGTCAGATGAAGCAGGCGTAATTTCATCTCTGTCCATCCTTGTCCATCCTCATGTTTTGTGCCTTAGACGTCACTGTTTTTTCACAAAAAAAATAAAATAATCACTGAAGACACTGAAACCCCTTTGGTCCAGCTCTTTATTCAATCCCAGCTGTTTAGCTATTTGTCAAGTTGTGTTAAGCTACACACAATAAGGACAGAATAGTAAATAGAAAAAAACAGTGTACAGTGGGCACCTAACACAGGAACAGTGGCGAAGCCTTCATCTATGCCAGTTGTCCTCCCCTACATCAACCTTATATGCTTGTAGAAGTCAATAGTTATGGAGGGACTGAACAAAAGGCACAGCAAACTCATGAGACGAGGTGAGTCACCTCTAGTTCATCTTTGGCATCAAAAAGATCACCGGCTAGTATGGCTGCTGCTCAAGCTCGAGCAAGAGCAGAGGCAGCATGTGCACGAGCCAGCTTCATCAACAAAGAAACCGCTGTTAGACTAGAAAAGGTCCGTATGGAGAGTCCCTTTTTGGCTTTAGAACAAGTAAAGAAGAAGCCGCTGCTGCTCTGGCTGAAGCAAGAGTATTTGAAGAGGCTGCAGAGCTCACCTTTGATGGAAGTCAGAAGAACATCTCAATCAATTTACCTGCTGTAGTTTCAAAAGAGCATACCAGCAATTACATAAAACAACATTTTCAAACCCAAGTACACCAGCTTCTACCACCTTCACCCCTTCCTCATCAAAGTTGTGGCAAACAGGAAGGTGAGGCTTATCAAGTCCAGGAAAGCTCTGAACCATGTTTGCCCAGTCTCTCCTTTTATGGTGAAAGGTCAGATCACTATGTTACACCAAATTCAGATTCAGATTCAGATTCAGATTCCTTTATTGATCCCAGGGGGAAATTGCAGTTGTTACAGTTGCAGCCATTTATGTAAAAAATAAACACTTTACTAATAATTTAAGACAATATATAGAATTTACAGTATGTGCACCAGATTTAAGTACTCTACACACACAATTGTTGTTATTGCACATATGAACAGTTTTTTGAATCACACACTGAGGGAGGAGTTATGGAGTTTGATGGCCACAGGTAAGAATGACTTCCTGTGGCGCTCTGTGGTGCATTTTGGTACGATGAGTCTTGAGCTGAATGAGCTCTTGTGTCTCATCACCATATCGTAGAGTGGGTGGGAGCCATTGTTCATAATGGCCCGCAGTTTAGACAGCATCCTCCTCTCCGACACTGCTGTCAGCGAGTCCAGCTCCACACCCACATCATCACCGGCCTTGCGGATCAATTTGTTGAGTCTGTTGGCATCTGCCACCCTCAGCCTGCTTCCCCAGCATGCAACAGCATAGAGGATAGCACTCACCACCACAGACTCATAGAAGATCCTGAGCATAGTCCGGCATATTTTGAAGGACCTCAGGCGCCTCAGAAAATAGAGACGACTTTGGCCCTTCCTGTAGAGGGCGTCAGTGTTCTTAGCCCAGTCCAGTTTATTGTCAATATACACACCCAGATATTTGTAATCCTCCACAGTGTCCACACTGACCCCACTGATGGACACAGGGGTCACCGATGCCTTGTCCCTCCTCAGGTCCACCACCAGTTCCTTTGTCTTTGTCACATTGAGCTGCAGGTGGTTCCGCTCGCACCATGCAACAAAGTCCTTCACCGTTGCCCTATACTCATCCTCTTCACCCTTGCTGATACATCCAACTATTGCAGAGTCATCAGAAAACTTCTGAAGGTGGCAAGTCTCTGTGCAGTAGCTGAAGTCCGTGGTGTAGAGGGTGAAGAGGAAGGGAGAGAGGACAGTACCTTGTGGGACACCAGTGTTGCTGACTACTCTGTCCGACACACAGTGCTGCAGGCGTACATACTGTGGTCTGCCGGTCAGATAGTCAACAATCCAGGACACAAGGGGGGCATCTACCTGCATCACTGTGAGCTTATCGCCCAGAAGAGCGGGCCAGACGGTGTTAAATGCGCTGGAGAAGTCAAAAAACATGACCCTCACAGAGCTGGCTGGCTTATCCAGGTGAGCATAAACTCTGTTGAGCAGGTAGATGATGGCGTCTTCAACTCCCAGGCGGGGCTGATAGGCAAACTGGAGGGGATCTATAAAAGGCTGGACTATGGGTCGGAGCTGATCCAAGACGAGCCTCTCCA
Organism: Pygocentrus nattereri; assembly: GCF_015220715.1. Taxonomy (NCBI): domain Eukaryota; kingdom Metazoa; phylum Chordata; class Actinopteri; order Characiformes; family Serrasalmidae; genus Pygocentrus; species Pygocentrus nattereri. Next base: position 3,956,992 of record NC_051237.1, read on the forward strand.
TGGTCTTCATGACATGAGACGTCAGTGCCACTGGCCTGTAGCCCAAAGATGTTAAAAAAGAAAAGTATCAGCAAACTTCAACACATGATCCAGCAGATCATCCTTTTGTATGAGCTTATACAGCTTCTCAAAGACATCCTCCCACATGTGAAGACATCTCAGTAAATGACACTGCCAAATTCCTTGTCCGTCGCAAGTTGTTAAGTTCTGGGCTCCTCATGTTCGACGATCACCCAGAAAATTATTGGGCTTGGAAGACTTCCTCCTTGAATGCCAAGGCAGGACTGAACCTTTCTTCAAGTGAGGAATTGGATCTTTTCATGAAGTGGCTTGGGCATCAGTCACCTGAGTACGTGAAGAGAATCTGAGCTGTGCACGTCAGATATCCTGATATTGGTCTCAAGAAGGCTTGGGAGAGATTAGAAAAGACCTATGGATCTCCTGAAGTTGTTGAAAAGGCCCTTCTTGACAAACTAGAAAGCTTCCCTAAATCCAACGACAAAGAACCCCTAAAGCTTAGAGAGCTTGGAGATTTGTCGCTTGAGCTGGAGTCTGCAAAATTGGAAGGTTACTTGATGGGACTTTCATACTTGGACACATCAAGAGGTGTTAATCAAATTGTTGCAAAGTTTTCCATCGCCACTCATAAAACAGAGATAGCACAAATGGATGACACGTCTGCAACAAGTACATCTACTAAACAGTTGGCCGATGTTGAAAAACAATGCCCACTGCATAAAAAGACTCACCCTTTGAGACGTTGTAGAGGTTTCCGAGCAAAACCACTAGAGAAAGAGCTAGAAAGAGCTATCTCAAGGAACAAGGAGTCTGCTACAGGCGCTGTTCCTCCACAATTCACATTGGAAGCACAGTGTTTGAAAAGACAAAAGATGATGAAAAGATTGCACCATCCATTGAGGACAGGCTGTTCATGGATATTATGGACAAGGAAATGTTCATTGATGAATATGATAGTTGGGTGGCACCATTTCCATTCCGTACACCAAGACAGCTTCTTCACAACAACAGAGATCTAGCCATGAAAAGGTTGCGTTCACTTTGTCAGACAATGGAGAAGAAATCAAAGATGAAAGAACATTTTGTGGGCTTCATGCAAACAATCTTGGACCTAGGTCATGAAGAGTTGGCACCAGCTCTCAAAGATGGAGAAGAAGTCTGGTATCTGCCTCTTTTCTGTGTTTACCATCCTCATAAACCAGGCCAAATCAGAGTTGTTTTTGACTCAAGTGCACAGGACAAAGGTGTGTCCAGCTACTTAAACCAGCTACTCCTATCAGGTCCTGATTTTAACAACACCTTGTTAGGGGTCTTACTACACTTCCGTTAGGAGGCAGTTACTATAACTGCCCATATTGAACAAATGTTCCACAGTTTTGTAGTGAGACAAGACCATCGTCATTTTTTAAGATTTCTGTGGTTCAGAGAGAATGACATTACAAAAGAGGTAGTTGAGTACAGAAAGACAGTCCACTTGTTCAGTAATAGTCCTTCACCTGCCTTAGCAATCTATGGACTCCATCATGCAGCTTAGCTTGGAGCAGAACTTCGTAAAATATAACTTTTATGTTGATGATGGGCTTAAATGTCTAACCACCATTGAAGAAGCCGTAGACCTACTGAGGAGACCTCGGGAGATGCTTGCAACCTCCAGTTTGAGCCTTCACAAGATAGCCTCAAACTGTACTGCAGTTATGATGTAATTCCCAGTGTAAGATCATGCAAAGTATTTAAAAGACCTGGATCCAGAAGTGGACACTCTTCCTGCTCAAAGGAGCCTTGGAATGAGTTGGGCTCTTAACAGTGATGCCTTTGTATTCTGTATTGCTACAGATGAAAATCCTTTCACACGTAGAGGAGTTTTGGCCATGGTAAATAATATTTTTGATCCTTTTGGGTTTGTGGCTCCCGTTGCAATTCAGGGAAAGTTTCTGCTGTGCCAATTAACTTCTGAGTCTGTGGATTGGGATGTTCCACTACTATTAGAGAAAAAGGCTGAGTGGGAAGCATGGAAGAGTTCATTACAGCATCTGACACATTTGGAAGTGCCTAGAACTTATGTAAACCTTTCACTTTCCAAAGCCCAAAGGAAAGAGATCCATGTGTTCTCAGATGCGTCCCCTGTAGCAGTTGCAGTGATGGCTTATCTGAAGGTGACAGATACCAGTGGACTATGCAGGAGCGGGTTCATTCTTGGGAAGGCAAAACTGGCACCTACCTCCGCACATAAAATTCCGCATTTGGAGCTAGGGGCTGCTGTTTTAGCTGCTGAATTGGCAGAGCTTATTGCAGAGGAGATTGATGTCAAACCAGACTCGATTGAGTTGTTCACTGACAGTAAGGTGGTACTAGGATACATCTGCAATCAAACAAGGCGCTTCTACATCTATGTCAGTAATAGAGTGCAAAGAATCTGAAGGTCTACCAGGCCAGAACCATAGCATTACATACCTTAAAGTTTGAACCCTGCAGATGTTGCTATGCGTTCTGTAACTGCTTCAGACTTTCATAACTCTATCTGGCTATCTGGACCCACCTTTCTCTCTGATCCTGATGGGTTCTCCACTGAAGAGAAATCTTACAAGCTCATCAACCCAGACTCTGACATTGAAATCCGGTCAAACTGCACCAGTGTAGCAGTCCATGTCACTCATGTCAAACTTGGATCTCACCGCTTCACCACTCCAGCATTGGCTGGAGGAATATAAAGCATGCTGCCACTGGACTCTGGAGCAGAGGAAATGTTTTCTGGAGTGATGAATCAAGCCTCACTATCTGGCTGGGTTTGGCAGATTCCCGGGGAATGCTACTTACCAGAGCTCACTGCAGCAACAGTAAAGTTTGGTGGAGGAGGGATAATGGTCTGGGGCTATTTTCACGGTTTGGGCTCAGCCCCTTCATTCCAGTGAAGGATAATGCTAAAGCAAACAAAGAAATTTCATCCATCCATCCATCCATCCATTATCTTCCGCTTCTCCGGGGTTCGGGTCGCGGGGGCAGCATCCTAAGCAATGAAGCCCAGACCTCCCTTTCCCCAGCCACTTCCACCAGCTCTCCAAGGGGGATTCCAAGGCGCTCCCAGGGCAGCTGGGCGATATAGTCGCGCCAGCGTGTCCTGGGTCTTCCCCGGGGTCTCCTCCCAGGTGGACTCGCCTGTGACACCTCCCGAGGGAGGCGTCCAGGAGGCATCCTAACCAGATGCCCGAACCACCTCAGCTGGCTCCTCTCGACGTGAAGAAGCAGCGGCTCTACTCCGAGTCCCTCCCGGATGACTGAACTTCTCACCCTATCTCTAAGGGAGAGTCCAGACACCCTGCGGAGGAAACTCATTTCGGCCGCTTGTATTCGCGATCTTATTCTTTCAGTCATTACCCAAAGCTCATGACCATTGGTGAGGGTGGGAACGTAGATCGACCGGTAAATCGAGAGCCTTGCCTTATGGCTCAGCTCTTTCTTTACCACAACAGACCGGTAAAGAGCCCGCATCACTGCTGACCCAGCACCAATCCGCCTGTCAATCTCCCGCTCCCTTGTACCATCACTCGTGAACAAGGCCAAAGAAATTTCAGACAAATATAAATATAATTGTAGTAGTCAGTTGTGGAATTATGGCAATCCTGTTCCAGCATGACTGGATCACTAAAGACATGATTTTATGAATTTGGTGTGGAGGAACATCAGTGGCCTGCACAGAGCCCTGACTTCAGCCCCACTGAACACCTTCGGGATGAATTGGAACATTGACTGCAAGCAAGGCCTTTTCGTCCCGTCCAACATCCGTGCCTGACTTCACAAATGCTCTTTTCACTGAATGAGCACAAATTCTCACAGACATATTGTAACATGTTGTGGACAGCATTTTTAGAAGAGTGGAGGGTGTTAGACAAAGGAACGAAAGAACAATTCCCATGGTTTTTGAATGGGATATCCAACAAATTCATATAGCTGTCATGGTAGGGTGTCCACATACTTTTGACCATGTTAATTCAAATGCTTGCCATTTTTGATAGATAAAGACCAACCAGATTTGTTAGTACTATACATTAAAAATGCTGCACTGAACAGCTGTTTTCTTGTTTAGAGAAACAGTAAATAACAGGGAAAGCTGTTTTTACCTCTAAATATCCACATACTGACTGTATTGTCTGGGGAGAGAATATGGTGTTTTGAAACATTAATAACATTGGTCCCTGTGTGTCCCTGTGGTCCCGGTGCTCAGTGCGTTTTATAGATCATATCATTGAACAGCCCAGTACAGAACTGAGTTTGCCAGTAAGCTGCATCTGAGATAAGGAACAGTACTTACATTTAGTACTCAATGGCTTAGTGTTATTTTATATTTTAGATGTCTTAATTAATGAGCTATTATATTTTTGTTATTGTCTGCTTAGCTGGCTGAAGTTGTACACTAGCTGTTAGCACACTTGTTAAATTATACGCACTCACAAGGTAACCAAATGATCAATAATAATAATAATATGGGCACAACTAAAATGCACATTTTCCTTAGCCTATAATACATTACTCGTGAAAAAGAATGTCTCAAATATGAGATACATGAGATACAGAGTTACATGGACATTTTAATACAGAAATAAAAAAATAAACAAGAATACTGTTTTGCTCTAGTTATTTATCTGAAACATACACATGAGCTGTTGTGAGTACACTGTACCTGTGTTTAAAATGTCTTTCAATCTCATTTTTTCTAACTATTTACATACAGGGCAGCACGGCGGCACCTCACAGCAAGAAGGGCCTGGGTTCGATTCCCCAGCCAGGCGACCAGGGTCCTTTCTGTGTGGAGTTTGCATGTTCTCCCTGTGTCTGCATGGGTTTCCTCCCACAGTACACAGACATGCAGGCCAATTGGACGTGCTAAATTGCCCCTAGGTGTGAGTAAATGAGTAAGAAGCAGCTTAAAAGGTGTGTGTGTGTGTGTGTGTGTGTGTGTGTGTGTGTGTGTGTGTGTGTGTGTGTGTGTGTGTTTGTATTTACATACATATTTTAAAAAGTAATATCAGTGGGACACAAATTGCACCCCAGTCATGGAATCAGCCCTGCCAATATATTTAGTGGGTTCACTGGTTCAGATCAGGTAACGGGAAAGAAAGTTTAATCCACAGCCTTTGTATTTGAATCTCTCAGTAAGGAGTGTAACGTGTTGTCCATATTGTGAGGGTTCATCTTCTATTTAAACAGCAAACTGAAAAATTCTTGAGAAACTCAACATCTGAACACATACCTGAACACAGCAGACTGACTGAAATGTGCAAGTGTGCAAGTATCATGCCTTGATTAAATTATGAGCATTTCACTGTGATCAGATATGACCCTTAAATGGTAGGTGTAGGCAGCAGCCTTTGTATGTGTTCCTGTTAGCTGCGTCTTGCATGATATTGCAAGTCTTTGGCGTATCTGCCATTTATGCTGAAGAGCCTGTAAGTCTCTTTTGCATATAACTGTAGCTATTTAAAAAAATATATACATATTGATGTTAAACCTATAGAGATCATATAATTAATGCATATACACTATATACATCAGACAGATATAAAATGTAAGAGCATATTATATTTCTGCAATGTGTTTAAACCCATTCAAGACCAGAGTTCAAACAAAATGTGTTCTTATTGGTCCGAAATATGGTATAATTGTACTTTAAATGACCATTAGTCTTTTTAACTTTCTAATGACCTCTAGTCTCATACTTTAGTTCACAAACAAATTTGGTTTGTCTATTGTTTTGCCCCTGTTGTTTAGGCCCATATAACCAGAGGACTGAATGTAATATAATAAATTAAGCAATAACATTCATGATTTGTATTAGCTGAAACATTTATTTGGATTCCTTAGGATACGTACATGTGTACCAAAGCAAATTGAATATTTCAGAAATAGATATAAACTAATTTAACATTTTGTCATCCTTTAAATGATTGCAATAAGCAGTAGTGCAATGTCCTTATTTGGATAAAGCAAGCACACCCCTACTTATATCATTACCTTAAACATGCCAAATTGAAATCAGGTGCACCCGATGATTAGAACGCTGTTAGAGAAAATCCTGGAGGAACTTTTCTTATTAAAAATTCAGATATCTGGTCTATTTTGTTCTTTGTTATTGGGTTACATGGTGTTATTATACTTTGATCAAAGGAACTCTCTAAGGCCTTCAAAAGAAAGTTGTAAATGTCTTTGAGTCTGGAAAGAGGTGTAAGAAGTTATCCAAAATGCTGGAAATCAATATTCCACGCTCCAGCAGATCATCTACAAGTGGGAAGGATTTAAAACCATTGCCAACTAGTCCAGGCCAGGCCAGTCTGGCAAATCTTACCCAAAAGTACACAGTAATATGTTACAAGAAGTCTTTAGGAACCTCAAAATGCAAGTAGCTTTTTCCACAGTTGATGTAAAAGTGCATGCATCAATTAGAAAAAGACTGCCCAAATTTGACCCACATGTGAGGTGTTGGTTGGTATAGTGTAGTGGGTAACCCCTCTTCCATCTACAATTATAGACTGGGGTTCAATCCCTCACTTGGACAAGCATCCTACACTATACCAATAAGAGTCTTTGGGCAAGACTGCATCCTACACTATACCAATAAGAGTCTTTGGGCAAGACTGCATCCTACACTATACCAATAAGAGTCTTTGGGCAAGACTCCTAACACTACTTTTGCCTACCTGCATACAAATGCTAAAGTTGTAAGTTGCTCTGGACATGAGTGTCTGCCAAATGCTGTAAATGTAAAATGTAGGTGCACCAGAAGGAAGCCTTTGCTGTCTGAAAAAGAACATCAGGCCATGGCTAAAGTTGCTCATGAATATCTAGGCAATAACCAGGTCTTCTGGAACAATGTGCTATGGAGGTGAGTCAAAAATAGCGTTGCTTGGCCACAGTTCCAGAAGCCATGTTTGGTGATAAAACAAAGACAACATTTTATCAGAAGAACCTCATAGCAACTGTAAAGCATGGGGATGGAAATGTTATGTGTTGGGGCTGCTTTGCTGCCTCAGGGCCTGGCCAACTTGTAATCATGGAATCGACTATGAATTCTCTTTCATACCAAAGAGTGCTTGAGGAGAATGTGCAACCATCAGGAAAAAAGTTGAAGCTAAATAAATGGATAAAAGATGCCAAATACACAAGTAAATCCACCAAGGAATGGCACAAAAGGAGGTAATGGATGGTTGTGGAATGGCCTAGTCAAAGCTCAGATGTGAATCCCATTGAAATGCACAGGTGGGATTTGAAACAGGCTGCACATGCATGAAAGCCCTCAAACACTGTGCAGGAAGAATTCTGCACGGACGACTGTGCAAAAATTACTCCCAGTAGATATCAGAAACTGACAGACAGTTACACGAAACACATACACAAGGTTGTTTTTGACACAGTACTGGAGCCAAGGTGGTACTTCCTTTTTCAACAGACAAAAATGACGTTAGTTTTTTTTTTTTTTATAATTGATAGCAAGGCCAAATTTCCGTTGTTTTTGTTCTATTGTATAACATTTATCTATACTGTTTAACTGAAATGTCCACTTTTATCAAGAAAGACAAACATGTCATGGAGTGTACTTACTTCACATGAATGTTTAATGTAATATATAGTAAAAAGCAAAGCATATGAGTTTAAATAGTGTAGTAGTGTCTTAACTATTTACTGAGGAAACAGTAAAAATCTCTTTTCACTGTTCCAAACTGCTGAAGATTAGCACCTATCGATAGATACTAAATGTCTTGGGCAGTTTGTGCCTCTGTGTGTTGAGGTAAAACAGCAAAACACTTAAGTCACTTTTACGCCATTCTCTGTCTGACTGATTCATGGTTGTTGATTGTTTTAAAGTATTACTGCTAAATCCTGGTAGCTGTTTAAAAAAGCATTCAGGCACAGATTTCTTGACATAGATGTATTTCATAACCTCAGTGAAAGACTATAAAGCTGAATCTAATCCTGCCTTGTATGTAGGCTTTGTAAAATACCTTGTGTTTACTCTGATGCTCCTGGATCAACACATAATATGCACAAGTTACTGTATTATATACTATTTTAGTCAAATGCATAGTTTGGTCTCCTACAAATGCTTTGGCCTGTGATGTGGATTACTGGCTATGTATTAAACATATATTTTTCAATATGTTAAACTCATCAACTACACTAAAATGTGTAGACATGTCGTATTTAAGCTTGTTCTCTGAGAGAACGGATTCACACAGAAAATCAACAAAACATGTCATTTAAACAGGGGTATTTAAAATTTGAATGCAACTATATAGACCTGAACAAACATTACACTGTTCAGTGACTGTTTGGGGCTGCCAGTGAAGCTTGTTTGCTTTTCTTGTCATCTAAGAGTTTAGTGTTCCACTCTAAGGCTTGGAAAAGCCCCAACAGTGGAATCAAGCTTTTGCTGCAGGCCTTACAGCCCCCTTTTAATGGGAAACAATGGGAACAAATCCTATTTATCTGTGTGTTATTTGTATGTGCTTTTATGTTTTCATATACCAAAAAAAACAGTTATAGTGTATTTTACATGAGTATTTAACAACCTCTGTTTATTTCATAGAAGTTGTTTTTGTTACTACATCTTTAAGACTGATCTAAAATAAATGGTCTCTTTTCTGATTGGCTGCATGTCCCTCATTCAAAAGACACTCCTTTGTCTGAAAATCTTCAATGTAAACATGCAGAGCTAAACTGCTGTAGGCTGAATAGTCAGAAACTTTAACAATGTTGGTACTACATCTGTTTTATTCCAAAAAAAAAGCAAGTAAAAGTTGTTTTTCTGTGAAATGGGTCACGTAAGCAATTTACTCATATTTCTCTCACTGTTTGAAACTGCAGATGATTAGCACCTATTTGGTGAAAGAGTCTTGTCAATGGGCGATTTACACCCACGTTGGTGTCAGAGCAAGTTCACGAAATACTTAAGCGACTTTTAACACTTAGTTTCTGCACTCAGGATGTTCAGATTCTATGGACAAAAAACCTCAAGCTACCACACTGGTGAAGATTCGTACTGAGGAAGCTTTATCAGAAGAAAAACACTGTGTAGAAAGTGTGAATTCCCTCCCACAGGAAAAGAGTGATTCATTTTTAAAGGAATTGTTTACTGAAAAATCAAAGTGCATAGTTTTTTGTGTTACCCCAAAAGTCAGCCAATGTATTTGGTTCTTTAGTTCTGGACTGGAGCTACAACTCTAATGTAGCAAAAAGTGAAGTCTGTATAAAATCCTTTATTTTCTATTATATTAACCCCATAGTGTATTATTTAAATAATTAAAATGGGACAGGTAAATATATTTCAAATATATTTAGGTATAGCACATTTACTTTAAATATGAACAATTTTTTGCCGTCAGAGCAAAACTTTGTATCTCCGCTTTTGGCAATTTTCACTTTTTGACATAATTTGAAAACACCAGCTGTCCTTTACGTTGTATGAAAGTTTAATGATGAATGGGTCAATAGAAACAGTCAATAGAAATTGCTTGGAATTATAGCATTTCACATTAACTTGTATTTAAAGTTATGGATTGTTGAAAACATAACATTTTGGAGATACAAAGTTTTGTTCAACAGCAACAAAATATACACTCACCGGCCACTTTATTAGGTACACCTTGCTAGTAAAAGGTTGAACCCCCTTTTGCCTTCAGAACTGCCTTAATTCTTTGTGGCATACTTTCAACAAGGTATTGGAAACGTTCCTCAGAGATTTTGGTCCATGTTGACATGATAGCATCACACAGTTGCTGCAGATTTGTCGGCTGCACATCTATGATGCGAATCTCTCGTTCCACCACATCCCAAAGGTGCTCTATTGGATTGAGATCTGGTGACTGTGGAGGCCATTGGAGTACAGTGAACTCATTTTCATGTTCAAGAAACCAGTTTGAGATGATATGAGCTTTGTGACATGGTGCATTATCCTGCTGGAAGTAGCCATCAGAGGATGGGTACACTGTGGACATAAAGGGATGGACATGGTCAGCAACGATATTCTGGTAGGCTGCGGCATTTAAATGATGCTCACTTGGTACTAAGGGGCCCAAAGTGTGCCAAGAAAATATCTCCCACACCATCAGACCACCACCACCAGCCTGAACTGTTGATACAACGCAGGATGGATCCATGCTTTCATGTTGTTTGTGGCAAATTCTGACCCCACCATCTGAATGTCGCAGCTGAGACTTGTCAGACCAGGCAACAATTTTCCGATCTTCTGTTGTCCAGTTTCGGGGAGCCAGTGTGAATTGTAGTCTCAGTTTTCTGTTCTTAGCTGACAGGAGTGGCACCCAGTGTGATCTTCTGCTGCTGTAGCCCATCTTCGATGTGGTGTGCATTCAGAGATGGTATTCTGCATTCCTCGGTTGTAACAAGTGGTTATTTGAGTTACTGTTGTCTTTCTATCATCTGGAACCAGTCTGCCCATTCTCCTCTGACCTCTCACATCCACAAGGCATTTTCATCCACACAACTGACCGCTCACTGGATATTTCCTCTTATTCGGACCGTTCTCTGTAAACCCTAGAGATGGTTGTGTGTGAAAATCCCAGCAGATCAGCAGTTTCTGAAATACTCAGACCAGCCCGTCTGGCACCAACAACCACGCCACGTTCAAAGTCCCTTAAATCCCCTTTCTTCCCCGTTCTGATGCTCGGTCTGCACTTCAGCAAGTCGTCTTGACCACCTCTACATGCCTAAATGCACTGAGTTGCGGCCGTGTGATTGGCTGATTAGCTATTTGTGTTAACAAGAAATTGAACAGGTGTGCCTAATAAAGTGGCCTGTGAGTGTATGTGTTCTTCCATATGGGTTGGATTAAGGGGGAAGATGCACATTTGATTTTCCTGTGAATCAGGCAGAGCAATGAGTGCAACATTTCATAGATTTTTGAAGATTTCAGTTTATTAATAAACATCAACAGAGTCGTGTGTAGTTCGAAAAAGGCACCCTGGAATGACTGTAATTTGAAGTTTTGAACAAATGAAGGACGTGTCGGTCAATAGACAAACTGTCTAGTTTTGCTCAGTATAGAGAAACGTGCATAAATTATATACCAGTGCTGCATGGAGACATGTATGGAGAGTTTTCATCCACTGTAAATCAGTTCAACACAAAAATAGACTTCATGTGTTACCAAGCAGTATAATTGATACCATTCAAGTCAAAATTTTGGATATAGTGGAAATCTATGTCCTGTTATGTTTGATAAGAGAGACAGAGTGCACTGTAATGGATCAGAGACCATCACCCCATCCAGAACATCTCCAGATCACTCAGAGATGTTTCCTGTTTATGAACTCTGCTTTTGCAGCTGAACACAGTTTTCAGAGGTGTTCAGTTTAGGGCAGGGGTTTCAATCCCAGCCTCAGAAATTCACATGATCAAAGTAAATGATCAGCACTTTGCAGATCTGGCTCTGGTGTGTTTGGTTCAAGTCCCTGGCCGGGCGACCAGGGTCCTTTCTGCGTGGAGTTTGCGTGTTCTCCCCGTGTCTGCGTGGGTTTCCTCCCATAGTACAAAGACATGCTGATTGGACATGCTAAATTGCCCCTGGGTGTGAGTGAATGTGTGTGTCTGTCTGTCTGATTTGGCTCTGGTCTGTTTGGAGCAGGCACAGAATTAAAATGCAGACTGACTGGGGGTCCCTGACCACTGAAATAAAAATTGGACTGTGATTGGGTCTTTGTTTGAGTGAAAATACTGTAAAATTATTTGAAAATGTGCCTTATTGGAAAATTGGAAGGCAAGTTTGTTTTTGGTTGGAATATCACATGTATGTGTTATATTTCAATGTGTTTTGTTTTTGGTTGTGTAGTGAAAGAGGCAGGTAGATGGCATAAAAATCAAAGAAGCTCCTACAATAATAGACAGAAGAAGGCCTTCTCACGTTCACAGAGTCAGTAAAAGCTTGATTCTGGGCCTTTTTCGTGTGCATTTTGACAAATGTCTTCGGTCATTGTGCTTTTATGGATGTGTTTTTCAATTGCATTAAAAAAGGAAAAGGAACAGAAATTGATTTTACCATAGAAATGTATTATGTTTCTGTGTTTTGTTATCCTCTGAGAGATAGACTATTTAAAATCTTTACTTAAATAAATACATAGATAAACAAAATAGTGATGATTATAATTGTAAATAGTGTCATATATATATATATATATATATATATATATTTTTTTTTTTTTTTTTTTTTTTTTTTTAACAATATAATAATTTAGATGTACAGATAAAATACGATTTACTGTGCAAAATATTGGGAAAAATAATGAGCTCAAAGCGCATTTCCACTGACAGGCAGCAGAGGGCGCGCTCACTCTCGCTGGGCGGAAATCACCAGAGCACCGTCCCACTGACGTCACAGCGCCATTCTCTGCCTGTCCTTTGTTGCGCGGCTCGATCAGCCATTTTACGGACGGGAGACGGTGCGGAGAGACGGGCAGCTTGTGTGTCCGTAATCCTCAGTAGCTGACTTTCTGTAGCGCCCCAAAAACGTTTTCACGTTTAACCGAGAATCTAAGATCTGTTGTAACGGTTCCTCGATCTCAACAGTCCGACATGTCTCGCGATCGATTCAGAAACCGCGGAGGAGGATTCCAGCAGCGAGGAGGAGGAGGCCGCGGCGGTTTAGGAGGAATGCGAGGTGGAATGGGAAATCCAAATTTCCGAAACCAGAACACCCCTCAGCATCCCTTTCAAAACCGAGGACCCCAGCCGGGCGGTGGGTTTAAGCCCAATCAGGGAAACCAGCCGAATCAAGCGCATCCTCCTCCAAACCAGACTAACGTTACACCACAGAAGCCGGAGGCGGGGAGTGGAAACGTCGCCCCGAAGCCCGAAATTAAGTCCCCGCCGCAGCAGCAACCCCAGCCCCAGCAACAGCAACAACAGCAGCCGCCGCCACAGGGTCCAGGCCTTCCTCAGAACAAAACCCCGACCCCGCAGCCGCTGGGCGGCAGCGCAGGTCCGCCGAAGATGCAGTCTCCTCCGCCGAAAACCGTGAACGCGAAGCAGGAACCGGCAACCCCTCAGAATCCGTTCAGAAAAAACCTGCCGAAGCCGGCCGCAGGAAACGGCCAGAAACCCCCGAACAGCCAGGCCCCGCCGCCCCAGGCCGAACAACAGGACCAGAAGCCCCAGGTACGACGAAAAAAAGCGATCTCTGAGAGTGAAGTTATTTTCATGATACGAGGCCCTGAGCTGATCCGCAGGCCTCAGCGGCCCTCAGCGCCTCGCTTCAGCTTCGGCCATTTTGTAGTGCTAAACAAAGCACGGCTCTTAGCTGACGACGACGGCGTTAGCGGGCATAAAATACGCCCTGTTTAACGACGGGGACGCAATAACGGATATGTTTAATAATAATTCGCTTTATTTATTTTCATTGGTTGTCTTTTTGCCCGTCTGTGTAAGTTTCTCGCGTTTTTTTCGCATTTTGTGTGCCTCTCGTGTGCTAAGCTAGCTGACCCACCTTTCGCCAAGTAAAACAATGTAGCTAACTAGCTAACCTAGGCTAGATAAGCTAGCTTAGCCGACGCCTGTCTTTTTTGTATATTAAATATTAGGTAGCTTGTCTAAGTCAGGCTACGTTTCTATTGACATGCAGTTTTATTTTTTGGCCTTTTTACTCTGTAGCGCTGTTCGCCACATCCTCGAAGCTAACTAGGTTAGCTAACAGACGGCTCGTTATCGGGCCTGTAAAGCTGACGTGCTGTCTGAGCGCCCGGTCATTAAATTAGTTATGTCGCGTACAGTGTGCTCTATAGTCATCCGAGGACCAGCCTGTTATTTTCTTCATTCTATAATGTGCAGGTAACCTATTTTAGTGTAGTGTTATGCCTGGTTTATCCTGACGATATAACCTCCCACCGCAGCTCGGAACGGGCAGTGTGGCGCTAATAGCGTCGACATGGCGAGTTGTTACGTTTGAGCACAGCGAACATGTCGCCGGTGCTGTCGGAACATTAGAGAGCCTGTTCACTAGGATTGTGCAGCGCAGTGTGTGAAATTTGAATAAAAGACATTGTCGTGGTGTGTTTAAGCACTACTGATGACCTTGTGCGGAAAAGGTGAATATTGCAAAGCGCGTCATACTTTAGCCTGAACATCTATATACCTGTATCATACTTTAGACTGAATATCTACCTGTATCATACTTTAGACTGAATATCTATATACCTGTATCATACTTTAGACTGAATATCTACCTGTATCATACTTTAGCCTGAATATCTATATACCTGTATCATACTTTAGCCTGAACATCTATATACCTGTATCATACTTTAGACTGAATATCTACCTGTATCATACTTTAGCCTGAATATCTATATACCTGTATCATACTTTAGCCTGAACATCTATATACCTGTATCATACTTTAGCCTGAATATCTATATACCTGTATCATACTTTAGCCTGAATATCTATATACCTGTATCATACTTTAGACTGAATATCTACCTGTATCATACTTTAGCCTGAACATCTATATACCTGTATCATACTTTAGACTGAATATCTACCTGTATCATACTTTAGCCTGAACATCTATATACCTGTATCATACTTTAGACTGAATATCTACCTGTATCATACTTTAGCCTGAACATCTATATACCTGTATCATACTTTAGACTGAATATCTACCTGTATCATACTTTAGCCTGAACATCTATATACCTGTATCATACTTTAGACTGAATATCTACCTGTATCATACTTTAGCCTGAACATCTATATACCTGTATCATACTTTAGACTGAATATCTACCTGTATCATACTTTAGCCTGAACATCTATATACCTGTATCATACTTTAGACTGAATATCTACCTGTATCATACTTTAGCCTGAACATCTATATACCTGTATCATACTTTAGACTGAATATCTACCTGTATCATACTTTAGCCTGAACATCTATATACCTGTATCATACTTTAGACTGAATATCTACCTGTATCATACTTTAGCCTGAACATCTATATACCTGTATCATACTTTAGCCTGAACATCTATATACCTGTATCATACTTTAGCCTGAACATCTATATACCTGTATCATACTTTAGCCTGAACATCTATATACCTGTATCATACTTTAGCCTGAACATCTATATACCTGTATCATACTTTAGCCTGAACATCTATATACCTGTATCATACTTTAGCCTGAACATCTATATACCTGTATCATACTTTAGCCTGAAATGCTTGTTTGGAAGACAAATACACAGATAATGATGACAATATTTTATTTCTGTGTTAGTTTGCATGAGTTTGCATCAAAGCCAGCTTCTTGGTTGGTGTAAACTAACATTCAGATACATGTTTGATTTCAGGAATTGAAGGCAACATTGTCGCTGCTTCGCAAACCTGGAGAGAAAACTTACACTCAGCGATGCCGGTTGTTTATTGGTAATTTGCCCAACGATATCTCGGAAGCGGATTTCAGAAGGTTGTTTGCAAAGTATGGGGAACCCAGTGAGATCTTCATCAATCAAGGCAAAGGTTTTGGTTTCATCAGACTGGTAAGGCTTCCTCATACGTTTTAGCTGTATAAAGATTTAGATTCAAAGCTCTGAGAAGCTAATTAGTTTCATTTTTACTTTTTTCAGGAGTCACGTGCGTTAGCAGAGATTGCAAAAGCTGAACTGGATGACATTCCCATGAAAGGCAGACCTCTTAGGGTACGCTTTGCAACACACTCTGCTGCGCTTTCTGTGCGCAACCTATCCCCCTTTGTCTCCAACGAGCTTCTAGAGGAGGCATTCTCTCAGTTTGGAGTGGTTGAGAGGGCAGTGGTTATCGTAGATGACCGTGGGCGTTCGACTGGGAAGGGCATCGTTGAGTTTGCTACCAAGCCTGCTGCACGAAAGGCACTCGATCGGTGCAACGATGGCGTGTTCCTGCTCACGTCGTAAGATCTTAAGTGCTACATTTCCATTGTTATTTTAGTATGGCATCTATTTGTCTTTGCTTATATACCTTTTTTATTTAATTCTCCTAACTGCTAGGGCACCACGTCCAATTGTTGTTGAGCCACTGGAACAGTATGATGATGAGGATGGTCTTCCAGAGAAGCTTGCTCAGAAGAACCCAAATTATCAGAAGTGAGTTTCAGTGCAACTATATTTAGTCCCTGCAGCATTTGTAGGAAATGTGTGTTAGAGCTTAATGCACTCTGGATTTATAACTTTACTGTGCAACAATTGTTTTTTTTCCTCCCCCTGATCACTGACCTGATATTCCAGAAGATGTGGATTTGGTTGGAGTAATTAAACTAATTGTCATTGCGGCTTCTGCTGTTGCTCAAATACATGCTTGTGTGAATACCTGTGATCTTAATTTGTAGAGAGAGAGAGCAGCCTCCACGTTTTGCCCGACCAGGCACCTTTGAGTTTGAGTACTCCCAACGATGGAAGTCTCTTGACGACATGGAGAAACAACAGAGGCAGCAAGTTGAGAAAAATATCCGTGAGGCTCGTGAGAAACTGGAAACGGAGATGGAGGATGCCTATCACGAGCACCAAGCTAATCTGCTTCGACAAGGCAAGTATCTTGTCAATCATTGTACTGAATATTGTTGTGGAGGCTGATGCATAGGAATTAATGATACTTCTTGTTTTGCGTAGATCTTTTGAGGCGTCAAGAGGAACTGCGACGCATGGAAGAGATGCATAATCAGGAAATGCAAAAACGCAAAGAGATGCAGCTGAGGTATGGACTGTAGATCTTATAGTTTAATGTAAAATCCATGTCATACTCTTCTATTCAGTGTAATCTGTAATTAGTTTTTAGCTAGTCTTGACTACTGCGTAGCAAGCTGTGAGCTTCATAATCAGTAACACTGACTGGTAGGCAAGAGGAGGAGAGGCGCAGACGAGAGGAGGAAATGTTGCGGCAGAGGGAATTGGAAGAGCAGATGAGGCGTAAGCGTGAGGAGTCCTACAGGATGGGCAGCAGCTTTATGGACAATGTAAGTTCCACCCTCGGAACGCTTTGTGCATTTGTTTGAGGAAATGTTTTATTTGAGTATATACACTAGTCTCTGGGGAAAACCTGTGGCAGCAGTCATTGTTTCGTACTGACCAAAGGGTTTTTTTTTGGTTTGTTTTTTGTGCAGAGGGACAGGGAAATGAGGATGAATCCTGGAGGAGGTCTTGGTTTGGCAGGTGAGTCACTTTAGCTGGTTTTAGCAGCTTGACCCGTAAACGCCTTCTAGTCCTTCATGATTATTTGCTTTCTCATTATTAATAACCTGATATATGGAATGTGTCGAGCATTCCATTTTTGTGATGTGTATAATGTGTACATGTATGCACATACACCCTTTACAAGTAGTAGACATTAGACAGATACCTCATATGTTTGTCTTAGTTTGACAGACTTTAATAATGTTATGTGAAATTAGTTTTAGGCAGTGGTGTTTACTTCTATAATTCTTGATCTCAAAACAAATCAGTTAAAACTCCTCTGTTTTACAAAACACTTTCTTTTATTAGATATGCCCTTTGGCTCCCCCAACCAGAAGTTTCAGTTTGCTGGAATGAACTTCGATAGTCACCAGGGGATGGGTGGACCGGCGTCAGGCATGGTGCCCAACGAAATGGTAATGTATCCAGTAATGGCAAAGAGTGAAAGGCAGAGTGTAGTGTGATGGTTGATGTGAGTGTTTGGACGATGTGTTCCTTAAAGAGGTGTTGGTTGCTCACTCTGAGGCAGTTTATGGGTTGAATGGTTGCAGAGCGGTCAGTGAGGGTTCAGTAAAATCTGTTGGCAGATTTATTATGTGTCCTTGGTAGCAATGTTTGCCGCAAACGTTTCCTCAGCCATTATGCTCAGCTTCCCAATCATAATTTTTTTTAAAAATTCAATTTGCTTAGAAGTTCTGTCTGTACTAAAGCCCAACAATGAACTTGTAACTGTTTGCTCACTGCATTCACTTGTAAGTCCTGTCTGATGTGTTGATTAAAGACAGGCATGTTTTTCTTAGCATGGGTAGAGCTGTAGCCTTTGAATTTTTGCAATTACTTGTAATCTGTGCAACAATAGATCTGGACTTCTCTCTGGTTGGAACACGTCTGGCCTTCTCTTGAAATGTATTTTTGTGCTTGGGGAAAACTTGACTCCAATCCTTTTAATGACTGGTTCAGGATTGTTGCCTCCCATATGGAGTGAGCCAACTGTCCAGTGGCACTTTGGAGTTCTGAGACACTAAAGGGATTTTAGTGCAGATTGACTTCAAAGCAAGTATGTTTTTGTTACAGTAATATTTTGTAGATCAATGCTGAGCTTTTGGATGATCTGATGGTCAATGGCAGTCCCGTGTGAGGTCTTGCTGGTTACGGATGGCATCAAACTCTGCATCTAAATTTACACTGTCTCTCAACAAACCTGGACGTTTGTATTTTTCCTTTAAATTATACAGCCACATCTGGCTGGCTAAATAACCAGTGTCATTTGAGTTTAAATTTGAAAGGGTATTTCAAGTCACAGTGTGTCTTTTAAACAATTCACATATTGGAATTACTGGGGCATTTTGTGTTAGTATGTCTACATATATATTTTGATACAGGTTCCTTTTAAATATGAATAATCCTGAACACTTGGATCAGAAATAGCTGTCTGAAGTACCATGCGAAGTACAACACTGATGTATACATGCACATCTTTATAGAGAAGCTGGTCCCAAATCTTTATCAATTTGAAGTGTTATTAACGTGGATATTGTGTTCAATGACACACAATCTGCATAAGTCTTTGTTGCAGATATTTGAGCTTTGTTCCCATGCAAAGTCATTTAAAAACTGAAATTAGTCACATTTTATTTAAATGAAATGATAGATTTGTTCAACTGACTAGCTTATTCATTTTATTTATATATATATCTATCCATTATTTTCTAACCATAAAAGCAGAAGTTGATCCATTAATTGATGTAGTCCTGCCCTGGTTTACTGATTAGGGATTTAAATGATTAACCATGAACTGACAATTGTTTGACCAAAGTAACAATTAAAAATTAATAAAATTTTGTTTCTAATAAATGGCTTCTATTTAGCTAAACAGTTGTTTTCAGAACAATTCTTCGAGAGACTGTTAGTGAGGCTTTGAGCTTACTAAATTGTTAAATATGATTTTGGGCTGTTATTTTATTTCATGCCTGGCCCTGCCTATTAGTACCATGTTCCATGGTGCATAATGTTGTTTTGTTTTGTTTTTTTTAATGACTGAACGCTTCCAAGCCAGTCATATTTCAGAACTGGAACTATGTTTTATAATTAATGTTAAATGGGTCAGGTTGTTGACTTTAGACTTATCAGGTTAACATTTATTCACCAACTAATGATGGTTGTTGGTTGAATGAATATGCCAAGATTTGTGTTCTAACAGCCCTATAGTAAAAAAAAAAGATGTAATAAGTTATTTATTTATTTATTAATAAGTCATTATTTTGCTGTATTTGCATGTGCATAGAATTAACCTTGCATGCAGAAAATAAATTTTAAAGAAACTTGCACAATTCTATAATAATGCGCACACACAATTTGAGGAAAATGAAGGCAGTAAAATGTTTTGCCAACTTGAAGGCATGTTAGTCATTATTGTAATGTATGCCTGTATAAGTGTTGCTGAAGGCATGAGTGTTCCCAGCCATACCTAGTGGTCCACCGCTCCTTGCTACCCTCTGATCTGTCCATCTGCCATCGTGATTGCTCTTTGGGACATTGTTGTAAAAGGATGTGCATTTATTGACAGTAAATGTGTTTTTAGTTGGCTGGTACTTTCGAAGATTGAGTTCAGCAGTGTTGAGATTATTCGTTTGTAGACTAGTGGACAATCTGACCCCTA
Organism: Pygocentrus nattereri; assembly: GCF_015220715.1. Taxonomy (NCBI): domain Eukaryota; kingdom Metazoa; phylum Chordata; class Actinopteri; order Characiformes; family Serrasalmidae; genus Pygocentrus; species Pygocentrus nattereri. The sequence continues at coordinate 3,976,879 of NC_051237.1, forward strand.
AAAGCCAGTTCAAAATAAAAGTACTGATTTTAATTTAGGTTTTATCACTCTAAAACAAGTACTGCTGAAGTGCAGTAATTTTTTTTAAATTAATTTCTCTGCACATTCTAGACACTCATACATGTGCCATCTGTTGAACTTGACGTACAAGTTATTCATATTAGTAGAAATTACACTGTTAGATCTTCACAAAGGGACCCTCTTCTCCCATGGCAACTTTGTTTGGCCCGGTTATCGATCAGAAAAGTCATCTATGATGGTGCTTTAATGCACGTTTTATTAAAGGATTTACTATTTATTAAAGGAACTGCTGCTGGTTTTGCTACTGAAATTGTTTGATGCAGTGGTTAGGTTATGCTGCCTTACTGCAGGCCGATGATCATGGCAATTTCCTGAGGATTTCCAAACTTTGTTAATGAATTATTAAATTAAAGCGATTATTTGATATTGTGGGGAAAACCCTAAACCACATTGCTCTGTCAGTATTTGTACAGTTTTTTTTTTTAAAGTTTTGTAACTGGTTATGCCGCAATCCCTGAATTCTGGCGTTATTTTTAAATCGTAGTTTGGTGGCAAGTAGATGCACTGTACATAATTTGTAGGCATGACAGTATCAGCCTTTGCAGTACTGATCACAGAAGCCTGCACTTGAAGATGAACCTCTAAATCAATTATATATATATATATATTGTTGCTAACGTGTTCAAATATTTTGCAAGATGTTTCACAATCACAACCTTGCCCTTAATATAGCCACACTTCGAAGCCTTGGCAGTAATGTGTCCAACAGCATGGTTGACATGCTGTCATCTCAGTGTTGCAGTGATTTGTGGCAGTCAAGCTATAGTATGCAGGTATTGAAAGGTTTTCCTGAAAAGCTCCTGACTGTGCACGTTTTCAAGAACGTAGTTTGGAACGTCCGGTTATGCCGGTGTGATTTTGATAATGCTTTTTTTTAAATTATTCAAATTTATCACCTGTCCTTGACCTTTGAGTTGATTCAGTATTGATGCGTATGTGCATTCTGCCAATTTCACTCTGACTGCTTTGCTGTAATTCTTTGAACTGCAGTCTCTTTAAATTAAATCAGCCTCCTGTAAGCACTGCTCTAAGCACTCATTACCACTTTGTCTGTTTAGTCCTGCCTGATTTGTAAGTGATCCTCCATGAGCGCATCAACCAGAGCAGAATGCTATGTTGCTTGAATTACATGATAAACTTTTTTTTTGTTCGTCATGGGAGAACAGGGCCCCAAAGTGAAAACACCTACATGTCTATACAAACTTGCTGACTGGTTGTCCATAACAGACAGCCTTGTCAAAGGAATTCAGATAAAATTCCATCTTCTTTGGAAAAACACGTTATTATTATTATTATTTTTTTTTTTTTTTTCGTTTTATTTACCAACTTACCGTAGCACAGAAAACAGCTTCATTTTAACTTGTTCTATCTTATGTTGGGGCAGAAGTGACCAAGGTGACCGGCATGGCGAAATGATAAACCAAGTGTGTTATATATGATCTTTTTATAAATAGCACCAGGAGTTGCGTCTTTGGATATAATCAGAATCGTCTAATAAACCTGGGAAACTGTTACACGTGTATTTATACTTGGGCACCAAAGCAATACTGTGGAAAAACCTTGAGACTGTAGTATATGGTCAACTCCTCAGACTTGTTCGAAAAAAAAGAATTGCTTTAAACAGTTTAGTGTTAATGTGTCAACGTTTCTCTTATTTGACCTATACTACATAAGAACCTGCTCTCCAGTGGCTCCTTAGGATTATCTCCTAGAAGATGATTAGTAAACTAGATTTCTTCACAAGAAATCACTAATTTAGTGATTACTGAATCAGGACACAGTGCTGGCTGTAACTTTTTGCTGCCTTCCTTATGTGATTGCTGTAGTTCCGCCTTTGTTTCATCTTATGGTAGGAAATTGCTAACAAATACATTACCCTCTCTTCCTTTTCTATGTTACCTGTGGCACCTGTGGATCTGCATATTGGAACTATTTCGTCGAATGTTTCCCTTGGATCCCCACTTTAAAACGCTTGGCTCAAAATATGAACTCGTGGAACTTGTGGCTATATTGGTCTTTATTCCTGCTCATGGACACAAACAAAAATCACATTTCCTCTGCCAAATACTCTACATCATATGAAAACTGGTCACTGTAGCGCAATGAGCGTTTCCCTCAGGGTGGCCCTGGAGGTCCGAGGGGCATGGGTCCTGGCAATTCAGGATTTGGCAGGGTCCGTGAGGAATTCGATGGACCTGCCAAGAAGCCACGCTTCTGATCTGGCACTTTTTTTATATGGCAGAGCTCGTGTTTGGATGCCCAGAAGTTCTGGGTCTTGATGTATTTAAGTTTAAAGTATTTCTTTGCAGTTTTAGCTTCAAGATCTCTCCTGTTTGTGGCAAGGTATTTTCTCCGTAATTTGTGTGTTCAAATTAGATAGTAGTAAACTGCACAGCAGGAGTGATCTCTTGCTTAGCATATTCCATGTAATATCCTTTCTTACTTATATCATGCAATGTTACTTGTTATGCTGGTTATTCTTGTAAGTTGTTCTGATAGTTCTATGGCCATGTACTGTGCCATTCAACATTTTGAAGTAATCCATGTAAATTTACAATAAAGCGTACAGTTGGTTCTTCAAAACCCATGTAAACGTTGTCAGCACAGTGTTTGACTAAATTCGTCTGAGGAATTCTTTTGAAGGTCACGTTCTCTGTTAAAATTAAAATTGAGCATAATGAGGATTAGTAAAATAATAATTAATTTTCTGTTTCACTCACAGACTAGATCAAGGCCTTATTTGAAGTGTTTCAAAGTAACCTCTGTTTAATCCATAATTGATCTCAGAATTGACCTTTAAAGTTCAAAATTTGAAGATAAAAGATGTGCTTAGTTTTATTCTAAGTCGCAAACTAAATCACTAACTTTGATTACCAATTAGCAGTTATTAAACCGTAATTAACATGTACAAGATTTGTGCACACAGCGTAAGTAAAATGTAAAACCTGTTAACTTTGTTACATCACAAATATAATCCTCTAAAGGGGTGGCTTAGTAATTTTAAAATTAAACTGAGGACCTCCATCTTAGTGATTCAACTTTATTAAACTGACATCACATTAATTTTAAAATGTCAACTTTTCTTATTGATGCGTTCACAAAGTAGTACTGAGTATAATATCAGTAATATAAACAAAGCAGTGACACTTATGATTACAACCTTATGGTTAGTACCAAACAGGATTCATTTGGTTCATTGCTGCAAAACAATGTTAACTAATTTTAGCCTAGCAATACTAGTAATTTAAATTGGACTACAGCCTTATAATTCTGATAATGTTTTGGGGGCATTATTCTCATGAGGGTGTTTGCCCCTTTTTTACTCCCAGCTATTTAATATTTAATAGTGGTTCTAAGGAAATAATGAGGGTTCTGTCAAAAGTTCACCAGCCAAAGCGTAGCTGTTTAATAAATCTGACCTTAGTTTTGGCCCCATTTGTGTATGGTTAAGGAAAAAGCAGGTAGGTCCATCTAACTTTGCCTTATCTTGTAAATTTTACAATTGAAAATGGTTTGCGTTACAATAGGTAAGTTTGAAACCTTTTTAAAAGGGTATACAATTATCATTTCTTTTGTAATGTTATTGTGAAAGTCATGGCTAAAGTGCACGTATTTTGAGGAAATAAACAAGGTCATTTTATTATTTATTTTTTTGAAGAGACAAGATTTCTTACATCTTGCTATTGTAGTGCACTGGAACCACTATATAATGTAATGTAGCGCTTCAGTGTTCATCACAGCCAGCTGTAACTTCAGATCTACAGATAACACTAAAGATGTCAACACTGGCTTGCACTAAACATTTCATACATTTACCATTTTCTCTGAGTAGATGGAATAACTGACACCATTTACTTTTTGTTTGTAGACCAAAGCAAACTGCTTAAGTTGCTGGTTTTATTGATTCATTTTGGTGTTGCAGGCCAGGTCTGTGATGTAGACAGTTAGGGATGCATAATTAACCAAGGAGTAGTTTTCCTTGTATAGGCTAAACTAATTACTTTGACGAAAAATATAACTGCTGTTGTATGTTGTGTTGGTCCTTTTGTATATTTTCTCCCTTAACAGGTAACTGTTCCCAAGTTGCTTGGACATCGAAACTTTGTGTGGGAGTTACCCACGCACCCTTGATCTACGCTTTTGTTTTTTCATGCCTTTATTATAAAAGGGAAGTGAGTTCTGTATAAGGGCTTTCCTTTCAGAACGTTGAGTCAAGATCACAAGGTAATCTTGAGTTTAAAAAACATTTGAATTTAGTTTTTAAGTTAAAAACACATTACATTTCTAAATATAATATTTTTCGCATACTGCAAGCTATTTTTTAGGGTTTTTTTTTCCCTGCTTGGCATGGTGGTAAGTAATGAATCAATTATCAAAGAGAGGGAATGTTTGTATTAATGTACAAGTTTCAATTCCTGTTGCTGGATTATACCACAGCCCCATGCTGTGTACATTTTAGTATTTTCTCTGCATTAACACAACCATTTCAATGTATGGAAGTATTTTACTTACCAGAGAAAACACTAATGTCCAGAGCAGGTTACTCCAGGACAAGGATTTGAACACAGACAAGTTAACTGTGAGCTCGTTGTTACATAAATTTGCAGCCAAAAAAACAAACTTTTGCCAACTGGCAAAGTCTACAAAATGTTTGGTTTCTTATAGAAATTTAGTGAAGGTCTTTGATTTAGGTTAGATTTGGCTTCTCTGCTTTATTTTCTCTGTGCTGTGGCTTGAAGAAAGCAGTAACTGCATGTGCAATTTCTTAGGGAGATGTGTGGATGTAGTGTGCAATTATTGCCCATTAAATAGAATTTCCGCACTAAGGAGGTTATAGCAAATATTTGATGCACAACTTCAATTGCGTTTTGATAACTGATGTTACATATCCTATGTAGCACTATTATAGTTATCTTAAGTGTTTTATGAAGTGGGATTAGGTGCGTGTAATCCTGTGGTTTATCTATATATCGCCTGTAGCAGTATCTTTAGCCAGAATTTAGTAAATATTTAGCATTCAAATCTGATCTTAAATTTACGTTAACAATGGGAAACATTGTGCTACCTAGTTTTGGGGTGGACTGTAACGTGCCCTTTGGTGTAATTAAAAAAATAAAAGGATTGTTATTGATGACTACAAATAGACAAAACAGATTCCCTGTTAATGGATTTCAAACATCCAGCAAATTGCGCACTTTTTTTTTAATTGTCAAAACCTGGATACCATAAGCATGCCACAAAGGCCTCACGCCTAACTAAATTGGCAACAAGGAGACTTTTTGTCTTGGTTAACGCTTCTCTATGGAAAAACATTACTATAAACTGAAAAGCAGTGTTATGCTTTGTCTGTCATGGTATATTAGTATAGACATTTATAAAGCCCAGTACTTGTGAATAACCTCAAATTTGTTTCAAGTCTGGGAATCTGAATAGAAATGAACATGTGATTGCTCATTGAAGTACACAGTCGTGTGTACGTGTGTGATATTTCACTAACTTTTATACAAAACTTTGGACAATGGGGTGAAAGCCCCAGCAACAGCGAAGGAACCGCATTTTCAAAGAAAGGTAACCCAACCTCTGCACCCTCTATGGCATGAACCCTTCAAATATTTTAAGATGGTACCTTAAATACTTCTGAAGAATCATAATGTAATAATTTTGAAGTTCACAGAAGCTGGAACTATTAGTTTCCAGTCCTTCTGCTTTTTTTGTTAGTTTAAAATATGAAGGGGTCTTTGATTGCAAATCTTGCTTCAAGCAGACCTCGTACATTTGGGGTATTAGAAGCCCACTCAGGTAGAAATAATGTAATTGAAAACAGATTGCAGAAGATTTTTTTTTTTTGTAAAGTTAGTTGTGCTGCTCACCCTTCACCTGGACAGATTATTCTGAGAAACTATGGCTGCTGTTTTGAAGTGTCCATGTTCAAGCGCCTGACAGTGGTGGTGGAAGGTGGCATTGGGTGTTTAGCCCAAAGTCTCCTTGGGGTAGAAGTGGCATTCCTGCTTGCAAGAGGAGTCGAAGCTTCAGTCTTTTGTATGCTGTGGTGACGGTGTTATTAACTACACTGTCATAACAGCACTATGAGCTACAGCCCCAGTACTTGGATATTCAGCAGGACCACCTTTTGATCCTGAAGGCCCTTACACTCTGAGCATGATTTATTTGTAAGGTTAATGTGGACAAAAATAAATTTAATTCAAACCCGTGGATGTTAAAAATGTGACTAATTATTTAATGGTTCTATTTGTGTTTATCGCTTTTTCCTGGTCAAGTAAACTTGCTGACCAATCAGTCAGCTCTGGCGTTGGCATGGCGACAGCCAAGGTGAGCGATTTGGCTGAATCCCAGCTACTATAACTTTTAATGAAATATAAAAAGGATCAGAATCTCAAATCAACTTGAATAGGTGTCACTCTCCGCTAAGAACATCTGTTATAGCCTGCGTTGAGCACCAAGTTTAACAGCTTGTGAATGAAGTGATGAAGCTCTTCACATTACTTTTACTGGGCAGTAGCCTGCTCATTGTCACCATTTGAACAAATCTATGAGGACCTAAGGAGGACTTATTTGCAGTGGAAGACATTCTGCGCTCTTGTGTTGTGTGGAGCTGCATTTCTCCATTAATCAGCTCATACTGAGCTATAGCGATCCAAGCAAAGAGTGAAAGAATTCATAAGCTCCCGAATGAGGCGGATACATTGTTCTCCTTTACCATTGTCTAAGTGGAAAGCATCCTGCACTGTGTCGCAGGTTGCTAGTTTTGCGAGAGGCACAGAATCCTTCGACCGATATTTTGTTCATCAGCATGAATATCTTGGTGTCCAAATATTTAGCATTTCCATGTCATATTTGCATCACATTCAGTGTGCAATAGTCTTTAAACATTGTGACAGTAAAAAAAAACTCATTTACACTTTACAGCATGAGGCGGCAGCAGCACAAGGATTTTCTCTAGTAACGAGTTTTCCTTTTTAACAAAAAGTATAACTAGTCACTTTCATAATTTGAATCAAGACATTGCAGGGTGCGCCTTCCCCTGTCAAAAGATGCCTCTGTCGCCATTCATACACTAAAAGCGTATTCCAGTTCCATTGTATTGGATTTTGCGTTACTGCATATTGCAAAATTTTCCATCTGACTAATAAAGCTTTTTTCTCAGAGGCACATGTGTGATTTCACCAATGGAGTTCACTAAAGTATGTGTTTTGCTGAAAGCCTGGCTATGGCTGTGTACCACTTCTGAACCATATCAAAGCAATAAGCTGCAAGAAGTTATGCATTATAATGATTAAATAATTTTAAGTGGTAAAATCGCTGTAATGCACTTCTTGAGTGGATTATTGCTTTCATAAGAGATGACCAGATACAATTTAAAATGCTTGAATGTAAATTTTTTTTGTTCATAATTCTTCTGCCAAGCTGTGCAATTCCACTACTTGTTTTGTTTTTAAATATAAGTTCATTAAATGTTTAAAGCATATAATTTAAATTTGCTTGTATATCAGGTATTTCACTACAGTTTTAACTTGAATATGATATAACATGCAACAGAACTCCTAACATGGTTCTCCTTCCCTGACGTGACAGTTTTGAAAGTGGGACTTTGGGTTGATTTAGGCTTTTTTAGGTGTGATTTGATAAACAGAAATAGCACTTAGCTAACAGGCTACTCCAATTATATTAAGGTGGGCAAAAGAAATAGCTTGAGAAAGTTTCTTGTTGGGGTGTTCAGATGGCAAAAATTGTTAATGTCCATCCATAACTATTAGTATATTTAGCCAAAGAAACAGTGCATCTCATTTTATGCTGCATGAAGATTTGAAATGGTCCGGGACAAAATTAAGATTAAGAGACCCTTATTAGTCCCACAACGGGGAAATTTCACCTCTGCATTTAACCCAACCGTGAAGTGAGACACCACATACACACTAGTGAATATACACACACACTAGGGGGCAGTGAGCACACTTGCCCGGAGCGGTGGGCAGCCCAATCCGCAGCGCCCGGGGAGCAATTGGGGGTTAGGTGTCTTGCTCAAGGACACCTCAGTCATGTGCTGTCGGCTCTGGGGATCGAAGCGGCGACCTTCCGGTCACGAGGCTGGTTCCCTAACCTCCAGCCCACGACTGCCCCGTAATAAAATATCTGAGGGGTAGTTCTCAGGTTTTGTGCCACTAATCTTTTAATATTGTTCCTCTTTTGGGTGTAAAAATCAGAGAAAACAGGCCTGTTAACTATGCTGTTTTTGAGGAAAGTGAACAAAAATATTTTGGTGGCCCACTCTGTCTTAAACTTGGATAACAGTTAGATGATGTGTTTGAGACGGCCAAAATCGTAATGTTTTGTTAAAGTTACAGGAAAATGAAGTGTTTTTGAAAATGTGACCAATGCTTAAAGTGACCCAGGTGTGTTAAACACGTGTAAAAAAAAAAATAAGTCCATTCTGATTTTAGATTAAATTTAGGTAACTTTACAGCAGACAGACCATCTTAAGTGCATAAAATATATTGCAGCATATGCAGCCAAAACAGACAGAATTGGATATTTCCAGTGCTGTATATCAAAATGTAGGTTGAATGCTTGTTCAGTCTTCCTGATATACTTACATTTGGCCACATCACACCTTGTACTGTAAGCCATGAAAAGAATGTTTACATGTCCTGTCCTTGCCTAGCAATTTTGAAGCCAGTATATTAGTCTGTTCCATCCTGGAGGAACATCAGTTTTTAGACATTGTGGAAAATCAGGAATCATTCTAACACAGTTAAGTTTAAACAGGACTGTGAAGTGTTAGTTTTGCCTGCTTTTGCGATAAAGTACGTTTTACTGTGCTACAACACACAAGTGCGTTAACATACACGTGATGAGATCAAGAAAGCAGAGGTAGTGCAGCTGTAACTGGGCTAGCTACTCTAACTCCAGTTAGTGAGAACCTAATAATATAATGAGAACCTGTTTCTCTGTAATTAATGTCAGCAAGCAAGAATGTCCTGCATAAGCATCTCCTGAGGAGCAAAAGGTGTGGATATCATTTACCACAACCACCAATGAGCTGCTAAATGTGTGTTGCTGAAATATTAAGTCTCATAGCATTTATGCAGCAGTTTTTCCTGCTACATTTCCAAAGATCATTCCAAACTCATTCCTTCACAGAAAAGGACTCCTAGCTGTAAGTAAAATAATTTGCATATTTTATTCAGAGACAATTTCAAAGTTATGCAGCGCTGCATTTTATAACTTGTCAAATATTTTGACGTTTTGGTTTAAAGTTTGCTTAGTCATTTTCATTAGATGTGTACAAAAGCCAAGCCATTAGCTCTGGGTTGTCCAAGAGAAGGTCACTAAAATGTAGTTGTATATAGTTCTATCCACATTTTTGCATTTTTACCCGCCAAGTGTGGCTGATGGCTCTAATACTAATCGGTAATTTCTCTTATTTAATGGAACAGTTATGCTTATAATTCAACATTGTACAGAAATAAATCGACATCACAAGGCCACCTTGCAGTTGAACACCACTATCAAGAGAAGATGTGTGTGGGGACAGATGAGTAATTTCATGCATTAGTACAGTAAGTGGTTAAGACCGTCAAGACTCGACGACAAGCAAACTCTCCGTATGAGGTCCAATGGAAATTTGTCATTGCCAGACTTGATGTGAGGAGAGCTTGTCTCTGTGTCTGTACTGTGTATGACGTGGATGGTGGTGCTGTAGCTAAGCAGTAGCGGCCAGTGTCCAGCTTGCCCTGCTCCACAGTTGAGACTCCAGCAGTTGATTACAGTGAGGATGAGTAGTTCTGCAGATCAGTGGACAGTTGAGCCTGGACTTGTTTACATCAAGAGGTTTGCTTGCATATCATCAGAGAAGGTAAGTGCACGTCATGTCTCTTGTTCAATGCTGAAAAAAAGCAGGACTGATTCACCTTCCTGAATCACCTCACAGTAACTGATGTTTTTGGGGTTCTGGCATCACACTTCTGAAAATGGATTCACGGTGCAGAATTTGTTTTTCTGTTGTGGACTCAATGTGGATTACCAGCGTTTACGGTATGCCAGTTATGTGAGATCCTGTGAACATGGAGTAGCTGGTATGCAGTGTAAACATGTTGAATTTTTTTTTTTTTTCTTGGACAACAATGGACTCATGTAATTAGTGTTGTAGTTGAGCAGCTTCTGAACATTTCATGTAAAGTACATAAAAGACGGGACGGGGATGGGATGGCATCGTATGGACATGTTTAACCACCAACAGCAAAACCTGACTGTCTCCTTAGGAAAGCATTGCAGCGTTCCCTGCATATTATTTTGAGCAGTAGGAGGGTGTGGAAATGTTCAAACGGTATGTGCGCAGAAAACTTTTTTTAATCTTTTGGAAGTAATTCGAGTATCAGTACTTTTACCTTGGTGGATGACTTCTGACCTGATTCATCAATCTACTTGAACATTTAACATTCAGCAGGCTCTGAAACTCCTGTATTTCATGCTGAAATACTTTATTACTCAAATAGGTTTACTGACCTTTGGTTCTGAAAGTTAGCTGTATTATGAATAAGTATCTCACCTAATGTCTCATCAAAGATTCATTCAAATGGCCATTTCCTCTAACACGTTCAAACCTGCTACAAGAGCAGTTGAGCTGTGTGGATCGGAGCCTTGTGTGCTCCTGTGTTTTACCATGTAAAATAAGTACAATGATTACTTCTAAAGGCACTGTGGTATTTTTGAAGCAAACATGCATGATCATAAAAGAAATCTTATAGATAAAACTCAGTCTAATGATAAGTTTGTTTCTTTGTTAAAAATGGTCGTATGTAACAAAGTAATCAGAGTATTCAGCTTTGTTAGATATTTAATTATCAGAGTAAATGTGCTGACTGCATTAAAAGGTCTGACATTAAAAGAAAATGGTAGTTTAAAAGACTCCCCAGCTAAGCGGAGTGCTAAGGGGTTAGCAACTCACTTGTGTGAAACAAATTTAAAATGTTTATTGATTGCCAAGTGGTTGCAATGTTTTGGTTTGAAACTTGACTTTCAGTCTGGGCCAATGTTTGGTCTGGTAGTTAATGTTACTACACAACAAGTAAATACCATGTTGTACCTCAGGATCCACAATGCGTTTGGTATGAGCAGTTTCAGTAAAGGATTTTATTTATTTTAAAGAAGAAAAAGGCATTTGACTTTCTATTTAACTGATTTTTAAACCGTAATTGATATTGTACTCCAGAAAAGCAATCTTTGAGTGATGTGCAACTGCAAAAACGTCGGCATTTTATTCATTTCACTGCATTTGTGACCAATAGGTAAATACTCTTTCTCTAAAGCTAATTCAGGTGGTAGTCACAGTTTCTGTATTTTATAAAAGGTAATGTATTGGCCTCTGCTGATTATGTACATGTAAAGTATCGGATACCTGCATTGACCTGGAGTTCTTATATCTTTGCATCCGTGGTTTAACCAGAAGGTAACTGATGTCAGGAAAAAAATTGAATTCCTTTGAATCTGTAAGATATTTACAACACTCCCCTACTTCTAATTCTCATGAAATGCAAATAAGTAGCCAGGGCAATCTACTGTATCACTCAGTACATTAGTTCTACATAGTTGCACATCTGTTAGGCTACTGAGCAGACTTGTATGTGATTAGTCATTCATATTTTTCCAAGTCTTGTGTAGTTGCTGCAAGCATTAAAGCCAGTAATTTTGTTCATTAGCCTACCAGTTCTTGACAACGTCTTCAGTTCCTACATGGTTTTCACAATAGCTTTTACACCTTGTCTCCACGGTACATCTCCCCTTGTGTTCAAGCGCGGTCATCTTAGTAATGCACGACATGGTGTTCAGAAACCTCTTGTGTACACTTTTCTCTACATGTCATGGTGCAAAATCTGTCTAAACCCACCTGCTGAAAACCAGGTATTGGGTGTGTGTGGCCCTGATGGGCCAAAACTGCTTTGTAGAGCAAGTACTGGATCAGCATGAAGGCTGTCCAGGGATGTGTCTGTTTATCTGCACTGTGATCCATTTCCTCAGTCTCCTGGTCTCTGTGATTAGTTGACATGCTTTTACTTCATATGGAGTGTGATGCCAGAACTACCTTCTTTGCCTAATGGTTGCCTGTGGAGAGGCAGACCTTAACCCGGATCTTCAGGATCTACTCTTCTGGAAATCCAGCACTGTGAATGAGGTGATATTGTCTGCATAGAGAACATTCATCAAGTGCTATTAATGGACTGCATATCAAGACTTCCAGACCTAGTTTCGTACTCAGTTTCTCAGCAGGACATAAATGGCATTGTAAACATGTTCCTCAACCAGCACGTTAGATCTTTTAGAATGTGACTCGTCTTCATATGTAGCATTAGACTGTTCACAGTATCGCTTCACTTAAACTGTAAATAGAGGATAGGCAGTTGAGTTCTTTGCTTACATGTAAAGGATTTTCCCTGTTCCTTCCTTTAGTAGTTTGACATTGATCCTGCTTTACATCTACTTTATATTAGTCATGTCTTAGATTGAAGTCTCAGGACTATGTGCTCTGTTTGTGCTTTGTTTACTTACTGTTTCTCTCTCACTGCAGGAGCATCAAGTGGTTGAGGCAGGCTGAGTGCCAGACCTTTTGAAATATGGTAAGTAGTGTTTCAAGATGAAAGCCTCCTGCAAGGATTCTCAACACTGTCCAATATGAAACAAGAATGAGTCCTTGTGAAATATTTTGCAGCTCAAAATCTGAAATTATAGAACAAGCTGTGCTGTGTGTACCTTTTCACTCTTTCCTGTCAATTATGTAGAATAAATCCTTGGGGTGGTCATCATGCAGCATAAAGAATAAAGAGATGCATATATCCACTTTCTAAAACTTGGATTTCTAAATTTAGCAATGTGGAGGACAAAATGTTGTAAAGTTATTTTGTCATAAATTGTAATGCTTTCAGTTGAAGTGAATATTGTTCACATTTGTCCTAGATTTCAAAGACTAAAAGAGAATTTTTGGCTTGTCTGAAAGGGAAGTTCTGCATACATATGTCTTTAAGGTATAAACAAAGTTGTTCAGAGTGGTTTGATGTGGAATGGTGCATTATCAGGAAATTTAACAGCTCAGACTTTCGTCATAGTGGTGGCGATGGGAACCAGGGGACTTGATGTCTACAGCACAAATGTGACTTATTTACTACCATGAATGACCATTGTACCTACACTTCATAACTGTAAAATAGTGGAAAATTTTTAAAAATCACTTTGCTTTGCCTGCTAGTTTGCCCTAAAACAGTCTGTGTACCTCTCTGCCAAGAATGCATTAAATAAAAATACATTTCAAACCAAAAGCTTCACAAGACTATCTGACATCAGGTAGCATATTCATGACCATTTAATGCAACAACTTTGTCAGGGTAGCTTTTAGAGGCATTAAAGTCTGTCTGATTAGATGTTAAGTCTTTTTCCCTTCTAAGAATTACACATTTCACATCAAACTTTTCTGAAAGACTGTAGTTGCATCTTATCTATTTAACTGTGCAGAAATGGGAAAAAAGGGGGAATTCATCATTCAATTCTTATCTAAGAGTTGCTGCTGCCCTGGATTTGTATGTAAAGTTCACAGCAGTCGCTTCTGGAATGATGGATAAAATATTTTAATTAGTGGCCTTTGGTCTTGTGTTGGCAGCAAGTAGAGCTTTTGAGTCCTACATGTGTTCTGTTGTCTCTAGGGTTGGTTTACTTACAGATTTCTGTCTCTCTCCTGCTCTTTAGGTCATTGGATAAATGTAGCCCATAAACCAGTAGCTCTTCAGGCTCGTATGGATGTGATCCTTTGGAGTAAAAGCTGCAGGTTAGTGGAACAGCTCAAACTGGGGGTATAGATTCAGTGTATGCGTATATTTAATTTCTACCAAATATATAAAGTGTGCTTGTAGACTTGTTTTTGTAAGCTGAATGTTTCCCTGACTTTCCCCTCCCTTTTCCTTTTCTGTTATTAGGGAGAGTGGCCAAATTTACTGGACAGGAGTCATAAGGAGCAGCATTTGCAGACTTTTCAGAATGATTTGAACACTTTTTTTTTTTTCCTTCGCCTAATATGACGTGCGAATTGAATTAGTCTGTTATGTACCCAGAGTTACAGTCTCCATGTACTTGGTGCTGTTCTTGTTGCATAGTTTCAAAACCAGAAGTCCCAACACTCTGAAGTTTGGCAGCATCTATAGTGTTGTCTACAACAGGTTAAGTTCAAGAGGTTTGTGTTTCTCTTGTTTTATCACTGTTGTATCTTATTGGGTTGCTGTTAATTCTGGCGTTGATCCAGTGTAGAGGACGGGAGCCTGCAAGCCGATAGCACGAAACAGAAGTTGCTGTGAATGTGGGTCAATGGTCCTGTCTGACCTGCATTGCACACTGGCCAGTGAGTTTCTGAAATGGAAGTCTTTATTTTTATCTGAAAAATAAAAGTTGTGAAGTGTCTGTAACGCGTGTTCTTTTTTGGTTGTGATTCTAGAGAATAATCACTTTTACTTGGCTCAATAAACCATGTTCTTTTGCTGTTCTTGAAGTGCTGCCTGTCCATTTACTGAAAGCAGTGCGAGAATGTCGCTTTTTTTTTTTATAAAGGTGGTGCCTGACCTCGCTGAACATTTTTACAATTTTGTCAGTAAAAAAGTTAAAAGATCAAAGCGATTAAAAAAAAAAAAAAAAAAATGGTTTCATGATGGGTGGGTAACGGAAGTGCTTCATAATTTGAGAACAAAATCTCTTGTTAAAGGTTTAAACATGTAGGTTTGTATGCAAAAGACTTAGAATAGTAGTAGTTTAGAATTCTTGAAAGCCTGAATTTTGCAGTTCACCAAATATTTGAGAAGAATAGTATGTCAAAGTACAATGCTCTGTAAATTTGGGGGGAAATATAAAAGTCTAATGTACTTTTTAGGCGTTCGATGGATTTATAGGCATCTCTTGCAACAGTCAGGGTTCGTATACATGTCATTGGTCAAAAAAACACTGCATAATGTTTTGTAACAGTTCTTTCTCCTTAATGCATTCTACTTTGGCAAAACTTAAATACATACAGTAAGGTTACAGCATCATTCATAGGTTCAGGTAGTTTATGGCATTGATATAGATCTGTTTACACCTTCCGAACATGAAGATTCCATTTACTAACATTTTAAGGTCCTCTTGAGTTACAATTTTAGAAACATGGCTATCTTGTTTATTTTGAGTAATGTATTTTTCATGAAACTACAGACATGACGGTGCAAGTCCTCCTAGGGTTCTTCTGAACTGTCTCATGTCAATCCAAGTCCCACCTTATCCCTTTTTGACTGTGTGGATTGACCGTATAATTGAGCATGGTTAAATTATCAAAGCCTAACCATCAGTAGCATGCTTATAGCTGCTTAAAACCACTTAGTCCTGTGTACTGGCCCCTCCAGTGGTTGTAAGCTGACCTCAGGAAGCAGGAAAGGAAAAGAGGGAGGGTGAATTGGGTAGCCATGTGATCAATGGGCTAACATTTAAATCTTTAATGCACATTAATTATTTATGGCCTTATTTGGATGCATGCACCCCCAGGGGTGGCCGCACTCAGTCTGTCTGGCTGCAGTCTGTATTCAGACATGAGCGGAGCAAGAGCCTCTTCAGGCGTGGGCCTGAACGCTGTGCAGCTGAAGCACCACCAAGCAATGCAGAGGAACCGAGCTTTGAGCCGAACATACCTGTTATCCAGTTCCATGCCACCACTGCCACGGACCAGTGGTCTGAGCCTCGGAGAATCTCTCAAACTTCCATCGTTGACTAAAACAGTGCATCGTCGGACCTCCATGGTGCCGCTCAGGTGAGCCCATACCTGAAACATACCTAAAATGCTAAATCTCAAAAAGATGTACTTGAGAGAGTCAAACAAACCACCAGGTTATAGAGGTTTTTAGGGGGTTTTCTTTTTCTCTATTTTCTCACTCCTAGTGTCGGTGTGCTTGTGTTCATTTGAAGGGATATGATGTAAAGTAAGGCCTTTTGGATGGAAACCTGCAGAAGTCTGAGAGGAATCTGCTCCAAAGATAATGATCTGAAGCAAACCAGCTGCCTTTTGAAAGAATACTTTGCCAAAAAGAGAAGTCTTGGAAAGCTCTGTGTAACATAAATACCACTTGGCTTCACATTTGGTTTCCTAGCACAATGGAGTGAATGCCTTGTTAGGTATCGCAATTGTCTGAATAGTTTCAACTGTCCACTGTATGTAAATTACATGTTTTGTTGATTTTCTAAGGGGAATAAGTGAACACATCCTCTCGAGAGCACACGTATGCATAGTTAACTGCTTGCAACATTTAACATTGTATTCTATTATTTTTTTTTCCTAATTTAAATTTAGCAATTAAATAGAAATTGTACACTACAGATTGCAGGGGAAAAAATTCAATGAATTCCCTGTAAAGGTTCATTTCTTTTCACTCAAAAAAATCAACAAAATGTCATTTGACAAGTGTTTTTAAACTTTTCCATATGACTGTGTGTGCATCTCCAAGATAACCTTACAGGAAACAGGAAAAAACTAGCTTACTTTTAATGGAAGTCAGTGGATCCAGACGTTTAGGTACTGGAAATGTCATTTTGCGTCATTTCTTTTGTGCATTCATCATGAAATTTACACAGAATGTAAAGGACAACAGGCATTTTCAAACTCTCAAAAATGTAAAAACGAGGTGGAGGAAGGAAAAACCTATTAGGCCATGTCACCAACATGGACTGCTATGTGATTTCGATTTGTTTGTGTGTGAGAGAGAGAGAGAAAGAGAAAACGCTGCCTGGTATTTCAGATGGTTATCGTTTGAGCTGTTTCTTTGCAGGCGTCTGCAGGTTTCCTTTCAAAATGCCTTTGTACGCTTCTGAGTTCATGATCTCATTAATGAGCACAATCTCACCCACATCACTGTAAAACAGCCTCAAACTTTATTTGGGTCCAGACATCAACATCATTGTTTGCGTTTACTTTGATCAAAAGGGAAAATGCAGCTAACATGACAAAATAATATTCCTGCTAATTTCTTTGAAAAACTGAAAGCATAAGAACAGAAGCTGTAATAAAGCCAGAGTGAAGACACCAAATACTGAAATACTGAATATGTTTCCATCTTTTCTCTTGCTGCCAAAAAATAATGTAATGGTCATTTTGACTGAAAATCTAATAAATGAACATATATATGCATGCATGCAAAACTTTGGCCGCCACCAGTCAAATCACACTTTGTTGATTTTCTAAGTGAAAATAAGTTAAAGGTTTTAGCACATTTAATGTTTTATGTGCTGTTTTTTTCCAATATGTTAAACTATTTAATGTTGAATAGAAATTCACACTAAAATTGGTAGAAAATTTCGTGTTTAAGTTCCTTGGAGAGAATGTGTTGACTTTCCACTTAGAAACAGAAAGCATAGTTTGACTGGTGCTTTCTCATACAACTGTATATAAGGCTGTTAAGATTATTTGGTTACGGTTGCATTTAAAACCCTCAAACATAGCAACCAATACGTTAAATGTGCTCCAGGTCAGTGTAAAGGAAGCTGCACTCATACACTAATCTGAAGCCAGCTTCAATTATTAGTTTCAACATGCATCAAACCCAACAAGTAGTGTTGCGGATCATCCTCGCCTTGTTGACCCAGTTACTTTGGCCATAGAAAAGCCCATTCAGATTTCTAAACTGCTGTTTTCAATAGGTAGGGTTCAGTGTGTGACGGGAAACCTGAGTTAAGCACTTCTCACATAGCAACAGACCCACACAACTCACGGCCAACACAACAGTCCTATCAGCTCCATTTATCTGATGGCTTCCAGGCAGAGAGAGGTTTTAAATAACTCAGAGCTGCTCTAATTCAGTGCGCCTGCCACTATAAATCCAAAAGAGGAGACGGGAGATGTTAAAATGTTAATACTGGATGTGATGAGCTAATGTTACACTCTCAAAACAGATGTTTCGTTTTAACACATTTACTGCATTATTTGATACTGGCAAAGCTTTTCTAAGATCACAAGCTGAAATATGCTATGTCAGAATAATAATAACACAAGAAAAGCATTTTTGACAATGTATACAGTTATCAGCTATAACATTAAAACCACCTCCTTGTTCCTATGCTCATCATCCATCTTATCAGCTCCGCTTACAGCATAGGTGCACTTTGTAGTTCTACAATTACAGACCGTAATCCAACTTTTTCTTTTAGCCCCCTTTCACCCTGTTCTTCAATGGTGAAGACCCCCAGAGGACCACCACATTATTTCGGTGGTGACTGGTACGGTCAGCTGATCTGTTGCTGCGCTGTTTGTGAGAGCCATTCTCTAGTCTTTTATCAGTGGTCACAGGACACGGTTGGCTGGATATTTTTGGTTGGTGGACTATTCTCAGTCCAAAACAGCCATTAGGGGTGTACTTTTTGTACTTCTGGCGCCGGTCCCAAGCCCAGATAAATGGTGAGGGTTGCGTCAGGAAGGGCATCCGGTGTAAAACTTGTGCCAAAACTATCATGCGGATCACAAATATGATTGCCATACCGGATCGATCGAGGCCCGGGTTAACAACGACCACATCCGGTGCTGTTGACCAGCAGGGTGCCAGTGGAAATTGGACTACTGTAGGTCGAAGACCATCAAAGAGGAGAGGAGGAAGGCGGGTTAGAAGGCAGCGAGAGAGAAGGAAAAGCAGGAGTGTGGAGGTTAGAGTAGGGACTCTGAACATAGGGACAATGGCTGGTAAAGGCAGAGAGCTTGCAGACATGATGGAGAGGACGAAGGTAGATATTCTGTGTGTCTAGGAGACCAGATGGAAAGGAAGCGAGGCCAGGAACATTGGAGGTGGATTCAAAGAGAAATGGAGTATGGATAATCCTAAAGGAACAGCTTGTGAAAAGTGTTCTGGATGTAAAGAGAGTGTCAGACAGGATCATGAGCCTGAAGTTGGAGGTTGATGGTGTAATTTTGAATGTGGTCAGTTCATATGCACCACAGGTTGGTTGTCAGTTAGAGGAGAAAGAGGGATTTTGGAGTAAGATGGATGAAGTGGTAGATGGTGTCCCTAGAGAGGAGAGATTAGTGATTGGTGCAGACTTCAATGGACATGTTGGTGAAGGGAACAGAGGGGATGAAGAGGTGCTGGGTATGTATGGTGTGAAAGGTCAGATGGTTGTAGATTTTGCAAAGAGAATGGAAATGGCTGTGGTGAACACATATTTTCAGAAGAGGGAAGAACACAGGGTGACATACAAGAGTGGAGGGAGGTGCACACAGGTGGATTATATCCTTAGCAGGAGATGCCACCTAAAGGAAATTGGAGATTGTAAAGTGGTACCAGGGGAAAGTGTAGCAAGGCAGCATAGGGTGGTTGTCTGTAGAATGAGATTAGAAACAAAGAAGAGGAAGAGAGTGAAGACAGAGCCAAAGATTAGATGGTGGAAGCTGAAGGAGGAGGATGGTTGCAGGCAGTTCAGGGAAAAATTGCAACAGGCCCTTGGGGGCAGTGAGGAGCTACTTGAGGACTGGGAAAATACAGCTAAGGTGGTGAGAGAAACTGGCAAGAATGTGTTTTCACTGTGTATTCAGAAGAAGAAGGCAGCTAAGAAAAAGTGGGATAACCAGAGAGATGAAGGAAATAGGCAGGAGTTCTGTGAGGCTAGTCGCATAGCGAAAAGGATGGTGGCAAAGGCAAAGGCTCAGGCCTATGATGAGCTGTATGAGAGGCTGGACAGTAAAGAAGGAGTAAAGGACTTGTATCGTTTGGCTAACAGAGAGATAGAGCTGGAAAGGATGTACAGCAGGTTAGGCTGATAAAGGATAGAGAGGGAAATGTACTAGTGAGTGAACAGAGAGTGTTGAATAGATGGAAGGAGTACTTTGAAGAACTAATGAATGAGGAAAATGAGAGAGAGAGGAGGACAACGGGGGGAGAGATAGTGGATCAGGAAGTGCAGAGAATTAGTAAGCTGGAAGTGAGGGCAGCTTTAAAAAGGATGAAGAATGGAAAGGCAGTTGGTCCAGATGACATACCTGTGGAGGTATGGAGATGTATAGGAGAGAAGGCAGTGGACTTTTTAACCAGGTTGTTTATCAAAATCCTGGAGAGTAGAGGATGCCTGATGAGTGGAGAAGCAGTGTACTGGTCCCCATTTTTAAGAACAAGGGTCATGTACAGAGCTGTAGTAACTACAGAGGTAAGTTTATGAGCCACACCATGAAGGTGTGGGAAAGAGTTGTTGAAGCAAGGCTAAGGCGAGAGGTTCAGATCACTGAGCAGCAGTTTGGTTTCATGCCCAGAAAGAGTACCACAGATGCAATTTTTGCATTGAGAGTGTTGGTAGAGAAGTACAGAGAAGGTCAGAAGGAGCTACATTGTGTCTTTGTGGATCTAGAGAAGGCAGATGATAGGGTGCAAAGACAGGAACTGTGGTACTGTATGAGGAAGTCAGGTGTAGCTGAAAAGTATGTTAGGATGGTGCAGAACATGTATGAGGATAGTGAGACAGTGGTGAGGTGTGCAGTTGGAGTGACAAATGGTTTCAAGGTGAAGGTGGGGTTACATCAGGGATCAGCTTTGTGCCCCTTCTTGTTTGCAATGGTGATGGAAAGGTTGACAGATGAGGTCAGGCAGGAGGCTCCATGGACCATTATGTTTGCAGATGACATTGTAATCTGTGGTGAGAGTAGAGAGCAGGTGGAAGAGAATCTGGAGAGGTGGAGGTTTGCACTGGAGAGGAGAGGAATGAAGGTCAGTAGAGACAAGACGGAATACATGTGTGTGAATGAGAGGGAAGCAGGTGGAAAGGTGAAGATGCAAGGAGTAGAGGTCGTAAAGGTGGATGACTTCAAATATCTTGGGTCAACCATCCAGAGCAATGGACAGTGTAGAAAAGAGGTGAAGAAGAGGGTGCAGGCACGATGGAGTGGGTGGAGACGGGTGTCAGGGCTGATGTGTGACAGAAGGATAGCAGCAAGAGTGAAAGGGAAGGTCTACAAGACAGCAGTGCGTCCTGCTATGATGTTTGGTTTGGAGACTGTGGTTCTGTCTAAAAGACAGGATGCTGAAGTGGAGGTGGCGGAGATGAAGATGCTGAGATTTTCGTTGGGAGTGACAAGGATGGACAAGATTAGAAATGAGCAGATCAGAGGGACAGTGAAGGTGGAGCAGTTTGGAGATAAAGCCAGAGAGGCCAGGTTAAGATGGTTTGGACATGTGTTGAGGAGGAATAGTGGATATATTGGTCAAAGAATGTTGGAGATGGAGCTGCCGGGTAGAAGGAGAAGAGGTAGACCTCAGAGAAGGTTTAAGGATGTAGTGATGGTGGACATGGAGATGATTGGTGTAAAAGTAGAGGAGGCAGTGGATAGGGCAAGATGGAGGCAGATGATCCACTGTGGCGACCCCTAAAGGGAGCAGCCGAAAGAAGAAGAAGAAGAAGAAGAAGAAGAAGAAGAAGAAGAAGAAGAAGAAGAAGAAGAGGACTATTCTCAGTCTAGCAGTGATGCTGAGATGTTTAAAAACCCCAGCAGCACTGCTGTGTCTGATCCACTCAGACCAGCGCAACACACACTAACATGCCACCACCACATCAGTGTTACTGCAGTGCTGAGAATGATCCACCACCCAAATAGTACCAGCTCTGTGAGGGTCCATGGGGGTCCTGACAACTGAAGAAACAGCTAAAAAAGGGCTACCAAAATAAGTCTGTAATTGTAGAACTACAAAGTGCACCTATATGATAAGTGGAGCTGATCAAATCGATAATGGATGTAGATACAAGGAGGTGATTCTGTTATGGATGTTATGGCAGGTCGGTGTATTACTTTTTTTAACATTCCCAGTATTTCTCTAAACTATTTCATCTGCTCCAGGGCGAAAACGAGCAAGGGCACTGCCATTTTTATACATTTCTTTGTATTTCTGTATACATCATCTCTGAGATGGACACAGTCATTTAGAGTGGAGTGACTCGAAAGCGTTCATTGTACAGAAAGTTATCAGCTCAGATTTCTTTACAGTGGTGGTGATAGGAACCAGGAATAGCAATGTCTACAACACTAATGGACCATTTTATTTACTAGTTTTATCAAAAACCAACAGTGATCCTACATGTGTCATGAGTTTTTATATGTAAAGTTGATGACGGTAAAATAGTGGTAAATCTGAAAAAATAAGTTTTAAGTTTCATCTGACCCAAAATCTTTTCAAACAAGCATAGAGCAACATCTCAGGCAGCAGGCAGTATGACTGTAACCATTTAATATAATACAATGCTTTCTTTGAGGGAGTTTTCAGTGGCATTAATATCTTCAGACGTCTGGTTCCTATCTCCCCCACTGTAAACAAGTCTGACACTCTCCCATTTCTTATTTTTACCCCTACTCCTTTTTTTTGAGTGTCATCTTGCCCCTTGGAAATGAGTTACAAGTGGTAGTGGTTGAAATGTTCCCTTACAAAATGGGACCAACATCAAATAAAAAAAAATATATTTTACTTCATTAACAGGCTGCTAGCGGTGCTCTGTACGTGATCTGCAGTGACAGCAGAGGACAGTAAAGTTCAGTGACCTCGCTGCTGGGCTTTAGCTCAATTAGTGCATCATATGCTCTGATTCTCACCCTTAGGTGTGAATGCACAAAACAGAGGGCTAAGGGGTAGGGGCGAGGGGTGAAATGGGATTGGGCCTAAGTTGCTTGAGAATGCCGCACTTCACACCAAACCACATCTTAGCACTTTAATTATCAGTGGTGGACAGTAACTAAGTAAGTGTAATTAGTTTCTGTACTTAAGTAGTTTTTTCGTGTACTTTACTTAAGTTTTTCCATTTTGGGCGACTTTTTAATTTCACTCTGCTACATTTCAGAGTCTAATATCCGACTTTTTCCTCCTACATTTTGAGAAATCTGTCATTCCTTTTGGTTTCTGTGTGTATAAAAACGTAACATGTCAAAACAAAAGAAGCGCAAAGCCAGAACAACAATCAGGGCACAGCAGTCACTTTGTTCTGAGCTTGTTTTGACCTGTTGGACATACCGACCCAGTGCAGCAGCGTAAAAATACATACGTCTACCTAAATGATGAACTAACCTAACTCTGTGTAAATAGACCACAATATAGAAATATGTCCACTGGCATGTTTCTTTTTTTCTGAATTCATACAAACACTTTCATTTTATAGTAAATTAGTTTCAGTTAGTTTATGTTTATGAACAGACGCCTACAGATCAACATAGTAAAGGAGCTCATCTGTGATCCTGAGTTTAAAGCCAGTTTTTATTCAACTTAAACTTGGAACTAAGTTGTAAATAAATCTGAAACTGAAACTTTGCTTGTGTGTAAAAAGTGATTTCAGAGCCACTCGGTTCTCCCTGATGGAAACTGTTTACCTTCAGTGTTTTGTGCTTCTGATCATTTTAATAGACGTCAGCGTCACTAATTAACGACGTTCTATTAAAAGACTGGTTTACCAAGAGAGACACTGGAGGTCTTTCACCTGAAATGAGTTCATGAAGCCAGTCTGGTTATAAAAATGATAACAGGACATCAGAGCCAGAATTACTCTTTTAGTACTTTTACTTTTAATACTTAAGTACATTTGAAGGAAAATACTTTAGTACTTTTACTCAAGTTGAGGTCTAGAGTAAGGACTTCTACTTTTACTGTAATATTTTACCTTATGTATCTCTACTTTAACTCAAGCACATGATTTGTGTACTTTGTCCACCTCTGTGAATTATGCATACATTTTCAAAAATGGGTAGAATTCTCCCTTTAATGTCTGTGGTTTTATCTGAGTCTTCTGTTTTCCTCTTTTAATATCCTAATGTCCCCAGCATCAGTGAGCCCTCCCTGTTTGTCCCAGTCCAGCAAGTGGCATTTGAGGGGTTTCCTCGAAATTGCCGGCCCTCTCCTCGGAAACACACCCCATCTCTGTCCCTTTGCAAGTCTTGTGACAAAACAAGTGGACCACCACAGAACTGCCAACCTGCATACACTCACTTTTCTCACCCTATAAGACCTATTTCCAAACTGAATCAGCCCGTCACCCAGGCTCGGAGGCTCACTGCTGGCCAGTGTGGACTGCGACCTTTGGTGAAGCAGTACCGGCAGACTCCACACAACGAGACTTTATCCATCAGGGGGACGCCGTGTCTTCCCAGCCGGCCTTCACCCACTACAGCTGCTACCACATCCCGAACACAGCTCCACATTTTCCTCCCAGTTGAAGGAGCTGGAGAAGAAGCAGACAAAGACAGTGAATCTGTTGATGAGGGTTTCATGGATGAGGTGGAGAACAAAGTCTCCATTCTTCAGCACCAACAAGGAGACGCAAAAACACTTACACAACTGGATAACGCAGCATCACTGAAAGCTGATTTGGTCCAATTAACGACCTGAGTCTGTTATACCATGACTTAGTCACATAAGTACCATAGTATTTATCAAAGTCAGCAGCTTCATAACTGAATCCTAATCACAGAAAAATCAATCTGCACGCTTAACCAGGTGAAACACTTTGATTAGTTTCTTCTAGACTGAACTGCAGCTGTTAAACCATGTTGTAAGTTAAGCTAATGTGTGTGTATATCACTTATTTTGGTATATCAGAGAAACTACATACTAGAACAAGACAACGCTCCTGTGCTTCATTCTGATTTCTCCAAGACTCATCTTGGAGAAATGAGACTACTTAATTAAATAATAATAAGTTTTGTTTATTCTGACTCCTCTTTTCATCATCTAGTTGCTGCCTATGACCAAAAACAGCCATAATACATTTTTCATGATCATTTCACAACCACTCTTTATCCCTTAGAATGAATCAGGCTGTTTTTGTTACTCTGCCTTTAAGATTTATAAGATAAATAGCTCTGCCATGGTTGGCTGCTCTGCTTTGCACCTCATTCAAAGTGCAAACTGGGTCAAAACACTCCTTATAACTTCAACATGAATGGGTGGAGCTAATGTGCTGTTAGCTGGATGTATGCAAATGAATTCATATTTCTGACATCACAAAAACAGTGAATCCAAAATAGGCTGTGTTTGCATTTAAAATTTTATATAGATTTGAAGGATTGTGGGAGTGAATGGTACGTTTTAAAACTTTAACGAAGTTTATATTCTACAACCAACTTTTATTTGGAATGAAAAGCAAGTGAAATTCCGTTTTCTATCATATGAGCCTTTAAGACAATGATCAAAGATGTCGTTTCATGTTGTGTTGCATACCTTGTTATTAATTGGTGAGATATTTTCATATTTTCTGGAAACTTTATTAAAATTCATACTGGACATCAGATTGTTAAATATTCATTCAATATTCAGTATTAATTTAAATATTGATGACTTAATAAAGGCGAGTGTTGATTTAGTGTTATTTTATTATATGTGCTTTAAAAGTGCAAGGGCACTTGTGTGAATGTGCTGATAAGTTCAATGCCTAGTTGCTTTTTTTTTGAAAGACAGTAAATTTTGACTGGTTTCTGAATGGTTTCCATCCATATCAGATGTAAAGCCTTTGCTCCCAAAGTGCTGAAATTTTTGTTGCTTGCTTGAACAAAATATTAGAGCAGGGATTCCAAACAAATCCTGAAGGATCATTCGCACAGCAATGTTACTGGGATTGTTAAAGAGCTGGACTGAGAACAGTCCCCCAACCAAAGATATTCAGCCAAGGGTCTTGTGGCCAGCGTCCTGTGACCACTGACGAAGGACAAGAGGATGACCAACATAAAATCCGCAGCAAGAGGTGAGCTACTATCTCTGACTTTACATCCACAAAGTGGACCAACAATGTGGGTGTGTCAAATAGAGTGAACAGTGAGTGGACACAGTGTTTAAAAACTCCAGCAGCACCGCTGTGTCTGATCTAATACTAATACATTACTACCAAGTCAGCGTGTGACTGCAGTGCTGAGAATAATCCACCACCCAATTAATACCTGCTCAGTGGTGGTTCTGTGGGGGTCCTGACCCCTGATTAAAAAAAAAAAGGGAGGGGGGGTTCTTACTGAGCACTATAAGAATCTTGAGAAAAATTGTGTTACTGCAAATCTTAGAAACAAGATTCTTATACTTTATTATATTTTTACATATTAGGCTGTTTTTGTTTACATGCCTTTAAGACTGGAATATGTAAATTACCTCTGTTCATATTGGCCGCATTACATTATGCTTCATTCAATAAGCAGTCCATACTGAAAACTTCAGTGTGAGTGGGGCTAAACTGACATAGGCTGAATAAGTACATATATGTAAATGTATTGGTTTTTGTGACATCACAAAACCTGTGAAGAAAAGGCTGTTCTTACAGCTGGGTTTCTATATATGGACTCTAAGGACTATGGAGTAAACATGGTTGAAAACAGTGTTTACATGCTACATCCAACTCTTTGTAAAATAAAATCCATGAAAGATTTGGTTTTCCATGGATTGGGCCTTTTAAGGGGAAGGGTAAACTCTGCAAGGCAGTGTTCCTGCAGAACCACAGTCGAAAACCCTTTTTCAGGGAATGTTTTAGGGCCACACTTAGACCAATAAACCTTGGGCTTTCAGATTTATCACTATTTTACCATCAGCATTACACATAAAAACAGCAGATGAGAAGGTTCACTGGTGGCTTTGGAGGGTAAATAAAATGGCTATACTTTGCGTTATAGACATCATGACCTCTGGTTCTTATCACCACCACTATGAAGAAGTCTGAGTCAGTAGGTTTCTCTACAATCAAAGCGCTCTGGGTGACTTTCTTTATTTTTAATCGCTGAATTATGCAGACTTAAAAAAAAAGAAGAATTCCTTTTAGAAATGAATAGAAAAAGACGCAGCTGTTGCTTTTCAAAAAGAAATACATTTTGTGCTTCATATATTTTACCCAGCATACTCCTTACATAGTAAATATCAAGCAGAGGAAAGTGTTTGTAATTTATGTAGGAAAAACGAGGAAACTTTTTTTTTCTGTATTTTCTCCGGAACATTTTGGAAAAACTTTATCTTAAATCTACTGACTACTCAATTTTAGAAACTTTGCTTGATCTCACAAAAATAAAAATGTCATGAAAAAATAAAGAAAGAATTTTGAAAGAATAAGCTATTAGCTGTATTTTTTTCTTCAACAACAAAGACATCAGTCATCAAACTACTCTGATACAAGCTTGGATCAAAGCATGTCATAGAACTCCAAATAAAAGACAGCCAGGGCAGAGAAGGAGGAAAAACAAACAAATAAACAAACACACATACACATCGTCTAAGCCGCTTCTCCTTCTGGGTCGCGGGGGGTGCTGGAGCCCATCCCAGCTGTCATCGGGCAGAAGGCAGGATACACCCTGGACAGGTCACCAGTCCATCGCATGGCAGACAGACAGACATACACACTAATAAACAAAAACAGTAAACAGAAACCAACACAAAGGAATGGATGAAAAAAAGATGGATTTTTTCTGAGGTCGTTTAGTCTGATACCTTTTCTCTGAGGCCATTTGGTCACCAGATCCGAGACATGTCAGTGTTTTTTGTCGGATGACTGGAGATGTCCTATGATCACTTCAACAACTACCCACGGCAGGTGTGGAGGGGCATTCAGCACCTCACCAACCACAAGACCAGAAGCTGCACAACAGTTAAGGGTGACGCCTCACTGGCAGAGGAGCTTAACTGTTTCTTTGCTCGCTATGAGGTGAAAGCAGCGGAGACAAACACAAGATCTCCACCAGTCTCCCACAACCACATCCTCACTGTGCAGGAGATTGAGGTGAGACATGTGCTCAGGGCACTGAACCCCGAAAAGCTGCTGGTCCTGATGGTGTGACAGGAAGGGTGCTGAAGGTATGTGCAGACCAGCTCTCACCCTTAAACTCAGCACCAGAGCACCACAAGGGTGCGTGCTTAGCCCGCTTCTCTATGCTCTGTTTACCTATGACTGTGTCCCCACCCACTCCTCCAACACCATAGTAAGGTTTGCAGATGACATGACAGCGGTGGGACTTATCTCTGGAGGAGATGAGACCGCCTACAGGGATGAAGTCCAGGGACTGACTGAGTGGTGTTCAGGAAATAACCTCACCCTGAGCTCCTCAAAAATAAAAGAACCCATTATAGACTTCCGGTGGAAAGGAGCAGTCCCCACACCACTGTACATCAATGGGGGCTGTGTGGAAAGAGTCCTTTCCTTCAGATTTCTGGGCACGCACATCTCTGAAGAAAAACAACCTTCAGGAGAAGCTGCTGGTGTCCTACTACTGGCTCCACCACTGAGAGTGTGCTAACATACTGCATCTCAATGTGGTACAGCAGCTGCTCAGTGGCAGAGAGGAGAGCACTGCAGGGAGTCATAAATACGGCCCAGAAGATCATCGGCTGCCCACTGCCATGCCCGGAGGACCTGTTCAGCTCCTGCTGCCTCAGCAGGGCAGCCAGTATCCTGAAGGACACATTTCACCCAGGACATCATCTGTTCAACCTGCTGCCCTCTGGTCTGCTTTAGGTCTATCCCACCCTGGACAAACAGACTTAAAAACAGTTTTTACCCCAGAGCCGTACGGGAACTGGACACTTCCAAACACACACACTGACTTCCTAGGACACTGTACACTGTTCCAGTGTTCCACTCCACCTCTGTTCTATTTATTATTCATTTGTTCTCAAGTGTGCAATATATATTCTTTCTGTGCAATAATTCTTAAGATGTGAAATATTATATAACTCTATAAGCGATTCAAGGCACGTCCAATAACTGCTACCTTACTTGTCTTGTCTGTTTGGAATATATAGTTTTATAGTAATTTTTCTTTATATTTAAGATGTTTATACTATTTTCCTTAAATCTGCACTTTATATATTTTAGCCTTATGTTTAATTATTTTGTGTATAGAAAGTGCCGTTGGATTGCTGCTCAATTTCATTGTACACTGTGCAATGACAATAAAGACATCTTTTCATTTCACGAAGAAAAGCAAAAGCCAAAGTGAAGCTTGTGTTTTCTTTTCTCTATTAGCTTTATCATCTTAGATTTGGCCAAGAAACACCAGAATAAATAAATAAAATGAAATGACAAATAGCTGTTTTCAACTCATTTTTATTTTTATGCTCATGTGAAAAATGAAATTGCAAATGTAGGCATTTCATTTTCAACTTTGGCAGGATATTTGCGCAGATGTTTGGAAAAAGAAATGGCAAAAAGAGGCCTGCATTTACATTTTATTGTTTTAATTTTCATGTCTTTTTTGGCTGAATTTGCCTTTGCCAGTAAATAAACCTTGGGGTCCCGAAAGCTGCTTGGCGGAATGAGCGCGTTGGCCGCTGGAGGTCGCTGCTGCAGCAGCCCGCAGCGCTGTTTTGTGCAGGGGGAGTGGAGCTCCAGCAGCAGCGTGCGGAAGGGATTTAGCGGGAGTGAGAGTTAGCTGCGGTCTGGCCAGCCCTCGCTCTTTACTTCTTCATTTCTGCGCTCTGGTGGACGATAATCACCCGCAGGAGTCGTGCATGGAGCGTGCTGTGTGAGCGGCCGCCTCACTGCAGTGTCCGTTCGCTCCGAGGTCAGTAATGCGCGGCCGGACTGACTGTGTGGCCCGCGTGGTGTTTGCAGGCTGCAGCTCCGCTAACACGAACTCCAACTAACTGCTCTGTCGGAGCGGCTGAAATGAGTCGAGCAGAGATGCGGCGAGCAGAGCGGGTCACTTATCTCGGCTGCTCTGCTAGAGTGGCAGAGAGGGTCACTCGACTGTAGACGGTCAGTCAGACGCGCTGAAACGACATGAACTGCAGGAGCGTCTCGGTTCAGCTGCTGTAGAGAGCGACTCGGTCAGCTCCAGCTGTTTTACGGTCTCTTGCTCAGCTCATGTTAACGCTAACTAGTTGTTGTGGAAAAATGCAGCGCCTTAAAGGGCAATTCCACCAAATTTTCTAAATGTTTGTACAAATCCGTCGTTGTGATGTAAACAAAGTCGTTCGGAGTGGTTTGCGCTGCAGAGAAACTTGCAGACTCCCGATTTCTTTAGCTACAGTGGTGGTGAAAGGAAACGGGGGTCGCCATGTCTACAGCACACCCATTTTATTTCACCCAAAACCACCAGTGAACCCACGCGTGTCTTCGGGGTGTTGCTGTGTTTTGTTGATGATGGTAAATTAGTGGAAACTCAAGGAGGGGAAGCGGGGGCGGGGTGGGGGGTTTATGGGGGGCTATTTTGCCATACAACGAGCTACACGTGTCGTATCGTCCTGTGAAGGAGCTTTTAGAGGCATTCAACTCTTCAGACGTCTGGTTCCCATCACCACCACTGGGAACAGCGCCGACTCTTAAATTTCTCTAGAACTGGATATTTCACACCAACCCACTCTGAATGGCGATGTGTTTACATCTAAACCATAAATTGCGTAGACTCTGTGAAAATGTGTGGAGTTCCCCTTTAACTCCAACATGGAGCAACAAAGGGGATTTTTTTCGGGATTCCTGCATAATTCAGTGCTTGGGATATAAACAGTCGTGCAGGGTGGTTTGGTGTGAAATGTAGAGAAATGTAAGAGCTCAGATTTCCTAACAGTGTTGGTGAGAGGGACCAGCCAGAGAAGTCTGTCCTGTGAATATGGCCATTTTATTTACTACCAAAAACGACCCCTGGACCCACACACATCACCTGAGTATATGTAATGGTGAAATAGTGGTGAAAGATGTATAACAGATTTATAACGGTGTTTTTATTATTAACTGGCCTTATAACACCCTGCGCACACCTTTTCACCATAAATTGAACCTATAAAAAATATAAGCCAAAACCTTGTCTTAAAACCGTCATAAAATGTCTCGCCCATCAGTGTTTATGACTACTTCATGTAACGGATTTCTGTGAGGGAGCTTTTAGAGGCAATAATAATAATAACAATAATAATAATCATAATAATTTTATTTAAATAGCACTTTTCATGCCGGTGGCAGCTCAAAGTGCTTTACAGACAGGTGATAAAGCTTAACATTAATACAATAAATAAAAAACGAGACGCAGAGTTTAAATCAAACGCTAAAAGTTAAAGAGAGGCGTTTTTAGATGCTTCTTAAAAGTGAGCATTGAGCTCGACTGTCTAATAAAAGGTGGAAACGAGCTCCACAGTTTAGAAGCAGGGTGACTGAACGACGCCTGTCCGTGTTTTCTGTGTTTTCTGAAGGTTTTTTTGTTTATGTTTTTTTCAGAAGGCCCGCGTTTAGCGCTTTAGACATCTGGCTCCTTTCACCACCGCTGTAAACGCTTCGGACTACACCAGATTGTTGCTCATCAAACCACTATGAATGACCGTATTTACATCTTAACAGCTTGAATCGTGAAAGATCTGCGGAACCCCCGGCTGCTCCACCACACGCTGCACTATTTAAGGTGGAACGGGAGATTCTAACAAGCGGCTTCAGCTGTTTGGCTACAGGCAGCGCTGTTTTAGCGGTTTCGGCTAGCGGTAGTTCACTCTAACCGCTCTGTAAGATGGCTCAGCTTGCTAACTGTAGTTGTTTTGCTAAAATATGGCTCAGTGCCTGCATTTCAGCTGCTAACGGCGTAGTTCTGCTGAGTTTTTAGCGTCTCGCCGCTGGCCTGGTGATGCGACAGCTCCGTCTGTGATCATTCACTGCCGCGCCGACACGCGTGTCTGTCTGTAGCTACATGTGAGACACAGCCAGGTAAACGGCGTTACAGCGAGTTTGTGATGAGCGCTGCGAAACTCCGCCTAATCAAACCGAAGTGGCCTTATATTATGTGTGAAAATGCATTTTCGTGTTCGTGTTGTTTAGTAGCCGGTATGTATGTATTGTTTCTGCCCGGAAAGCCGCCTTTGCTGCCACCAAAACACCTTACGAGCGAAGTTTTCAGCAGGCTAACGGACTAGCCTAGCTAGCGAGCTCGCTGCTGTGTTTATTAGCAGCCTAGCCTGTTAGCTGCTGTTAACTTTTGCTGTGCAGGAGTGAAGGGCGGTTTAAAGGGTCCCTGTCATGAGAAACAAAACTGTCTTCACTTTTTCTGAAACAGGCGTTAGTCTCTACATGCGAGTTTCAAAACGGTTACACTCAAAAACGGGTTTCAAAGGTTCTTTACTAAAGAAAATGGTTCTGTTTAGAAGTCATGGTTCTTTGCATGGCGAAATGATTCAGACTGATGGAGAATTGTGTTGAATATGGGTCTATCTAGAAACACCAAAAGAACCATGGTTCTTCTGTGGGTACAAGTTTGACATTGTTTATAGACCCATTTTAAAAAGGTTCTGTATAGAACCGTGTACAACACGTACTCCATCAATTTGAAAAACCATTTCCGTGCTTAATGGTTCTTTGGAGGGTAAATGGTTCTTCTATATGTGGAAATGAAGCTGCAAAAAAAACCCTGTTTTCAGTTCTTTGTTTTTGTGATGTCATGAAAACAATACATTTGCATATACACTGCACTTTAGCCCCGCCCACTCACACTGGAGTTATTAGAAATAACTGAACTCAGTAAGAAAGCTGGCATAATTAATGGGTTAATTCTAAGTGTTAAGGAGAGGTTTGATAGTAGGTGTAAAATGAAGTACATATGCTCAGAAAATGCCTTTTCAGAACGTTTTAGGGATGCACAACAATATCAGAATCAGATCTGTATTGACAGATATTTGCTTGAAAACCTCTGGCTGTGGACAGATGTTTAGATTTCACAGATATTTGAAATACATTTTTGACCATTTATTTGTTTGTGTTTTGGAATAGTAGAAAATTTGGTGAAGCAGCCTTATGTATAGGGAATTATGTATTTAGTTTGTTTCTAGCAAGCAGGTACTGAGACATTTAGCCAGCCTGTTAAATAATGAATGGCCACAATTATATATGTTGGACTGATGCAGCATTAAAATACATTACACAGCAGTTCATTCCTTTAGTTTGTTTTCAGATACAAATAAATGTTTAATTCTCTGTAATGCTAATCCGGGTGGATCTAGTCCCAATTTCTGCATTTTCTGAATGTTTCTGTATCGACATCAGCACTGACAGATATGTACATGTAAAGCATTGAATATTGGCTGTGGCCCACAATTCCCATATTGTTGCATCCTTACTCTCAATTGAGCTCCTTTTCATTGTTGTCCATAAAGCACCACACACTGTGACTGAAAGCCCTCCCGTAGCCCTCGCATTGCGCTTTGCATTTTTAAACCATGAATTTTAAGTTAAAAACCATCCACTTTTATGCTGAGTGCCCATGAAAGAGTACCACATTCTATGCCCAGCGACCAGTCAATATCAAGGATGCCTTCTGTATAGTCCCTCATACAACACTGAAGAAAAGCTACTTTGGGCTGGTTTCAAACACCTGTAGCTGGGGGTGCATCAGATCACAAAACTCATGGTTCAGATTGCATCTTTTTGAGTCACAGATCTGAAAATTGATCAGTGGAAAAATGGGGAGACAGATATTACTTTGCTTTCCATTTATTACTTGAAACACTTAAAGAGCACTTAAAGCAGACACTTTTGCCCATGGCCTTAAATGAAAATGTTGTTTTGCCTTTTACCTCAGGGATGGGGGAAAATAAGGAGAAGATGTGCAGTGTTTAAATAAAATAGGCAACTTACTGGGATGCGCATGGTCACATCTGCCACAAAGTACCAGTAAACAGGCCGTGACATTCTCAGTATGAACGGCCAACAGCTCCTTCACGTATTGGTCAAATACAAAATACACTCCCACCATGTTTCTCCCTCCCAGTGTTCTGCTTCACCAGCGGTGTTGCTGCTACTATGTAAAAGTGACACACACTCCTGAACAAGGGTCAGATTTTGCTGCTTCTCTCGAGCAGTTTGTTGCGTGGAGTTATATACAGAATACACTCGATTATGGTGCACGTTTTTGCAAGTGTAAAATGTCTCACGAGAGTGGTTTATTTTTTTTTTGTGTACATATTTCTAGTAGCACACTGCTCGAGACAACATACAAAGCATGCTGCCGCTGCCCAAAAACAATGGTGAACATGTGTAGGACAGTAAAATACTGCAGGTCTGAATGACACATGATTTTTCCTTTTACTTCTCTGTGCTGATGAAGATCTGGATGATGTGATATACAACACTTGATTGCGATCTTTGTTGAAAGTCAACGTGTAGTACCGGCTGGGACGCTGCAGGATCTTGTTGTGCACACACTGTTTATAGTGTTCAGCAACATCTTGTGCAAATGGACAGTTCACATAGTTCACATGCATGCCGAACTGTTGGGGGATCCATACGGATCAACTATAGTCCAATACACCGCTACCTGAAACTGCACATCATTCAACTACCACAATCTTCATATGAAAAGTTTTCTACTTATCATTATACATTTACCAGTTTTTTTATTAATTTATTAAAGTAATATGGAGGGGGAAATAAAACAAGGTTAATATGACTAAGTACTGTAGTTTTTTTTCTTTCTTTGAGTCTCTGTCTCAGAGATATGTGCTGAATTGCTGTGTTAAATCTTAAATGCATGGTATATGTTGTCTTTCAGACTTCTGAGAGATGTCTGACTCCCCTAAATATCCCAAAGAAGAAGGTACGCTGATGGAGGGCACAGCGCAGGTTGGAGAGGACTCAACTGGACGTCACAGTGGAGATGATGTCAGTTGCACCGATGGCAAAATAAATGTACAAGTTTCTCCTGTTCTGGAGAAGTCAGACTGTCAGAGCCAGAGCTCCTCTCAGTTTGCAGTAGAAGAACCTGTTTCCCAAGAGAACCTGATGGAAGGGAGTCAGAAGGAGGAAGAGGGTAATGTCAAGTTTGCAAGAGAAAACATTCAGGAGGTGATGATCCAAGAAGACACAAACAACAAGCAGGAAGAGGACCAACAGATGGAGCATGAACAGGAGGCAGTAGAGGAAAACGGAAAATCTGAAAACATGGAACAGAAGAAACATCAAATTAGCCAAGAAGAGGAAGAGCCTGATGGTCTAGGCATCAGACAAGAGGTGGAGATACAGTCTTTGAATGAGGAGAGCAGGCAGGAACAGCCAGAGTCAAAAGACAGGAAACTTGGCGATGAGAACATGGCAGAGGAGAAGCGTAATATTGATCAGGAGGAGGAAGGGGAGAAGCAGCTGGAGGAAATAAGACCTAAAGATCAGGAGGCAGACAGAGATTTGGATGGAGGGAATGCTGGGCAGCATCAGGGGAAGCAACAAGAAGAAGACCGAAATCCAAAAGAGAAGAATATGGAAGAGGAAGAGAGACATGGTCAACAAGATGAAGAGCAGGAGAAAGCAGAGACAGACAGAGATGTGAAGGGAGATGACTCTGGGCAGTGTGAAGGAAAGACTGTAGAAGAAGAGGAGAAGATCATGGATGAGACAAAGGTGGAAAAGAATGCACAGGAGCATAAAGAGCCAACAGAGATGGCCACACAATCTGAGGAGAACACGATGGAAAGGAAGACTGAACTGGAACAGGTGGAGCAGGAGGGATCAAAAGAAAATGAGGTGATGCAGAAAAACAAAAAACACAGTGGAACTGAGGAAATGGCACAGGAGAGGTTAGAGGAAGATGAGGAGCCGAGAGCCGGATCTGTCGTACAAGAAGCAAATGAAGAAAATTGGACAGTTAGGACAATAGAGGGTGACTCTGCTGAAGCCCCAATGGATATTGATGACACGGGAGAGAAGATGCAAGTCAGTGTCCTGGAAGATTCGGAAACCTGTTTGAACACTGGTGAGGGTGAACAGCTTAATTTGGGAGTGTTTGTATCTGTAGCCTGGTACGTGGGAACAGTGTCGTTCTCTTTTCCAAAGGTGATCTGTCTTTACAATGAATTTGGAGATACTGTTTATTGGAGTATTAAAGAAGAGTACAGTCTTCCAGGTATCACAAGATACTCACATTATTTTTACCCAGGGTGAGGTTTTGTTAAAATATTTTCAGTGTTAAAACCAATACAGATACCTTAATTCTAACACTGATTCCTGAATGCTACTTTTTTTTCAATACCTTCTTTTCAAGTACAGACTTCAGGTTTGCTGTTTAACTGAAAGTAGGTATGATTTAAAGTAGGAATGAGTCTGAGGAAGCTGGGAGTAGGTGTATTTACTGACAGTAATGTATTGCAGAGTAATCAAGAGGTGCTTATATTAATAGTATGTTTACAATGCAAACAAGACAACAATCAGCAGTCTAGATTTTGGGTTGAAGATGCCTGTTGGCTCATGGATGCTAAAACTGACTTAAGTAGTGAATAGCACAGGATGTTTTAATACTCTAGTGTTAGAGTAATACTGTTGGTACCATAAAAGTATAGAGTTCAAGACCCAGTCCTGCTTTTACCACTAGATCCTTACTGAAGTGCTTTTAGAAAAATGGTTTGTGTCTTCAGGAGGGTAGTTTTCCCCTGTAACCTGAAATAGAGTGTGAATTTTCTTTTCTTTCTTTTAAAACCAAAGACCATGCTGAAAGCCCCTCTGAAGAAGTACAGCCTGAATTGCAGCCCTCTGACAGTCAGGCTCTGATTTCTGAAGTCTCATCCGAAGACATGTCGTCTAACAAATCAGGTAAAACAAGTAAGGACAGTATAATAACACCAAGGTCATTTTCATGCATTGGCCCCAAAAAGTATTTGAAAACTTTTACCTTTTGACCATGGGTCAATTCCTGAAGGTCTTTGTCACTTCATATGTTTTAGCACAACATAAAACAAGCCTTTATGTGGAGAAAGCCTGTAGACAAACTCCAACCAGGCTCCATAGAGAAGACAAAGTCCGACTCTGTTTTTCTACAGTGTGGTTTGAGAGATTGTGTTTATTAATGGGATCATGAAGTGTACAAAGCATTTGGAAGAATCCTGCAGACATCTGAAGAAACTGCTCAAAGGATAACAATCTGAGACTCGCCAGATGCCTTTTCAAAGACTACTTTGCTGGAAAGACAGTTACAGTCTTGGATAGGTCTCTTTAAAAGAAATCAGTACTTTTTGGGGCCAGTGTGGATAATTTTGTGTACTTTTAAAGCATGCACTTTCAAACGAACAAGAGAGTAAAAGTATATATATATAAAAAATTAGTATTAAAAAGTAAAGTAGTATTAAAAAAGTAGTAGGTGAAGTAGCATTGTTAAAGGAATTAAAGGAAAACTGATTTTCCTCACTTTTTTAAACAGTTGTGATGTAGTATGTAAACATTGCTCACTAACCCTTCAGCAAACAGTCCTTAATTTGAAAACTAAGCTGCAAAACAGCCTAATTTAAGTTCAGCTATTTAGCGTGCAACAGTTTAGACACACTGTTTTGCAGAAGACACAGTTTATACACACTCTTTTGTGTGTTTCAGCCTGTGCTGCGTTTTGAATGAGGCCCAATACAGGGTAGCAAGTCAGAACAGAGCTTCTGTACATGTATAGGGTGAAAATATAATTGCGATTTTTTTTGTGTGTCCAATATTTCGATTGCAATTTACATACAATAATTTTCTATAAATTATCTTTCAGCCCTGTGTTTTGGCTAAGAAGACCAGAATATACTTTTTAATTTTTAAAAATTTTACTTTTATACTTTTTAAACATACTTTTTTTTTGCTTCCTGGCAAGCTTGTGCAGTGACTGTCAGTTGTGATGGTTATGATGCCACATATACAGAAACATTGGTGTTGTGTAGCTTCTGATTGGTCGAATTCATCTACAGGCATTTCACAACCTCTGTTATGTTACATTTTCTCCATTTAAATCTTAAGGCAACATTGCTGAGAACTGAGCTAATTGAAATTGTGACTTACATATAAACACGATTAAACGCTCCACTAACATATCTGATATATCTGTCTGAAATGCACAGTAACAAGAACAGCCTGTTTAATTTGAAGGGATGGACAGAAATTGAAGTATGACTATGTAAAACTTAATGATGACCACATACACACACACACATACATACATACACACACACACATACATACATACATACATACATACATACATATATAAAGTGGGCTACAAGGGAAAGCAGTGACAATAAAAAATTAATATTATGGAGACTTTAAAGTAAATCACCAACCATAGACATCTATGTTTTGGAAGTGAACTCACTTTCAAAAGTGTTAGAACAAATCTGGTTCAGATCTTATGTCTGCTTATTTAGTTGGATTAGACTTTAGATTTGGAGCTGAATTCTGCAGAAAGGTAAATCTTCATGAACAGGATTGGTGAAGACTGTAAAACACCATGAAGAAGAGGATTTTGCAAGTAGAACTGAGACAAGGTTCTCGCGATAAAATTCGGATAACTGGAGAAAACCACTTTAGGATCTTTATGAAACAAAAGATTTTTGTTAGTTACCAAGAATATCTACATCGTAAGGAAGATCAAAAACTAGTGTTTAGAATGTTACTGACCATGTTAGACGATGCCAGAGAGCCACAGCCTCTGTTGTGCATAGCATTATATGTGTTGTGTATAGCATTAGAGCCAACCGTTTAATACATTATTGCAAATACAAAATTATAATTAACTTAAATAAGTAACAAACAAAGCAAAGATGATGTGGCATTTTTGCCAGTCTTGTCTGAAGATCTCAAGGGTAGCAAGAATTGTCCTCAAAGCCTTCAGGCTTGGTAAAAATAACGTGCGTGTTGTTGCTGTGTAATGTCAGATTTTCCTTGTACTTTATTTCAAAACATTTGACCTTCTCCACCAGAAAACCAGACAGTTCAGGAGTTGAAGGATGAGATGATGGAGTCTTCTATACAGACAGTGAGTATATTGTCAGCATTTACTTATAAGTGAATTAGATCCAACAGGAGTGTGTGTGTGTGCGTGCGTGTGTGTGTGTGTGTGCGCATGCAGGTATACACAGCTTATTCAAGACATTTCTTATTTCTCCCCAGCCAGTGCATTCTGTTTGGCCTGTGGAGGAAGAGGAGAGCATGGATCTTGACAGTTCCACTGTCCTGTCTGTGAAGGTTAAAGATGAGCCTATGGATGAGGAATATGATCAAGCTCTTGTACCTCAGGATCCAACAGGAAAGGTCAAGGATGAACCTGACATGAGTGAAGTGAGTTTGTATTTCACACTGTTTCAGCTGAGAACTGTGCATAAGGTTGAGTTCAGGCCTGATAGTTTTCAGGCGTACCGACGTGTCTGCGAGGGAAAAAAAAAAAGGTTCGCCTAGTGCAGGGGTCGGCAACCTTTTTGACTCAGAGAGCCATAAAAGCAAAATAATTGGAAATTTATTTCAGTGAGAGCCACATAATATATTAAAACGACGCCGACATGTCAGTCAAGCGAACCGAAACTAAATACCGGACGTTTGTGATTTTCCGCCCGAACATTTTTTTAAGTCTCAAAAATAATATACGTTAATTAAATTAATTATTTTCAAAAGCTGAGGCGCGTGCGGTTCCAGAGCCGCGGGTTGCCGACCCCTGGCCTCGTGATCTGACCATAGGATCTGACACTTCTCTTGATCTGACATGAGCAGGTTTCACTGTAACCAACACCAAGGCCTAGCCTACTAGCCAATAAGCCAGTCAGAAACAGGGGGGGCGGGACTTGCTTTGACCAAACAAATTGATAGATTCAGTAGGAAATCCCGGGAAATACACGTGCGAACTTTTTTCCACCGTCAACGCGAAACGTATAAAGTCAGCCATGGAACACAACTATATTAAGCCTGGGGAACTGGAACTGAATAGTAATTTTAGGGCTGTAGTATTATTTATGAGTTTGTTGCACTGTAACTGTTTCAAAATATTTAAAATAAATGGTGCATAGTTTGCTATTATATTTTTAAAAGAAATGAATGTGTCCTTGTTTATGTCACTTAGTCAATGGTTAGGCTACTAATCAATTCCTAGTTTACTTTGGAGTATTGGAGTATTGTTATTGCCACCTGCTGACCGTTCTTGGTATGGCTGTAGTATCTGTAGTCTCCTGTGCTATA
Organism: Pygocentrus nattereri; assembly: GCF_015220715.1. NCBI lineage: Eukaryota > Metazoa > Chordata > Actinopteri > Characiformes > Serrasalmidae > Pygocentrus > Pygocentrus nattereri. The sequence goes on from NC_051237.1 coordinate 4,016,857, forward strand.
GAAGCAATAAGGTATGTGACTAGTTAAAAACAGGTATGGATTCCTGAGCAGGCCTGCTAGTCCCAACAGTTCTGGTAATCTGCACACGCTTCTGAAATATAGGCTTATATTGGGTTTGTTTATCTCATGTCTGAATGTTGTTCATGTATTTCAACAAAATTCAACACAATCTATCATTGAAGGGACGAATTCAAAAGCAAAAACTCTTTGACAGTAATGAAGATCAGGGTTATACATAGACATATATCTGCGCCCAGGGGCCAACAAGTTATGTGTTAAGTGTGTCGCATACATAGCACCCCCACCCTGCTCACCTGCTGAGCAGAGAAAAAAAGTTCAGGCTCAGGGATTTTTCCCACTATCACCCCTGTGAGTTGTACCTGCATGGTGGCTTTGTTTGTTGTGTGCTATACAGCACAAGGAGAGGAGCACACTGCAAAATATGATATCTTGGCAAGTGAAATGATCTTAAATATAATAAATATATCTATTATCTCATTTTAAGATTTGTAAGTTGTAGACATTTTCTTTTTCTTTTGTTAATTAAGTGAAAATGTTTTACTGTGTTGATAATTTTGCTTATTTTAAGAAAATGCTTGAAACAAGCATTTGCTGTCAATATAGTGGATATTTTCGTTTGATAAACTACTGAATGTAAGTAATGTGTCAACAGAACATCTTCAAGATATTTACTTCAGTTCATTCAGATGCTCCACTACTGCTACTTCACTGATATGTAGTTGACGTGTTATTAGAACACTGTTAAGAGTTTATTAATCATCTACGAAGGACCCCTCCAAATTAAGTGTTAATTCAAAGCTTCACTGCATTTATTTCGATCATTCTTTTGACATTCTTTGTGATGTATTTGTCGTAACTACAGGAATGTGGCCAGAGATCAGAAGATGAATTCAAGATCAGCGCAGTGTTCAGTGTTGGGAGAAATTCTGCACCTATAGGTATGAAAATGAGAAGTTGTCGTCCAATGTTAAATACAGACTTCTGCAGTGAGCTATTTCTTAAGATTTTGAACTAATCTTGGAAATGTGTCATTGTAGCATCACTTTATAAAAGCATGCCAAGTTTTGTCCATTTTTAAAATGATGGATGATTATTATTATTATTATCTAAAGTTATGCTTGCGCAAATGTTTGTCTTTTATTATCAAAGTAGGGCTGACTGGAACGGCATTTTAGTCTAAAAAAAGTCACCCTTTAAAACAACAATAAAGCATTTAGTTGTCTATCTTACAGACTAGACATGCTTCCACTTTAGTCGGTGTTTCCACACAGTCTGCCTTACACTGTCAGGGGGTTCTATGCAGGTACATTTTTTGCTCATCAAGGTACAAACAATGTAAATGTACCCTCAATGGTACAACAATGATTTTAGGGTCCAGCTCTGTACCTAAAAAAAAAAAAAAAAAAAAAAAAAAAAATATATATATATATATATATATATATATATATATATATATATATATCTGTGTATATATACACACACACACATACAGGGGTTGCACAATGAAACTGAAACATCTGTCATTTTAGTGTGGGAGGCTAAATTGTGTGTCATGGCTAAATTGGACCAGCCTGGTGGCCAATCTTCATTAATTGCACATTGCACCAGTAAGCGTGTGAAGGTTCAATTAGCAGGGTAAGAGCACAGTTTTGCTCAAAATATTGCAATGCACACAACATTATGGGTGACATACCAGAGTTCAAAAGAGGACAAAGTGTTGGTGCACGTCTTGCTGTCGTATCTGTTACCAAGACAACAAGTCCTTGTGATGTATCAAGAGCCACGGTATCCAGGGTAATGTCAGCATACCACCAAGAAGGACGAACCACATCCATCAGGATTAACTGGAAGCTGGAAGAGGAATCTGTCTGAAAGGGATGTCCGGGTGCTAACCGGGATTATATCCAAAAAACATAAAACCACGGCTGCCCAAATCACGGCAGAATTAAATGTGCACCTCAGCTATCCTGTTTCCACCAAAACTGTCCGTCGGGAGCTCCACAGGGTCAATATACACGGACGGGCTGCTATAGCCAAACCTTTGGTCACTCGTGCCAATACTAAACGTTGGTTTCAATGGTGCAAGGAGCACAAATCTTGGGCTGTGGACAATGTGAAACATGTATTGTTCTCTGATGAGTCCAGCTTTACTGTTTTCCCCACATCTGGGAGAGTTACGGTGTGGAGAAGCCCCAAAGAAGCGTACCACCCAGACTGTTGCATGCCCAGAGTGAAGCATGGGGGTGGATCAGTGATGGTTTGGGCTGCCATATCATGGCATTCCCTTGGCCCAATACTTGTGCTAGATGGGCGCGTCACTGCCAAGGACTACCGAACCATTCTGGAGGACCATGTGCATCCAATGGTTCAAACGTTGTATCCTGAAGGCGGTGCCGTGTATCAGGATGACGATGCACCAATACACACAGCAAGACTGGTGAAAGATTGGTTTGATGAACATGAAAGTGAAGTTGAACATCTCCCATGGCCTGCACAGTCACCAGATCTAAATATTATTGAGCCACTTTGGGGTGTTTTGGAGGAGCGAGTCAGGAAACGTTTTCCTCCACCAGCATCACGTAGTGACCTGGCCACTATCCTGCAAGAAGAATGGCTTAAAATCCCTCTGACCACTGCAGGATATGTGTATATATGTGTGTATATGTCATTCCCAAGACGAATTGACGCTGTATTGGCCGCAAAAGGAGGCCCTATACCATACTAATAAATTATTGTGGTCTAAAACCAGGTGTTTCAGTTTCATTGTCCAACCCCTGTGTGTGTGTGTGTGTGTGTGTGTATATATATATATATATATATATATATATATATATATATATATATCCTCGTAGGACCTGCCATCCACATGCGTGGACATCACATTTTGGGTTGTCTAGACCGCAACACAAAATTTTGCTCTACAAGGGCCTGGTGTCCTCTTACGAGGACGTTATACTGCTACCTAGTGGTGGCTGAAGAGTTTAACACATTACAGTTTTGATTCAAGATGGCTGACAACACACCCAGAAGTTTGGATGGGAACTCCCAATACAAACGTCGACCAGGTAAAGAAATTGATCAGATTTTGTGTCTGATTCTTTTTCAGATATGTATAAAAGCGTTCAACGTTTGTTATGAATGTCAGATTTTACAAAACTTAGCAACTCTAACGATTTACCATTTCTCTAAACATGATGTACACATATGTGGACTTGCGGACTTAGTTTAGTTAGTTTAGTTGACAGGGTGTCATATATGCTAACAACATAATGTGAGAATGACATTGTATTTTGGGATGTTTTAGGTAGAAAAATAGTTTACTACAGTACAAGCAGATATAGCATGTTTTATAAATAAATCTACATATTTTTTTATTAGATTTTTTCTCATGATGTTTTATTTTTTCCAGAGCGTTATTCTCCATCACAAGCACTGGAGTTACTGGAGTTAATTAGTGGAGACAACTCAGAGGTGGAAGATTTGTCAGACACTGATGATCTCGTGGGGGATACTGAATATCAACCCCCACAACAAGAGCTAAGCAGCAGTGAGGAGGACAGTAGTGGGTGTGATGACCCCATTCCACAGCCCTCTCAGCTTATCAGGGGACGTAAACGTCACCGTGATGAATATGAAGGATATTGTTCAGATCGTGACATTGCCAGATCACGCACTCCTAGACGTCGAACACAGCAAGAGCAGGCTGATATCTCAAACAATGTCCCTGAAGAGACAACACCAGGACCAAGCCATCAAGAACAGTCCAAGGAAGGGCGTGGGATGCGATGGAGGGCCTCTCCACTAACACCAAATCAAGCCCAGTTTGAGCATGAGGAGGAAACTGTGCAGAACAGAGAGAACTGGACCCCACTGGACTACATAGAACAGTATATTGATAAAGATTTAATGAAAATGGTAGCAGATTGTTCTAATGCTACATCACTGGCTAGAAATGGGGCCCCACTCAACACATCAACTGATGAAATGTATCATTTTTTTGGTGCTTGTATTTTGATGTCTTGCGTACCTTATCCAGCAATCAGGATGTACTGGTCTAAAACCTTAAAATTCCCTGCTATCACTGAAAAGTTCACACGTGACAGATTCTTCAGACTGAGGCAATCACTCAAAGTGCTCATTGATGATGATGTTCCAGAGGATCTCAGAGAATGTGATAAATTCTGGAAGGTGAGGCCATTTCTGAACCGCATTCTGAAAGGCTGCAAATCTCAGGATCGACCACAATGCATTTCCATTGATGAGCAGATGATTGCATTCACAGGAGCTTGTCCATGGCGACAATATCTGCCAATGAAACCAAATCCAGTTGGCATGAAAAATTTTCTTTGTGCAACAGCAGACGGTATTGTGCTGGACTTTGAAATTTATCAAGGTGCAGATGCACTCCTTGAGCAGGTTGAACAACCAGGGGATCTGGGTTTGGGAGGCTTGGTGATAGAGCGTCTGTCTCAAACTCTGCATCCTAATACAAACATTTACTGTGATCGGTTCTTCACATCTGTCAAAGTTATGGAACACATGCTGAAGAAGCAGATGTATGTAACTGGTACAGTTATGAAGAATCGGGTCGCTGCAGCAGTACAGAAGCTACCAACTGACAAAAGAATGAAAAAGGATGGAAGAGGTACCTCAGCACAAGTTACCACTGAGGATGGAAAGATTTGTGTGGTGAAATGGTATGACAATAAACCAGTGTTGATGATGTCTTCTGTTCATGCTAGAGAGCCAGAAGACAACTGTCAGAGATGGGACAAAAAGCTGAAACAATATGTGACCATCTCGCGACCAAATATCATCCGTGAATACAACTCCAAGATGGGTGGAGTTGACCTTGCCGATAGAATGATTAGTTACTATCGCATGAGTGGCCGTACAAAGAAATGGACACTGCGGATGCTAATGCACTTTACAGATTTGGCTTTAGCCAACAGCTGGCTACTGTACCACAAAGACCTGACTGCATGTGGCACGCCAAAGAAGAACATCATGCAGTTCCTTGAATTTCGAATGGAAGTGGCCATGACCTTCTTGGCTCAGCATGCCAATGACAGCTCTGACGTTTCAGAACAGGATGACCCAGACGTGTTAGTCCAAGGGAAAAAACGTCCAGTGAAGGCGGTGCCCCATGTCTCATTCCGTAGGAGGGCCAATGCACATCTGCCAGAGATGGTAAACATGAAGAATGCAGCGCGCTGCAGAGCAAAAGGCTGTTCAGGGAAAACTCGAGTGCGGTGTGTTACATGCAAGGTGTTCCTGTGCTTACAGGGAGATCGCAACTGTTACACAGCATTTCACACATAGGGGGAAAAAAAACGTTTGAAGTAGCAGTTTTGGAATGTAAATGAAATGCAATGTTCATGCAATTGTTCAGAAATTTATAAGAACAGTAAATACAAAAATGTATGTTTTTTACTTTGTCTTCTTGTTGAAGCAGCACTACATATGAGCCTTATAGCTCAAATGGACACAATTGTTGTTTGTACTTTTGTTTTGCACTCAAAAAATGCTGCTGTGTTCAGGCACAAAATAAATGTTTTGCACATCATTACTAATTGCAACTTCATTTTGTTCTATCGAAATATAAAACTAAACTCATATGTGGACATCATTTTTCTCAGAAACTACATCATGTAAAAAGATAATTCTTTGTTTTTACTCTAATGAGGTGCCAGTTAGCCCAAATAACAAAGAGAAATAAAAAATGCAAGAGCAAGCCATGCAAGAGTTCGGGTCCTAGGAGGTTTTTTTATATATATATATGTATATGTGTATAATCTCTCAGGGGAAGGTACATATTTATACCTTTTCATAATCTAATGTTTTAAAACGGAGCAATAAAATAAAAAGCCTGCCAAGACTGTAACTGCAATGGAATGTGTTGTAATTATGCTCGCTAAGTAAAGGTACTGACTTCTGTATGATGCTGTGAGCTTCTACTCCAATGTCTAGCGACTGTATCACTCTGAAAAGATCAGAGATTGTTTGCAGAGAGGGCAATTTTTTTTATGACAGACTGATAAAACCCACTTCATGAAAGTGCAAACACAAAAACATACAAATGACTAATCAGAGTGAAACATGACAAAATCCCAACAGATGTGGAAACCTGTTGGTTTTTTTTTAAATACTTGAGCGCAAGTTAAACGTAAACTTTATAAAGATCCATTCAGATCTCACATTTTCTGTAGTGTTCTAAATTACACAGATGAGCCAAAACATTATGCCTAATATGCTGTTGGACCTCTGTGCCACTAAAACAGTTCACTGCCCTGTGGTTACTGGTTCCAAGGCATTAGCAACAGATCCTTTAAGTGAGGTGGAACTGTCACACATCGCACTGTTTGTTTCAACACGTCCCGCAAATCTTCGATTGATTTGTGATCTAGGAATTTGAGGGTCAGGGAAACACCCTGAAGCCTTCCTCCTGTTTCTCAAGTCATTCTTGAACAGTGTGTGTAGTGTGGCAGGGTGCATTATCCTGCTGAAAGAGGCCACTGCCATCAGTGAATACCATTGCCATGAAGTGGTGTACCTGGTCTGCGCAGTGTTTATGTGGTGTCAGATTGACATCAACCTGATTACCCAGATCCAGCGTTTCCCAGCAGAACATTGTTCAGAGCATCACACTCCCTCCACTGGCTTGTCGTCTTCCCATGGTGCAACCTGGTGCCATCGCTTTCCCAGGTAAACAAAATGCACTTACCTAGCTGTAAACGTGATATAAATGGAAGCAGGTCTGCCTTAATCTCCCATGGGATGGCTTCCATAATCATCATTAAATATTTCTGTGATTTGTGCCAGAATAGCCCTTCTGTTGGTTCAGACCAAATGGGATAGCTTCCAACACATCAAGAATTATTCGTTAACCGACATATGTATCCCTGACCTTGACATGCGCTGCTGTTTTAATAAAACTGCTGTAAAACTGTTTAAGTAGAAAATAAATGAGAAAATGGAGCTAACTGAGTTCGAGACGCTGTATATTGGACAGTACTCTGATAAGGATCATTACGCTTTTTTCATATTTGAGATGATTCATGAAACTACAAAGTCTTATTTCCAATTTTGCAGAGTGCATTTAAGTGCTCCCACATGTGGTTTCTTTCAGAAGCATTTCCTTTTTTAGCTTCATTGGCAAACTGCAAAGCATTTCAGTGTATTGCGCTCTGAGGCAAGTTGACATCTGGTATGAATTCATGATACATTCAACTAAACCAGCTCAAATATATTTATTTCTAAGTATTTTCCATGTATTAACAATCACTGTTCTATGTAAAGGCCCTTGCTGCAGTTTTTTGTGGTTTTAAAAAGTTTTTGAATACTAAATAGAGAAACAAATACCAGCATAACAAATGCATGCTTGAGTGTTCATATTATTCAGGCCAGTCCTATCAAAAAGTATTTGTCAATGTTGACAAGCTGTATTGTGCATTGTGTCTTCTACAGGGTCTAGCACAGGCTCTCAAGCTGTGAGCACCTCAGCAAAGGCGTCATCCAACTCATCTGCTTCTGGCCTGACTCCTGCCAGCTCCTTGTGCGTAGTGTGTTCGGGCTGTAAGAAAGTTCTCCTTAAGGGCCAAACAGCATTCCAGCGTAAGGGCTCTCCCCAGCTCTTCTGCTCGCCACAGTGTCTCTGCAGTACAGCAACCGACCTGGTAGTCAAGCCTGCCCTTAAAAAAAGTTGCCATTACTGCCTCAAGTGAGTCTCCTCTATTGCTCTATTTCTTGTATTCTGCTCTGTAGAACAAAGTGCTAAATAACACTTTCTTTGTGCAAAATCAGTTACATCACTGGGTTACTGTATATAACTGGAGTTCTAAAAATGATTAAAAGATACAGAGAAAATATGACTCCCCTGGTAGACCACCAAAACTGAAAAATCCCCAGGTGTTTCTGTCTGTTCTTCCACTGTGAGAAAACAACACAAAGCTGTGGGTCTGAAATGACCTCTGCCTGTTAAGAAGCCATTACGGAGAAAGGAAATAGACGAAAAAGAAGAAAAAATTGCAAATCATACAAAGAAGCAACTGATGTCCTCAGAACACTGGACACACAACCACAGAGTCCAGATCCTGATCACTGAATGTGGATTACTTGGATCAAAGCAGAAGCAGAAAATGTAACCAATTTCTAAGACTGAATTTTGAAAATGTCTCTGCAGATTTCTTTGAAAAAAAAACTGAAAGCAAGTCTCCTGAAAAGAAGGCAAAGGTTGGACACTAAAATAGGAAACGTTACAGCATTTCAGTTTTTAAATGGGTTTTAGAAACAAAACCACATGTTAAAATTAGCTGGTTTTGTCTGTTGCACTAGTCAAGCACACTGCCATTTTGGTTCATCATGACAGTGATCTTGAGGGATGTAAAGATGGCTCAGATGAAGACCCCGAAGATCCTGATTACACTCCCAGAGGCAAAGACTCAGACAGTAGTGAATCAAATGATGTAGATATACCGAAACCAAACATGAGCCTCCGTCTGCAAAAATAACTTTCCTGGTGAGAAACCTTTTGAAACCCCTGAGTGCACATTCAAAGGAAGACTGCACCCCTAGACAATCTTTATACTCCACTGGAGTATTTCAGAAAGTTCATAATAGCAGAAATGCTTGAGTTACTGATGGAATGAACAAATTTGTACAGTGTACAAAAATCTGAATGTCACAGAAATGTTAACACCCCTGCTAAAGAGCTGGAAATATTGATTGGCCTTTACCTGCGCACGGCTCTTTGCCAAATGCTGCTGGGAAATGGTATGTACTGGGAAAATGACGAGGTGTCCCATGGTGGCTGACGGCACGTCACGCAACCATTCAGACCCTGCTGTCATGTCTACATTTCACTGAAAACACTGATTTGTTTAACAGACAAGAAGAGGATAAGTGTTGGAAGTTCTGTCCATAGCTTGATATATTTCACAAATAATGCCTAGATATCACCCAAGAAGAGCACAAGTCTATTGATGAACAAATGGTGCCCTTTTTTAGGGACACTCAGTCCAGCAAGGCAATATGTGAAGATAAAGCCCCACCCTTTGGAGAAATTTGGGGCCGCTGCTCTTCTTTGGGAGTCCTCTGTCATTGTGTGGTCTGTCAAGGTGGCACTGGGAAGAAAACCTAACTTGGCGTTGGAGGTGATGTTGCGCTCCAGCTGTGTGAAACACTCAACAAAGCAAAACTATAAAGTATTTTCTGATAGTGTTTTTTTCTGCTCAAGCTTCTTCAGCAATAGATGTACTTTGTAGGATCACTCCATGGCAGTTGCTTGGCCGGTTGTCAGCTTGAAGAGAAGTCTTGCTAAAAGAAGCAGAGGATCCATCGTTGCCAGGGTGGAGAAAGAAGAAAGCATTGCCTTTGTCAAGTGGTCAAACAACAAACCTGTTAAACTGATCTCATCCTACTGTGCAATTGTGCCAAGACCAAGTGTGACGCTGGAGCAAATCAGACAAAGTAAGCGTGGAGGTCAACAGGCCATACATCATGAAGGAGTACAACACATTCATGGGGCACTACAAGTACTACGTGCAGTCACAGTACCTCTGCCTGTTCTGGCAAACCATCTCGTTAGGCCCTGTTAATGCACGCTTGATCTACTGCCGTGACCGCAGACTACTTGATGTTCAGAAGCTTCCGAAACAAAGGAGCTTCCAAGCAGAGGTTGCCAATAGCCTCTTTCTTGTGCATTTACTAAGGGGTCACCCATCACTTATTGCAACACCACCACCCAGCAAGTTTGTGTTGGAGTTCAGATAATGTTTGCTCATACCAAGTTGCACATTGACCTGTGAAATTGCCGTTGTAAAGTCTGCAAGTCAGTGCAACCACCACCCTCTGTGAGAAATGTGATGTGTGTCTTTGCTTCACTGAAGAAAAGAATTGTTGCCAAAAACTGAAATTGCCAAAAATGTTTACCAGACATAAGGACTGATCATGGATGGTTCAAACATAGAGCTGATAAAACAAATGTTTTGATTCCCTTCAGAGTTTCTCGCTAATTAATTGTGCATTTGCAGCACTACAAAAATAATTTCTCTGTAATACTATTGCTGGTTGATCCAGTCCCAGTTAAGAATTATTTTAGAAATGTTTATCTATTGATTTTGCCATTGTCTGCATCAGCCCACAATTCCATGTTAGTCCCTAATAAAATGGTACATATTTCCCATCTGAGAAATTGTGATAGGTGTGCAAGATACCTTCTGAAACGTTTTCTTGATGTATGTTGTGTAAAGGCCTTTAGCACTGAGGTTGGTTTAAGTCTGAACCAAAGTTATTGCATCATTTAGAGCAAAATAAAATGTCTTCACTGTGTTCTCCATTTTTCAGGGAGATTCCCAACCCAAAAGATGTCATCATTGCCCCAGTGGACTCAGCAGGGGCCATGAAGGACTTCTGCAGTCAGAAATGCCTCAGCGCCTTTAACTATAAGAGGGACAGTGCAAACTCTGCTCTCAGTGCTGACCATAACGGCACAAAATGCAGCATATGCCAAAAAGCATGCCCTGTAAGTAGGAAAGCACCTAATGCCCTTTTGTGATGCTCTGAATGATGGCTTGCTTTAAAAATCTCTGTGTTGAAGAAAGGAATGGCTGTCTTGTGTAACAGCTTTTATTTTTTCTCCTCTGGTAGACTCGACATGAGGTTAACTACTTGGGCAGTGTCCATAAACTGTGCAGTGATGCCTGCTTCAATCAGTTTCGAGCCTCCAATAAGCTGACCATGAACTGCTGTGTCCACTGTGGAGGCTACTGTTATGGCGGAGATGGCCAGTGTCCCACTCTGGTTATAGACGGCGCTGTTAAAAAGTTTTGCAGCCAGAACTGCGTCACTGCCTTCAAAAAGGTAATATTTATCGTTCTGTGATAAATGATTGTCACAATTTTTAATTGTGGGCGGGCAAATAAGACAAATGCAGTAAATCACAGTTAACTACATAATGCCTCATTCTACAGGTGGCAGGTTATATAAAAAAATTGATGTGCATTATGATGACATTGATTTGGTTATTATTATCATAACATACAATCAAATACGTGTTATTTTTGGTCAAACTAAAATCTTAGTTTTCATTATCTACTTTGAGAATAGTTCATCAAGACATTTGTGTTTTTTGTTCTTTTTTTGTTTGTTTTTATTTTTGTAATTTTCTAAAGAATCGTAATCAAATGATAATAATGTCAGAGGTTTACACACTCAGACTATTTATGTATTTGGAGGTTTATACTTTCTGTCTGTCTGTCTGTTTCTATGTATCTGTCTTTTTCATATGTAGAAGTATGGAAAGCCTGTCCCCTGCACAGTGTGTCGAGGTTATCATGCCATGGTAGACATGGTGGAGAGCCCAAACTCAGAGGGCAGCAGAGAGCTGTTCTGCTCCTCTGCATGTGTGACTGCATACAAAGTGCAGACGGTCAGCTCATCAGGTAATGTAGCTGTGTGGATTCTCTGGCTGTGTTGTTTCAGTCTTGTTCTTGTTGTTGAGCTGTCCTCATACTTTTATCATAACCTTAGGAAATTGAACAGTTGAATAGGATGATTCATGATGTGGCACATTTTTTTAAAGCATCTTGGACAAAGTTATTATCTGTAACACTGCATCTCAAACTGTATGTAGATTGTTTGCAGCCTCTTAGTCTTCATTGATTTTTTTATTGATTCTAATTTTTCCCTTTTCCTCTGCATTAAGGTGTTGCAGTGGAATGCAACAACTGTAAGCTCATTCAAGTGCCTCAGTACCACCTCGCCATGTCGGATGGTACTATCCGCAACTTCTGCTCCTTCAGTTGTGTGGTATCTTTTCAGGTACTGTTCACATTTGTCCAGAACGTTCTGAATTGACTTGACTTTGTTGTCTGATTTCCAGTCGTTTGTGCTAATTAAACTTCTCTTTCTGTTTTACAGTTGTTTTACAGTTTTTATAGATCATCTTCCTCATTTTATTCTTTGTTTTATTTTTCATTTCTGTTAGGACTCCTTTAATAAGACAAACTCTCAAAACCAGCTGAATGTTGCATCACCATCCCTGAGCACCACTCTCTCCCAGTCTGCCTCAAAGCCTGCCTCCACCAAACCTTTCTCCGCAGAGCCCAGCTCCTCTGGAGCTCTTCAGATTCCAGCAGTGACCAAAATTCCCTGTGCCCAGTGTCAGCGCGCTTTCTTCCGCAAGCCTGAACTGCTGGACTTTAAGGTACTACCCTGTTGGACAAAAGTAGACAAGGTGACACAATTTGTTAATGAGATGTAGAATTTAAAGGGGAAAGCCACCAATATTTGAAAGTGCCTCAGTTCTCAATTTAAAAAAAGGAATTCAGATTTGTGTAACATTAAAAAAAAAAAACCTGATGAACATAGCCTGAATTCATGAATTATAAACTATTCAAATATTTGGAATAATATTTGACAGAATATTCAATAATTAAAATATGTTTGGCTACATTTATCAAAAAAGTGAAATCATGTCCGCTCGCATACATCAGGCAAAACAGGCTGTTTTAAATGGCCTCTGGGCATTTGGCTATAAAGAAAAAAGCATCAGGCTATGATAAGCAGAATCAGACAGTAAAGACTGTGACATTCAGAATTATACATGTGAATAACAGTGCTTTAATTCTGCTGTTTTAATTCATGAAGATACACTTTTAACACGCTCACAATTAAAAAAATGATTACTGTTTTCCTATACATGTATTTGATGTATAAATGTTTACCTGAACAGAGGACAGTCTCCTGGTTCTAACTCTGCTGGGTTTGAATTGTGTTTGATTTTCCAGGGAAAGATGTATGCATTCTGTGATAAGGGTTGTATTGACGAGTTCAGGAGGACCAACTACATTATGGCACAGTGTGTTTACTGCAAAATCGACAAGGTGGTGAAGGAGATAAAGAGGATTAACAACATTGACTGCTCTTTCTGTAGTGAAGGTAAAGCCATGCACATGCTACTTTTGCTGTTCTACGGTTCCATATTTGAAGTTCACCAATGTAGATCTGAAATGTTGGAGTTTGTGTGGCAGGAAGTAAATGTACCTGTGCTTTCGCAGGGTGCAAGCTACTCTACAAGCATGACCTTGCCAAACGCTGGGGGAAGAAACACTGTCGAAACTGCCTCTACTGCAACAGCACCTCTCAGACGTTGGTGGTCGGTTTATTTTCTGGGAAACAGGAGGAGTTCTGTGGAAATGAGTGTTTGTCTCAGTACACTCTGCTGTTCTGTCAGGTAATATCTGCAAAGTGCTTTAAAGGAAAAACCTGCATAAGTAGTTGTTTCTCTTGCTCAGAGAACAGTACACAATACATATTAATGACTTAATTTTCATATGCATTTGTTCATTTTGGGAACCTTTTTTTTTTGTTAAGATTTGACACTGGAATAAACAGCAGGCAATGAGTATCTGAGTACCTCACATTAAGGGTACAGATGAGAACATGGATTAATCTGAAATGTGTATGCGTACATATGCAGCCAGTTGGCCTAATGCTGCACAAATGCCAACATGGGTTCAGCTTATTGCAGTTAAGACCCTGTGGGGCAGTTGAATAGGCCCTGTGGTCTACACCTTGTGTTGTCTTTCTTCTTCTTCTTCTTCTTCTTTTTCTTCTTTTTCTTCTTCTTCTTCTTCTTCTTCTTCTTCTTCTTCTTTGGTCCATCTCCCATACTGTTCACTCCCCAGTCCATATATAGCAATTTAGGCTTTATTTCAAGTCCTTGTTTTTGTGATGCCACAAAAACCAACACATGTACTTATCTGCCTATTTAGACCTGTATATTTACACTGAAATGTTTTAGCCTCATACTGCTTGTTGAATGTAGGTCATTTACATATAGCAGTCTTAAAGTAACAAAAACAGCCTAATTAATTGTAAGGGATAACGAGAGGTTCGATAATGATCACCTAAAAATGAATTATGACTGCATTAGGTACATCAGGGGTGTCCAGTCTTATCCACGAAGGGCTGGTGTGGCTGCAGGTTTTCACTCAAATCAAGCTGGAGCACACCTGATTCCGCTTGTTTAATTAGCTGGTTTTAGTCTTCAAACTGCTGATCAGGTGAAAAGCTGCGGCCACACTGGCCCTTTGTGGATAAGATTGGACACTCCAGAGGTACATAAAATCACATCTGTCATAATTGGACCTCAGTGAAAAAAATAAACTACAAGAAAAATGCAGCTCTCACTTCCTCAGCAAAGTATTGATTATTCTTCCTTAATTATGATGACATACCATTACATTTAATTTGGTCAGAGAGAGTATCATCTAACTGTGCTATTCAGACACTCTAAATGCGTATTTGAATGTCAGCATGGGGGGGGGGGGGTGCACTACAAGCCTGTGAACACTTTGCATTCAATTCTTACCAATTTGCTGCTCAGGAATAGTCAAGAGAGTCTTTGCTGGGCTGTTTTTCTTTGTAATGGGTTGTAATTAGGCAAATATTGCCTCTAGAACAGCTTTTAAGGTGAAAAATTTAAATAAGCAAATTTCAGCCTCATAGTTAGGTTCTCTATCTCTGTGAAGGTGGTTTACCAGGCTTTCTGAAGGAAATAGTGTTTACTTGATCCAGCATGTAAAGTAGGTAGCCCTTTTTTATACAGTCCCTTAAGTTCTAGGCATTTGACCATGTAAGTGTGAATTACAAACTAACTACTAGGTAGTTGTTTTGGGTAACAAGATTGTAAGTACAGTTTACATTAGGGAAGAGTAAAAAAGCTTTAAGAACAAAGTAAAATCATAATCTATACCATTTCCTTTTACAACACTTACCTGGTAAAATTTAATATTGTATTTGAAGTTCCAGGTAACTCCATTATAAGACATAGTGTATCTATGTAATAGTGACAATGTAGTTTGAAGCTGTAACAATTGTTGTTAAACCATTAAATCAGTAGTTTTCAGTTTTCTAATTTGAATAGAATGTTTTACATTGGTGTAACTGTAGCACCAGTGGAATTAACTCTGCTTTCAGAAGCTGTGCAACACAATATTGTACAATAATTTTTATTTGCAGGCTAAATCAGGGATAAGCACCATGTAATAGGAAAAAATGGTAATATCTTTGTATTTCGTCCTAACTATATATATATATATATATATATATATATATATATATAGTTATATACTGTATAATTACCGCATATTACTGTGCAGTACTTTGAGATTTTCTGCTTAAACGGATCATTTTATTGTGAAATGATGTGCATGTTTGTAATTACCACCTTTTTACTCTGAATTGTTATGCATTTCTCAGGTGTTTTACCATGTTCCATTTAAACTTAATACCAAGACCCTGATGGATACCCATCATGACACCAAAGTTTGTACCTCACACTTACCTGGTTAATACCTAGAACCTAGAGGACTGAAAAAGAAAAAGTTACTGTGTATATCAAAAATTTAGAAACACTTAGCCACCACGCCCCTCAGGTCTCTGCGAAGTATGGGGTCACATGCCATCCTAAAAGAATAGTTTACAGTACAGCACAGTACAGACTTTGTTTGATAAGAAATAATGGAAATAGCCTAGTGTGATTTACTTTCTTTCTCCTTAAAACTCTGCACAGGTGGCTAAGTGCAGCACGTGTAAGCGAGCCAAGAAGATGGTGGAGTCTGTAAAGTGGCTAGGAGAGATGAAGCACTTCTGTAGCCTGCAGTGTCTGATGTACTTCTGTAGTCTGCAGGGTAACCCGACAGCCACTGTTCAAGCTATCAAGCCTGCAGTTGCGCAGCCTGTGGTCGCACAGCCTGCAGTTGCCCAGCCTGCGGTCGCACAGGGTAAGACCCAGCAAAACATTAATCACAGCTTTTTCCTCTCTCAGCAGCCACTATGTGTCTGTGCACGGTTTCTCATTTTTCATTGTCCTCATCTGTGCAGGTCCAATCTCCATAGGACCCGTGTTCCAACCTGGAGGACCCAACACTATGACAACGCAGACATCACTGGTTACAAAAGAGGCCACACCTGTT
The DNA here is from genome assembly GCF_015220715.1 of Pygocentrus nattereri. Taxonomy (NCBI): domain Eukaryota; kingdom Metazoa; phylum Chordata; class Actinopteri; order Characiformes; family Serrasalmidae; genus Pygocentrus; species Pygocentrus nattereri. The sequence continues at coordinate 4,032,858 of NC_051237.1, forward strand.
ATTGCCAATGTTATATCATTATCTAACACTACCAGCGGGCAGCCAAATGTCCTAGGAAGTACTGCCCTGCAAGGTAATTTTCCTCCCTTTATCTCTGTCTGCTTCCACCAGAAGCTGTATTAGTTGATGCTATTAAGTCTCTCTGTTTTTATCTCTCCTCACGTTTTACTTTTGTGTTTCAGGTACTGTTCCTACTTGTGTGAAGCTGATGGGACATGTAAGTGTGCATAGAGACAGCATCTGAATGTTTTTTTCTCTTGTTTGGATGTGTGATAGGGCTGTTATTATTAATCAGTAAAACTTGATTACTAGATTAGAAAAAAATAATAATTAAGGGATGCACAATGGAATGTGTCTGTATTGACCAATATTTGCTTAAGTAAATATTGGCATTGGACCAATATTTGGTGACCTGTTTATTAAACTCTGGAAGAGCAGAATGTTCGGCCATGCTGGGCTAAAATATCAGCTTTACTGTGTTACTGTGTTAGTAACTCTGCAGAAATTAATGTTATATTCGTCCATAATGCTAATCCAGGTGGACCTACTTGGAATTTCTACATGGTATAAATGTTTATATTTTATGAAAATATTGACTATTGTCATCACCCCACAATTTCATATGTGTCCCTTAAAAAAGAAATCACAAATAATTAAAATATACCTTCTCGATGATTACTTGACCATTTGCATGATAATGCATATGTAAGTCTCCTACTGCCCACTGTAACAGTAAGACACAAACGCTTTGTCCATTTTTTTTAAAGTCAGGATTTGTTATTCGGTGGTCCCCCCGAATATATATATATATATATATATAATATTTTAAATAATATGATTTTTAAAAAATAATAATATAAATTAAAGATTGAATAAAGGATCTTTCCTTTTGGACCATTAAGACCAGCATATCCACATTTTTTTTGGCTTGAAACTTGAACTTGAGTGGGTGTGCAACATGTACTTTTTAGGCTAGCACACAGACGGATGGTGTGAAACAAGCTGCTGCTCCACCACCCAGAATCCTGAAGAACAAAGCTTTGCTGTGTAAACCCATGAGCCTGAACAAGGGCACATCCTGCAAACCCAATACATGTGATGTGAACATCCAGACAGGTACTCATCATAATTGTCTTTCAATACAAAACACTCTCAGGACGCTTATTGTACTTTGAGTACTTACACACTTTTTTCCTGTAGATAAAACCCTGCCTGAAGTGGTAGTGTTACCTTTGCCAGTGCCAGTGTATGTTCCTGTACCTATGCACCTCTACACACAGTATACAGCGCATGCTGTAGGACTTCCTCTACCGGTGAGCTGCTTATAATGTCGTAGATATTACTCTGTGCTATTTTAATGTGCACAAACAGTTATCTTTTTCATAATCATTACATTTTACTTTTTGTTCATGGTATATAGCTATTAAAGTACGCACCTAAAGTGGCCAAATGAACTGATTCACTATCTTGCTTTATAGCTGTTAATACCTCTTAGGTCCCAACTAATTTTAGAAACACCATGGGCTCAAAAAAACTTCACTCACTGCTACAATGTGGAGGTGTTATAGCACCAATCAAGATTCAGAACTTTTATTTACATGTATTTGCCTCAGTCCAACTAAGAAATTGCTCCCAGTTCACAATGTTTGTTGTGACCGAAACACATATTGTGAAAGCTAACAACTGTGGAACATCATTGCAATTGGCTTAAATAATTGTGATTGACTTGATTAAGTAATAACTGTGACAGGCCTACAAATGGTATTTCTACTCCACATTAATCAGTTCATTATCTCCCCTTCAGATCTCCTAGTGCATGTGAGACATCAATGGCCTGCTTTTCTCTGTCTCTATAGGTGCCGGTGCCCATGTTTCTGCCCACAACTCTGGACAGTGCTGAGCGAATAGTGGAAACTATTCAGAAGATCAAAGAGAAAATCCCAGACAACCCACTAGAAGCAGACCTAATCATGATGGCTGAGATGGTGGCAGAAGACAGTGAAAACAAAACTGCCTCCCAAGGAGGTGAACAAAGTGAGGAGCCTTACGTTGCATATGTAATGATATCTGATGTGCACTATATTGCCATAAGTATTTGCTCATCTGCCTTCACATGCATATGAAATTGAGTGACATCCCAATCTTAATCCATAGGGTTTACCCACCCTTTGCAGCTATAACAGCTTCAGTTCTTTCCACAAGGGTTAGGAGTGTGTTTATGGGAAATTTTGACCATTCTTCCAGAAGCACATTTGTGAGGCCAGACACTGATATTGGACAAGAAGGCCTGGCTTGCAGTCTCCACTCTAATTCATCTCAAAGATGTTCTGTCAGGTTCCACCCCAAACTCGCTCATCCATGTCTTTATGAGCCTTGCTTTGTGCACTGGTGTGCAGTCATGTTGGAACAGGAAGGGGCCATCCCCAAACTGTTCCCACTAAGTTGGTAGCATCCAAAATCTCTTTGCTGAAGCGTTAGAGTTCCTTTAACTGGAACTAAGGGGCCGAGTCCAACTCTTGAAAAACAACTCCACATTATAATCCCACCCCTCCACCAAACTTTACGCTTGGCACAATGCAATCAGACAAGTACTGTTTTCCTGGCAACCGCCAAACCCAGACTCATCGATCGGATTGCCAGATGGAGAAACGTGATTCATCACTCTAGAGAAAGTCTCCACTGCTCCACGTTTTGCATTACGCTTGGTGATATAAGGCTTGGATGCAGCTGCACAGCCTTGGAAACCCATTTCATGAAGCTTTCTACACTGTTATTGAGCTGATCTGAAGGCCACATGAAGTTTGGAGGTCTGTAGAGATTGACTCTGCAGAAAGTTGGCGCCCTCTGCGCACCATGCGCCTCAGCATCCGCTGACCCCGCTCTGTCATTTTACGTGGCGGACCACTTCGTGGCTGAGTTGCTGTCATTTCCAAACACTTCCACTTTGTTATAATGCCACTGACGGTTGGCTGTGGAATATTTAGTAGTGAGGAAATTTCACGACTGGACTTGTTGCACAGGTGGCATCCTGTCGTGGTACCCCGCTGGAATTCACTGAGCTCCTGGGAGCGACCCATTCTTTCACAAATGTTTGTAGAAGCAGTCTGCAGGCCTAGCTGCTTGTTCTTATACACCTGTGGCCATAGAAGTGATTGGAACACCTCAGTTCAATGATTTGGATGGGTGAGTGAATACTTTTGGAAATATAGTGTATGTGTGATATAAGGCCAGGCCTTATGAAGGGGATCATTTCAAAGATTCTTAAAGGAATGGTTCACAGAAAAATTACATTTACAGAGTTTTCTCCCGTACCCCAAATGTAGTTAATCAGCCAAGGCAAGTTTGCTTTTGTTTTAGTTTTGCACTGGAACTGCGAGCCTAATGTAAAAGAAGTCTACAGTATTGTACAAAAGTCATAGAACATCCTTAAGCATTAAACACAGTTATTTGGTTTTTCAGAGACAGGGAACACACAAAACATATATTTAACAGAGAATTACCCAGATGTCTCAACAAATTGTATATATATATAATAATATATAATATATATATATTTTTTGTATTTAGTGTGTTCACTCTTTTTTTTTTTTTCTTTTTTTTTTCACAGCTTCCATTCATTTCTGGAAACTTGATTTCAGTTTTTTAAAGAATTCTGCAGGGATATTTTTCCACACCTCCAAAACTTCCTTATTAGAAGTTTGTTGAAGTTTCATGATCCTGGTAGTCCCAGACACCTTCAGTAATGTCGATGTCATTACATTGTTCGGAGAACGCCAGCAGCTGCTTTGATTGATTGCAAATTTACTGCTTTTTGTCCATTTCCTTTTCTCAGAAAAGCTGGCAGTGTATTTCAAACAAAAACATCTTGAAACAAAATGGCATCATCTTGATCAAAACAGCAGTGTATTATGCAGCATGTGCTGCTTTCTGAACAGAACTCCTACTCACTGCATTGTTTGTGATGTCACTTCCCCTGATTGCGATCGTCTTAATCACTGCATGATTCATTCTGATACCTCCCATTAACCAGAAATTAAATCAGTGAAGGGGGCACAGTTCTGTATGTCATCCAAAAATGTAGACGTCCATTAATTTTTAGCTGCATTAGCCTTGTAGTTTGACTATAAAACTAAAAGAAGCAAACTTCAGACACCAAACATGTCTTACATCATCAAATGTTTTGGGGAGAGAGGAGAAAACTCTAAATCAGACTTTTCTGAGAGTCATTCATTTAAGTTTAGTTGCTCAAGTATCTTGACAGTATCATATTCTGGAATCTCTACCGAGATTCATGCATGGCTTGTGTCTTTGTCACTCAGACCAGGAAGATAACTTCATTGAAGATTTTGATTTTGAAGCTCTGTCCAGCAATCTGAGCTGGGAAGAGGACAGTGTCTCCAGTGCCTCTCGATGGGGTCGACACTCAGAGCCTGAGAAAGCACCTCCACCTCCTCCTCCTCCCCCACCTAAACAAACTCCACGGTCATCCAGCCCCACCCCCACATCTACCCCCACACCCAACCCCACCCAACAAGAGCCACAGATGGACCTGGAGGCAGACTTCCCAGCTGGTGAGAGCTGAAACAAGTGTCAGTTTCAGATAAGTCCCATGAAAGAAATGCTGACATAGAACTACAAAAATTACCTTAACTTTTAATGATGTGCTCATTTCTGTTCTTATGTTTTAGAGTGTTTTGAGCTTTTGGAACAGCGTACACAAAAGGAAAAGACCTCAACTTCCAGACAGAGACCTCGCAGGAGAGGTCGGGATGGCTTCCCTCAGAAAAAACGAGTATGAACATAACAGTATAACCTCTTATATATCATTGATTAGTATACAGTATATATAATGCATTAGTTCAGTACACAGTACAGTTGTATGCAGAAGTTTTAAAACCTCCGTTTAAATGTTATTTTGATTTTTCTAAATCTAAGTTTAAGATAGTGGAAAAGTAAAGCATAAAATAACTTGCACAGGCAATGTTTTATGTTTTTTTTTTCCTTTCTTGCTAATTTGTTAAATTCAGCAACTAAACTCTAATTGTGCTTTTATAATGTGCAGAAATCAACAAAACTTTTTCCATACGACTGTAGCAGCTAACACCAGTAGCATCATCTGTGCAAGTAGATTTTATTTATTTATCCTGACTTATTTGAATGGTCTGTTGTATGTATCTGCAGCCTCGTAAGCGTAACAGTGGTTCTCCACTGTCACCATCTGGTCTATCAAACATCACCAAACTGCACCATGAGTACGGCGTCCAAGCATGGAAGAGCTGGATACGCTGGAGAAATGCACAGCCCAACCTGGAGACACCAAAGATTGGCTGTAAGTCTCTGTTTCAGAATCTGGAGCCTTTCTTCATAAAAGCATTTACCATTCATTTGTTTTTCACAACATAAGATTATATCTTGAACGACTTCTGCAGTTGGATAAAAACTGAGATGGAAAAGAGCTGGAGTTTATCACACTTTACTGTGTTAAGCTTTTCTTTCCTCTGTCTCACTGAACCAGCTCGTAACATGATGTTAAAGGAGGACCTGTTGCAGTGTAGCACAGCTGAGCTAAGCTACGGCCTCTGCAAGTTCATCAGTGAAGTACGTCGACCTAATGGAGAAATGTACAGTCCAGACAGTATCCATTACCTCTGCTTAGGCATCCAGCAGGTGGGAAACTCACACACTGCTTTTCATTTGTAGTGTTTGTGTAATGTTATGCTTCTGCACCCTTTTTTCAAGCACTGTCATTTCCTTTTACAGCACCTCTTTGAAAATGGCCGAATGGAGAACATCTTTGCTGACTTGTTCTACACTAAGTTCAGTCAAAGTATAACCAACATCCTCAAAGACTGGTCACCAACCATACTGCCCAGTGGTGAGCAATTCAGTAATAATAATGGTTGATTGATTGTCACAAAGAATCTTTCACACAGACTCACATACATGCTAGCAGTTTATGCACACACATATTAGTAACCACCTCTGATACCTTAGCAACAGCCTAGAAAGACCTTAGCAACCACTTGGGATACTATACCAACAGCCTATTAACACATTGGAAACCACCTAGCATACCACAGCAGCAGCTTTGCAGCACCTTAGCAACCATTTCTGATACCACAGCAACAGCCTAGCAACACATTAGTAACCACCTGAGATACCATAGCAATGGCCTAGCAACACCTTAGCAACCACCTGGGATTTTATAGCACAGGCTTTGTCATGCCATATTAAAGTTCATTCACATACTTTCCTCTTACAGTTAATTCTTTGCTGTTTGTTCATTCATTTTAGTTTTGTCAATATGGTGCCTTTCTGATACTGGCAATTTAATACAGGTATCAGGCCATTTGGATATTGGCAGTAATGAACGCAAGAGGGTTGCATGTGCTCCGGTAGATGGAGCTTAATTGAAGCAAGCATCATGTCGGTGAGGGATTATTTCATGCTTGAAACAAGCAAAACTAGTTCATTGCTTTATATACGGAGGCAAGACCAGCTAGGATTTCAATGCATTCACTTTAATTAACCATTTAAAGAGAAACCATGCCAAACAGCACAGTGAATCCATTCAAATGTGCAATTGTAAACCCAAATAAAATGCTTAAAAGGGATTCATAAGCACCTACCTAGTAGCTGGATTAGAGTAAGTGTCAATATAGTGCTCTGTAGTGGCAGATACTTGAGGATGATCTGGGACATAATGTGGCCTGTCCGAAAGTTATTAGTTTTAGTTTTTATATATGTTGAACTTAGCTAACAAATGGATATAGTGCACTGAGATTTGCAGCAAAATGGCATATTTAAGTTTGTTTCACATAGAGAATGTACAAACTTATTTTCAAAATCCACAAAACATCAATTTGAGCAAGGGTATTTTGCATACGATCTGTAGAGCACTTTGCATACTAACTAAAATTGCTCTACCTTTATATAACTAATATAGAACTGTCATCTTTTAACAAGAGCTGCTAAAATATTTCTTGGGGTTTTAATTTTTTCATATGAATGTTGACAAAAGTAAGTACAATTTCCGACCTGTTTAGATCTCAATTCTTGTATTGTTGTTTGATTCAGCAGAAACATGATTTTGGTAATACTACTCATGCTGCATCCCCGTGTCCGTTTTGTGTGCAGGTTATGTGCACTCTCGAGTGGAAGAGGAGTACCTGTGGGAGTGTAAGCAGCTGGGGGCGTTTTCTCCCAGCGTGCTCCTCAACACCCTGCTCTATTTCTGCACTAAGTTCTTTAACTTTAAGACTGTGGCTCAGCACCGCCGTCTCTCGTTCGCCCATGTCATGCGCTGCACTCGCTCGCACAACAGCGGCAAAGTGGCCTGCCTCCGCTTCTACCCCCCTGTACCCAAAGAAAGTAAGAATCAGTGCTGGAATAGTAATTAAAATGTAATTCATTACAAATTACTAATTACTTTTCTCACACTGTGACAAGATTACTTTTTCCAATAATCAGTAAAGTAATCTCATTAGTTTATTTTTGTGTTACTCTCAAAACTCATCTGTACCAGCTGGGAAGTATGTGGGAAAACTCAGTAAGCATCATTTTTAAAGGCATGTCGGAATCCCTGCTTTTTGCTCTGAATAACACATTCCGGCTATGCTGATTAAAATGATGAACGACTGGTGTTATTTGAAAACACAGAAACCAATAGAAGCAATTCAAAAACAGGTGCCTCAAAATAATGTTTATGAATAAGTGTAATTGCAGGGATCACAGGGATCACAGGGATCTTTATCCATCAGTCATATACAAAAGTTTGTGTGCCAACAGTCAATTTACATGTTTTGTTGATTTGAATTACTATTTATTTACTAATTTAAGATACTGAAAAAAAACACAAAATATGTCCCATACAGAAGTTATGAGTGTACATTTTGTTTACATTTTTGTCCAATATGTTAAACTTTTGCACTAAAGTTTACAGGAACATGTACTTAAATGTGTCCTCTGTAGAAGGAAATCAACAAAACAATTTGACAAAGGTTGTTCTTACTGTTTTGACTGTGTGAGCATGATTTAGAAGCTTCGACAGATTAGTTTTAGTTTTTGCAATGGTGGTAGGTGTAAACGTTACCTAGAAACCTTTAGAATAGGAAGCCAGTGTTTCTTTATTTAGAGCCGATTAGGAGACAGTAAGGAAGTTACATTATAATGGTCACCTAAAATAAAATGTTAACATTTGATGTATTTAGAACCTTTTCTTTTAAAAATGTGCTTTTAGTTTTCAGCGTACTTTCCAAAGAGACTGACGGCAAGACAAAAAAAAGAGGGAAATTATGAGAGTAAAAGTAAAATATGGTGTAATTTAGCAACATATGATGGCAATCTTTAACTTGCGTTTAACAGGCAGTTCAAATGCAGATGGAGTCCCTGCCAAGAGAAAAAGAGAGGACGACGATGATGATGAAGGTGTGGTGATGGAAATGCAAGAGAATGCTGAGAACCCCCTCCGCTGTCCCGTCAGGCTCTATGAGTTCTACCTCTCCAAATGGTGGGGCAGTGTCTTTGTTATTCATCTGTAATAACCACTATGCCATCTGTATTTCTACTTAGGTTGGATTGATTGATTTAGTGAGGTGGGCTTTTGTATATAATGGAAGGTATTTCACAGCATTTTGCATTAAACTATATAAGTTTTTATTCAGCAAAAGTGTCCCGTAGCTCTTCTCCGACTGAACAGACTTCTTATGGGTTCAAAAGATCTAACTGAGGAATCCTGTTCTGATGATTTGTTTTTTGATTATCTGCATGGCTTAAAATATTTTTCTTGTTTGTTTCTTAATTCTTCCAGCTCCTCTTCAGTGAAGCAGCGCACAAATGTTTTTTACCTGCGCCCTGAGCGCTCCTGTGTCCCCAACAGCCCACTGTGGTTCTCCTCCATGGCACTGGACGATGAGGAGCTGGAGACCATGCTCACTCGCATCCTTACTGTCCGAGAGCTCTACCTGGAGAGAGAAAAGCCCACGAGCGTATCCGATTCGGACGTCGCAAGCGATTCTGACTGAAATGCTCACGTATACACCGGTACTATTTCAATACACTTATATAAACTTTACATTAGTGGAGCAACTTAACTGTGATCGATCAGCAGGAGATACAGTACGGAGTGTTACTCCGTATTGTACACAGCCATAAGTCTGAGAAGATCTGTCCAACATTGTAAAATGGCTCATTACGAAGACAAATGAGAAAGTGGGGTGTACCAGCACTCGGGAGAATGTAATTGGACTGAAAATACACAGGCGCACAACTCTTTATTAAACGGTCCTGTACTGTAAGTCAATCTATTGTGCTTATTGCTCAGTTTTCCTTTTATATCCTTTTGTTTATACCTGTAACATTTCATGTTTAAAATGGTTCCGGTTTGTGTGAAGAAAAGGAAAACAACTCACAGTAACTACAGAATTCAAGCAGCTTAGACGCATTCGAAGAGGCCATGTAGTTTATCGACTATATTCAGACAGAGCATGATGCTGACTGTTGTATAATGCTGTCCATTACACGTTTGTGTAAGCCGTTATCATTGTGATTCGTTCATTTTCCATTTTATTCTGCAACACTAAGGAAAGAGGCCTGCCTGTTTCAAACTTCTGCCCATTTTAGTGTGGATTGTATGTTTGAAATGACGTTTTTATTTGAGAAAAACCAATGTTTTGGTTCATGCCTGTAAACTCTCAAAAGAGCATTTCATGTTATGTTTTTTTTTTTATGGATAAAAAGTTTTTGTGATCACAAAGAAATGAACCTGTGTATGATTTTAATCAAATTGTTTGCGAAAAAAAGCTGTCACCTTTATTTCTCTGCAAGTTCAATACAAGTATTAAAATAGTTGAGAAACAGCACTGATCAGAAAGAAGGAATTAAACAGATACTAATGAGGTTTTCTTCAGTATTACATCAGAATACATTACTCAGTTTGCTGTGATTTGGTCATGTAACCACATACAAAGTTATGTTCTGCTTTTTGTAGTTTATGCATAAAGACGCCTTGTTTCATGTTTGATTTTGAGATTTGGTTTCACATATCCTTCGTGTGGTTTGGCACATTTACACTATATGGACAAAAGTATTGGGACATCTACACATTACACCAACAGGAATTTTAATGACATCTCATTCTAAATCCATAAGCATTAATACGGAGTTTGCAGCTATAACAGCTTCCACTCATCTGGGAAGCTTCCTACAAGATTTTGGAGTCTGTTGGAATAGAAAAGCATTTGTTAGGTCCGACACTGATGTTGGACGAGAGGGCCTGGATCACAATCTGTTCATCCCAAAGGTGTTTGAAGAGGTCGGGCTCAGAGCTCTGTGCAGGCTAGACAAGTTCTTCCAGACCAAACTCCCCCAGCCATGCCTTTATGGGCCTTGCTCTGTGCACTCTGGCTCAGTCATGCTGGAACAGAAAAGGTTCTTCCCCAAACTTGTTCCCTCAAAGTTGGAAGCATGGAATTGTCCAAAATGCCTTGGTCTGCTGAAGCATTAAGATTTCCCTTCACTGGCACTAAGGGGTCTAGGCTGATCCCTAAGACAACCTCATAGCTTTATCCCTGCTCGTTAAGAACAAGGAGGAACCTGCATAATCTTCATCAAATAAGTTGCCAGATTAATATTATTCCAGGTTGGAGTGCGATGTTTTTCATATTTCTGATTGAGCCACATAACTTTTCAAAGTTCAGGACTGTCCAAAAGGAATGTTCCTCAGCTTTCCGATCTACAGGCTTAACTTCAGTTACTTATAGTTAAGTTATCTAGCTAAACTGAGAAATCCTGCTTTGTGATATACCCCCTGACCCGTATAATGGAGCTAGACTTATGTCCAAGTAACTTTGGGCCATTTCTTTTGGTCCAATCATCATGAAATTTACACACAAAGCAGCAAAATAGATACAAGGTTTTAACTCATTGTTATTTGAAAGCAAACAGCCAAACATAAGTCGAAAATATAACAACTTTCCATAGACGTACCAATGATAGCCGACGATGAACTGGCCTATTTCAATTATTCATCAGCAACAACGATGACGCTGCAGGCTGAAATCATCCACACATGGCAACACAGATATAATGAACATACACAGACTCTTTTTGAAGGCGGCAATACTCTCCAAAATTCAGCATTTGCGATGAATTCGTTTTATTCAGACATGCTGAATCAGACCCGAACACTGAAACGGTCGTCTGAAAAGACTTTTAATTTGAATCAACACTGTAAGAGGAATGATCATTTTGAATCCGAGTTGGACTTTTAATTTGAAAAAGTCGCGACATCTCACAGTGTAAGAGCTCACGCCGATCCATTTCTCAGCATGGCGCGGTTCTGATTGTCATTCGTTACAACTGTGGGCTTTTTCACTGCTTTAGCTCGCCATGACAGGCTCTACAGCAGCGCAGTAACAGGAGGAGTGCAGTGCAGCCTTGTGTGAACAGCGCCAGGCCGGGTCGACCATGGAGGAGGCAGAGACGGCGGAGGAGCTGGTAGCCAAACAGCATCGCAAGGAAAAGAAAGAGCTGCAAGGTTTGGACACTGACGCTGCATCTTCACGGGCTTCCATGGACCTGTTAGCTCTGTAATATGAAACGCGTCATCGCCGCCTGTCCTGTCCATTTTAGGTGGTCTGCCAGCTGGCTGCTGAGACTGTACTCTGGCCCATGTCCTATACAGTTAATTTACTCTATTATGAATTTGAAGTCATCCAGCTTCTTGTTCCTGCTTTCACGTTCCACCTTAAACGGTGCAGCAGTCACATTCTGGTGCCTGAGATGGATCAGGAAGACCTGTTCTTTAAGGCTACTTAAAGGTTACTTTTTTAAAGGACCATGATGGTTCAGTCACACGGTATCATATCGAACACTTTTTATTAAGAGTGACTTGATGACATTCGTGTTGTTTTTTCAGTTTTTTTTTCTATGAAAAAAAAAATCGTACTTTTTTTCCATTTTTTTTCAGTCTCTTCTCTTACAGTGAAACAGGCAGTTTTTTTTTTACTGTGCCTTTTAAAGTTGATATATGTAAATAATCAATAGGGCAGTCGTGGGCTGGAGGTTAGGAAACTGGCCCTGTGACCGTCAGGTCGCCGGTTTGATCCCCAGAGCTGACAGTCCATGACTGAGGTGTCCTTGAGCAAGACACCTAATCCCCAACTGCTCCCCAGGCGCCATGGATAGGGCTGCCCCCCACTCCGGGCAAGTGTGCTTGCTGCCCCCTAGTGTGTGTATTCACTAGAGTGTATGTGGTGTTTCACTTCACAGATGGGTTAAATGCGGAGATGGAATCTCCCTGTATTGGGACTAATAAGGGTCTCTTAACTTAATCTATATTCTAAGGTGCTGTCCTATATTGCATTTGATTTGAAGGCTGCTTCTGTGTATATACAAACTGCTAGTTTGTGCTGTTGTTCATAATAAATGTACTATGAACAGTACATTTTGAAACTTGAAAAGTGTTTACATACTACAGAAAAGTCCCCCCCAAAACAATGCGGAAAATTCAGTTTTTCATGATATCACACACCCTATGGCCAAATTAGCTAATACGGTGGTCCCAGTTCTGTTTCTGCGATCGCACTGCTTTGTACAGTTTTAAGGTTTTCTCTGTTTAAAATACTCTAAATTCAACTCCGCATGGACTTAATGATCTGATGAGACAACACTAAAATATACAGGATAGTGGAAAGGATCGTGAACCACTGACCTAATGACCTAGTTAAAGACTTGTTTCCTCTCTCTCTAGCTAAAATACAGAGTATGAAGAATGCCGTGCCTAAAAATGACAAGAAAAGGAGGAAGCAGCTGACTGAAGACGTTGCCAGATTAGAGGCTGAGCTGAGTCAAAAACATGAGAATGAGCTCAAACAGCTACAGAACTCTAACCCTGCAGAGAAGGTGATTTATGAGAACTTTTATGGGGTTGATTTTTGTAGTTTGATTTTGTTATTTTTGGGCTGTGTTTGATTTGATTGCTTTGGTGATAAAACAAAATCAATTTCATTAAATATGTCAAGGTTGACGAGGTTGTGGATGCTGTTGATTCCATAAATCTGGCTTGCGGAGAGCAAGCAGACAATAAGCAGGCGCGAGTGTCTAAGGCTCAGAAGAGACGGGTGAGTTGAATGTTTTGTGGTTTTTGAGTTCTACTGTTACACATGTTCTCCTGCGCTGTTTACCTTTTACTGCATATTGGCATTTACCAATAACCTCAAAAAACAGAGTCTCTGATCTTTCTAGGTTTGGTCTGCTGATATAGCTTGACCTCTAGCTGTCATATTGTGTGATTTTTCCCAGGACAAGAAGGCTGCTCAAGAGAAAGAGAGAGAGAATCGCATTGCTGAGGCAGAGGAGGAGAACCTGTTAGGATCTAGACACCAAGAGGGTCTGAAACTGAGGCAGAAGCTGGCAGAGAAGCAGCTGCAGATCAAGGAGATGTCTTCCGATGGTCACTGCATGTACCGTGCTGTAGAAGACCAGCTGGTAGAGCGTGGACGAGCCCTCGGGATCAAGGAACTCCGTGCTCAAACGGCCCAGTATATGAGGAGCCACTCGGATGATTTCCTGCCTTTCCTCACTAACCCAAACACTGGGGACATGTACACTGCAGGTTAGCGATTAAATAATTGTGTTGGATAGACTACATGCACTAAACACAGCTAAAGTGCTAGCGTGATGTCATTGAGCTTCTGAGTGTAAGAAACACTTTTATTAACAGATTATTGAGTCAGTATGACATCATACTGATGTAAAACATAAAATAATTAAGATTAGTTAAAAAATAGTCTGACTTAACCTGGATTAATTTGTAAAACCTTTGCTTTCTTACACACAGATGAATTTGAGAAGTACTGCAGTGATGTTGCAGAAACAGCAGCTTGGGGTGGACAGTTAGAGGTTGGTACAGCTGCATCTTGAACAACTCCAGATACACACTTTAGACCAGCATTTAGTTCTGGCCATGGAGGGCAGGTGTCAAGCGCAATCATGCCCACTAAACATGGCAATAAAAATGAGTTGAACCAGATGTGTTTAAGCAGGGAAATCACCAAACTGCTAGACAGCAGACCTTCAGGACTGGAACTGAAGCCCCCTGCTGTAGATCCTCAGATACAAGTATTTGAACTAGGACTACAGTCACTACATCCCTTTATATACTTGCATTGATTGGCATATGACAACTAAACATAGAGTAACACACTCTTAGACGCCTTGTAGTGGTGATTGTATTCTAGTTAACGTGATTATTTTGTTCAGGTTCATGTGAGCCCTGCATGTAAATGATGAAAAAGTTATTGAATTATTAATAGTAATGAATACTTTCTGATGAAGCTGATTATGACCACTCATATAGCTATGACAACAGAAGAAAGTATTTCTTTAGGGTTCAATTAAAGCAAATAAGATAAATACGATTAATAGCAAATAGTTACATTGTTTAAAAATAACAAGTAATGTTTATGTGGATGACATTTGTTGACTTGATTCAGCGGTTCAATGGTTTTACCTTATCTTTTTTGTTGAATATCACATGAAATTGAGTTCACTACATGTGCAAAAGTATCCAGGTGCTCTTTGTATTTAGTGAATTCGGTTACTTTAAGGTGCACCCATCGCTGACAGCGATGTTCAGTTGCACACAGCAGCTTACATTATTTCCAGTAGAATGTGATGCTCTGGATTAGGAGCACAAGCCGAATGCCAAGTGTTGACTTGAGGGGTATAAAGCCCGTCAGCATTGGGCTATGGAACGGAGAACCTGCATTCTGTGGAGTGATGGAGCTCCATCCAATACCTTTGTGATAAGTTAGTGATCCAGCATCATACCTGACCTCATTAATGCCATGTGGCTGAATGGAATAAATTCTTCAGCAATGTTCCAGTAACTAGTGTAAAGCCTTCTTAGAATAGTAGAGACAGTTACCGCAGTTAAGGGGGACAAACTCTCTAATGATTCAGAAGATTTAAGAACAAACACTGGATGAGCAGGTATCTACAAACTTTTGGACATATAGTGTATATAGTCCTCAGTTTAACACGTTGGTGATGTTCTAACTTGCTGTTTCCAAAATGTCAGGGAAGAATGTTAGCGTCATTAGACCATCCCCCAAAGATATGATACATATCCACACTCTCACAGCCCTAACAAGTGCTTAAACACTTTTTATAAAATCCCTCACATCCATGTACAGTAGGTGTACAGAAGGCATTTCAAAAATGTCTTGGCTTAAAAGGGAAAGCGGAGATTCTGTAAATGAGATTTTTGGTGAACCAGTCTTAATTTGTTGGTGTCAGTTGATTCTTTTGATACAGATTTGTTCTCATCGTCTCCTTGTTTCCTTCCATCACAGTTAAGGGCCCTGACACAAGTCCTCCAGTTACCAGTAGAGGTTATTCAAGCGGATTCTCCTGCAATAGTCATTGGTGAAGAATATGACAAACCGCCAGTCACTCTGATGTAAATACATAAAAAAATCTTTCTTTATTTTCTTTTTTTTTTTTTGCGGTAGAAGCGTGCATTCGTTCACTCTGTTCTTTCCTTTTCAGTTACATGAGACATGCATATGGGCTGGGGGAGCACTACAACTCTGTGGAGCCGCTGAAAGATGCAGCAAGTGAGGAGCAAGAATGAATAGATCATAGATTACTGTAGGACAGAGCACCTGTGCTGGACCTTGCATCAGTTTGGACAGAGGTCAAAACTAAAACCTGGCTTCCTTCACTTCCAGTACTGACCAACTAGATACTGAATCTACAAGAGGAGACGACTTTCAAGGCAACAAAGGTTCCAAGAAAATCAATGAAAACATGGCAGTTATTCACAGTAATCACTCAGTACTCTGTAATAGCTGCATATAAGGCGAGAAGCTTGGAGCGGAAACAGGCCACGTGTTAAAGCTGTCTTGAAATAAAAAAATAATTTTCAATAGATGTTTTAGTCTTCAGGTTTCTTTGTTGTGAGAAGCTCATGATGTACTTTGTTTTAGGGACGCTAGAGGTCAGTAGTGAGTCACTTGTGTTGAAAATCAGTGATGTTTCTATGGAAACGCTGATCCGCGGTCTGTTCAGGGTTTTGAGTCGGGTTTAAGACATTAATGGCAAACGATTTGGTTATCAGGGCCTTGAAAGGGAACGCTAAATCTGTTCACCTGAGCTCTAGAAATATAAGAACTCTTTCTAAAGCGTTTGGGAAGTTAACCTGCCTGCTGGCACTACATTTAAACAACAACCGCCTCGCCAGTCTGCCTACCGAATTACAGTCACTGCAGCAGGTGAGGGTCATCCGTTAGCTAAGCTGTATCTAATGCAGTATTAGCCGCACATAACGCTCCTTTAGTCAATGGCAATAATGAGACGTTTCACTTTGAAAGGCCGCGAACAATTAGAATGATATTTTAGCATTATTGTGTTGCTATAACGTTACTAGTGGAAATCCCTTTGAGGATTTCGCTACACAAATGTGTGTGTAATGACGAATATACCTCAGGAAGTTAGAGAAGGCTGCTAGCACTGCTGTCAGGGCAGGGAAGTCGAAGGGACACCCGACCAAAATGAAACTAACCATCTCCACATCTGTAGTAAACACTCTCTCCCTACAGCTGTGAAAACCTCTTTCAGCCACTGGAGAAAAATATAGGCCTGTAGCCTTTTAGTAAGGCATAATAATGAGCTTTCCATAATGTCTCATAATAATTATTAATAGCTCGATAATTTGTGCATAATTATAGATTTTTCGTATCTATAGTCATATATATATAGAGTCATAATTTGACAGTCATTATGATATACGCTATATTGCCAAATGTATTCACTCACCCATGCAAATCACTGAATTCAGGTGTTCCGATCACTTCCATGGCCACAGGTGTATAAAGCCGAGCCCCTAGGCCTGCAGACTGCTTCTACAGACATTAGTGAAAGAATGGGTCGCTCTCAGGAGCTCAGTGAATTCCAGCGTGGTACTGTGTTTGGATGCCACCTGTGCAGCAAGTCCAGTCGTGAAATTTCCTCACTGCTAAATATTCCACAGTCAACTGTCAGTGGGATTATAACAAAGTGGAAGCGGTTGGGAACGACAGCAACTCGGCCATGAAGTGGTCGGCCACGTAAATGACAGAGCAGGGTCATCGGATGCTGAGGCGCATGGTTCACAGAGGTCGCTAACTTTCTGCAACAAACCTCCAATCTTCATGTGGCCTTCAGATCAGCTCAAGAACAGTGTAGAGAGCTTCATGAAATGGGTTTCCATGGCCGAGCAGCTGCATCCAAGCCTCACATCACCAAGCGTAATGCAAAACGTGGAGCAGTGGAGACGTGTTCTCTGGAGTGATGAATCACTTTTCTCCATCTGGTAATCCGATGGATGACTCTGGGCTTGGCGGTTGCCGGGATAACGGTAATTGTCTGACTGGAGTGTGCCAAGTGTAAAGTTTGGTGGAGGGGGGATTATGGTGTGGGGTTGCTTTTCAGGAGTTGGGCTTGTTCCCTTAATTCCAATAAAAGGAACTCTTAATGCTTCAGCAGACCAAGAGATTTTGGACAATTTCACACTTCCAACATTGTGGGCGCAGTTTGGGGACGGCCCCTTCCTGTTCCAACATGATTGTGCACCAGTGCACAAAGCAAGGTGCATAAAAACATGGATGAGCCAGTTTGGTGTGGAAGAACATGACTGGCCTGCACAGAGTCCTGACCTCAACCTGATAGAACACCTCTGGGATGAATTACAGTGGAGACTGTGAGCCAGGTCTTCTCGTCCAACATCAGTGTCTGACCTCACAAATGCGCTTCTGGAAGAATGGTCAAAAATTCCCGTAAAACACACTCCTAAACCTTGTGGAAAGCCTTCCCAGAAGAGTTGAAGCTGTTATCGCTGCAAAGGGTGGGCCAACATCATATTAAACCCTATGGATTACGAATGGGCTGTGACTCAAGTTCATACGCGTTTGAAGGCAGACGAGCAAATACTTTTGCCAATATAGTGTATTAAGTCATAGTTATAAGCACCTAAGTCATAATTATGAACAAGCAAGTCATAATTGTAATAAGCTAAGTGAGTAATAATAACACTAATATACTAGTAATAATGAGATACCAAGTCATAATTATGAGTCATTATTGTGAGATACTAAGTCAATTGTGAGATAGCATCTCCTTATGATGAGATGGCAAGTCAAAATTGAGAGACTGAGATTCCAAGTCATAATTGTGAGATAATAATACATAATTATGAGACGCTAAGTCACAATCATGAGATAGAACCTTTTTATCATGAGATAACTAGCATGTCATTATGAGATGCTATGTGATAATTATGAGATACTAGGTCGTAGTTATGGAAAAAAATGGCTATATATTGTTTTCCAGTGATGGAAATGGGCTTCCATATATGCTGTAATCTCTACAATGTGACTTTTCAGTTTAAAGACTAGGAAACCCCCCCTATGATGATGTATCCTGAAGTTGTGATGAACTTTTGGAAAAATACAACAGCTATGGGCTAAAATTTTGGGGGTGGGCTGTGAGCCACTGCTAGGAAGGTCATTGTAGCCCTATAACTATAGTCTTCAAATAATCATTACAAAGAAGAGAAAGAATAACAGCAATCATAGGAAGGACTCTTCAGATAAGGAGAAGGACCTGCTATAACGTAATCTGGAGGGTATCTACCTAACATTAACTATTTGGGTTCCTTTATTTTGCTGTAAGAGTAAAAACTTGTCTCCAGTGTCCGTTTTGTGCTGAGAATTATTGTTTTGATTATGATTGTGTTTGACAGACAAGGGAAAAGTTACATTAGTGCTAGCCGTACTTTTTAGCATGTAAGTGAATGTCTAAGCTAGCGGTCAGGATCGACACCACAGGGATTCCCACTTTGGGTTATGCATGCTGGGTAATGTGGTTAAAGGATGTTGATAAATGAGCATATGAACACGGTATATGTCAGATAATCCAGTGAGACAGAATACTGCAACAGACAACAAATAACACCAAACTTTGAGGAGGGGAAACCCCTTCAATGTGTATTGGTTACATTTTCAGTACTGTTGATATGTCCAGTGTCGATCCAAATGTGGCTCTTCTGGCTTTAGTTAACAGAACTTAATCTGGGGAATAACGTTTTTGAGGAGATCCCACCTGTGCTGAAGCATCTGAGCAGTCTAAAAAAACTCTACTTGTTTGGAAACAGACTTTCCACATTACATCCAGAGGTTTTAGGTGAGTTACAGAATTATTTAAGATTAATTACAGATTATTTAAGATTCATTTCTCATTAAATAGCGAATTGATTCACTTGATTAACATTACTTTTATCTCACACTGAAGTACGGTGTCCTCACTGTATGTATGTGTTTATTGATTATTTCTGGACCCGCTTGCTTGTTTGTGCATGATAATTATTATTTAATAATTATGATAATTATTCAAATGAATGTTTACTTTTTATCATTTATTATTTTTTCAGAAGGCCTTCCAAACCTTACAGTTCTCAATCTGAATCACAACAGCATCAGGCTCATTCCTCCAGCCATACAGAGGTGAACTGTCTGCTCTGTTTTGATGTAGTGATGTTGAGTGTGATGTTGATTTAGAGCTGCGACAAACTCACAAATGGCCACTGCGACTTCTCTGATAGAGTTCACATTTATTTATTTATTTTACAGACTTTCTAATCTGGAAGTCATTAGTCTTGTGGGCAATCAGCTTGAAGAGATTCCTGCTGAACTGGGACTGCTGAGGAATTTGACTGAGATTAATGTGGCCAATAACAAGCTGGCTGAAATTCCACGGCAGCTTTATAATTTAAGACGTTTAAGGAAAGTGAGCTTGGCGAGGAACAGTCTGACAGACTTACCTGAGGTCGGTTACAGGTGGCTTTCGATCGAAGTTGTTTAACACAATAAATATTTAAATTAAAGCTTATCCTCTTTCTGATCTGCAACAATGTCTATCACCTATGTTCAGTCATTGTTTCACATCCCATGTTTGAGTAAGCACTGAAGAGAATGAACTGCTGGACGTAGGAATAAATAAGAATATTTCATGTTTTTTCAAAGGGTATCCTCGGCTGGGAAAACTTGAAGATCTTAGATGTCGCTGGTAATCGCTTGTCTATGTTTCCATTTGAAGTAAGTCACTTTGGCCCTGTTCACATCTGGCAATAACATCGGTCTTTGGTGATCCAGTCATAAGAGGACAGTGCTAAGTGCAGATGTGAACAGGATCTAATGCTTATGTGATCTGTTCACTCAAAGCATTTTCAGAGCTGGTTCAGGAACACATATGACCACATAGTAGCTGTGTCATAAAAACCAGGCTGCAGTCTAGGTGAGCTGAAGTTCTAGGCCATTACCCTGATGTGTTTTGACAACAGTGAAGGACCACCTGATAGTGGTCATAACTGGAAAGGCAATAATTGGCTGGACACGGCAGTAGTCATGAAATCTAGTCAAAGTCAATTACTAAAAGGGCCCCATTTTCAAAAGTCTCAGCAAATCTGTGGACCATCTGTGTTTTTATTATATTTTAACATTTTGCCATGACCCAACTGGCCATTGTTTATTGAAAATATGCCAAAACTACAATGGCAGAAAATTGTAGTTTTAAATAATAAAATTGTAGTGTAGAGAGGTTTTCTAAAACTGCCCATTCACTTGAACTAAACACCTGGCATCTTTTTTTTGTGGTGCTGTCCCATAGATCCTTGTTGGGCAAAGGGTGAGAGCATACATTACATTGCAGTGCATGCTGAGAACTGTAGTGCAGCTAATATTAATAGAAAATTAAAATCATTTTGTGGGCTGAATAGATTGTGCCACAGGCCTGACGTTTGACACATGGACTGTTGATGAATTATAATATACAGTGTGTACAAGATCTAAATAGGTCCGTCAAAATGATTTTGTGGTTTGTTAAATAATAATAACAGCAGCACTGCAGTTTAACTTTTGTACTGTCTCTCAGTTTCAGTTTCTTGCGCTGGAAGAGTTGTTTTTTGAGGGAAACAACTTAGTGAAGCTTGAGCTGTTCGAGTCGACTCAAGAGAAGGAAGTCTTTTCACTGAAGGTACTTTAACAATGCTTCTCGCATAGTTCAGGCTAAATCTGATTTCCGTTATTGTTTTGTTTTCTTCTTATGAAAAAGTGCAATATTGGAGGTTATTGTCAACGTTAGCCTTTGAAATACTGATATAGCAGAGCACTGCAGTATGCAAATGAGCCCTCTAACCTGTCATGATGTGTGCTGTTTGCATCTTCACCAGTCACAGTTCCAGATGAGAGTTTCTGTGGCTCTTATGATGAATCAAGAAGAGCAACAGAAACCGCTCCATATTAAAAGTTCAAATTCTCAATGATAAATTGTTTTGGGGTTTCATATTTGGGTCAAAATAATGGCAGGTCAAAATAATACATGCCAGTCTTTAAATGTCACATCATTGACTGGCCTGTGCAGGTTTTATATATTTTGCAAGGCTTATTGCAGTTTTGATATATAGATAAGTATGATACTAGTATTTGTTCCATATCATGCAGGCTTGCTAACAGTGTTGTGTTTCAGGAGCTTGCCGCCAGGCTTATTCTGAAAGAAGACTTGAATAAGTCGTCTGTGGTGTCCAGAGCTCTGCGGTTTTTGCCCGATCTGCAAACCATGCTGTCTCGCTGGGGCAGGTGTGCTGTGTGCTTCCAGCCCTTTCATACCACCTGGCTGGAGTGTGTGCAGTTCATCAACCTCCGAAAGGTACATGCCTGACTGTCAGTCTCCCTGACCTCTGACTCGGCCATCTGCCACTGACTGTTTTTACTGCGCTACGTTCAGTGAATGTTTACCTGTTTCAGCATTGTGCAGTAATAGCACACAGAAGGAGTAACCCAACCCCCATAGAATGTCCTGAGAGCCTTTGTTTTCGAGAAATGTGTTTTTGTGGGTTGTAAATTCATGTGCATGTAAATCCAAATGTTGCAGTGTAGACTTTTCTGTAACACTTTTTAAACACATCTCAGTATGTGGTGGAGCTGTTCACTAACAATAGTAGAATGTTATTTAAATGCATCTTTCAAGTCATACATTTAAAAGACCTTCAACAGCATAAAATCCAACTGAAAAAGTAAAGTGATAAATAAATAAGTAAATAAAAATAGTGAAAAAGCAACATATAGAGAGAATACTATATTTAAGTTGTATAAGTGAAGCGTATTTCAGAAAAAATTGGGGAAATCTTGACTGTGTCATCACATAAACAAGGGGAATTCCACTGATTTTCTCAGAATTTCTGCATAGTTCATTCATTGAAATGTAAACAAAGCCATCCAGAGTGAACTGATATGAAACGGCTCATTGTAGTGGAGCTTCCCAGCTCAGATTTCTTTGCAGTTGTGGTGATAGGAACCAGATGTTGAATTGCATAATAAAGACATAATGCAAATTTCACAGTAGCTATTTTATTTGTTATCCAAAAAAACACTGAACACTCTTCTGAGTTTTTATGTTGATAATTGCAAAACAGTAGTAAATCAAAAATAATTAGGAAATATTTTGGCTTCCTGCCATGTATGTATTTAAAAAAATAGACAAAAACTTTCTTAGAATTTGTGTGAAACTGTGTAAGCATCAAGCAACGCATTCATGACCATTTTTGCAGTAGCTTTTTCTGATGGAGCTTCAAACACCTCAGATGTCAGAATCCTTTCAGCATCATACAGTATCTTAATTATTTAATTAGGCAGAAAAGCGAACAGATTTACAGAAATAATCTTATTGCATTTAGGCTTTAAACACTGCTTATTTGATATTACAGTCAAGCTTTCATTAGTCTATTCACAAATATGGGGACATTGCAACGGAGTACTGTGACATTTTTAACAGAAATGAGTTTAAACCCTAAAATATCGGATTTACAATGTAACATAAATGATTACATTGTTCTATTCTGTCTTTTCTAGGACATGAAGATGAAAAATTCACAGAATATTCCAGTGAGAGTCCTGCTGTGCTCATACTCCTGCTTCAACAAGAGTGGACACTCCTACTATGGGGTTGCTAGAGTATAATCATCCATAAAAGGTGCTCTATCACTCTTATTGTCGTTTTTTTTGTCATACCGTCTTATCGTTTGTAGTTACTTTGTCAGTGTACCACCAGATGGCAGTGTTTGATCAATGACTGGCTGTGCATGCTGAAGCAATGTAGTGTGTGCCAGTGAAAATCACTCATATTACAGCAGATAATACATCCTTTGCTGAAATTCACAGATAACTCACATAAGAGGATCCTTGTTTCACAGAGCAATATATGGAAATTTTATACCTCTCAAATTAAAATTCCCTGCTTAAGTCTTTAGCAAGTTTAAATGACATTGTCATTTGGGAAAGTGTGCTAATTTGGCAGCTTTGATCAGTGATGCATAATTTTGCTCATCTTGGAAAATGACAATGTAGAAAAATGTTTAGGAAGTTTTTTTAAAACAGTGGTGAGGAAATGTATGATGTGGAGACCATTGAACCATTAATAAAATACAAAATTGACCGCATGGCTGGAAAGTTCTCAGACGCTATATTACTTTTTTCCTTCAGTCTTCATCAAAGGTGCAGTAATTTTTGACCCGTGGCTGCGTGTTTGATGAATGTATGAACTTTTTTTTTTGGCTGATGTCACTAATTAAATGCAGCTTATATTATAGTGATACCTGCTGAAATTGCGTTTCATTAATTATGTATTACCTCAGTCCATGTTTCACATTAAAAGTGCACCTTTAGTACCGAAGCCTTTTTAAATCAGAGCTACAGCTGCTGGTGCGTTTTATTACCTGTCTGCAGTTGGGCTTTACGCTCCCCTCATTCTGTCGAGCACAGTGCTCTCTGTCCTTACCCTCAGCTCTGGCCAATGGCATCTGTTGAAACCTGAGAGAAAACTTCATTTCTCCGAGTTAATTTCCCATGCAGGCCTTCTAAGCTCAGAGCACAATCTACAGAGCAGGGCCTGATGAATAATGCAGCAGGTTTAATTGCAAAGCCAGAAACTAATGACTTTGGACTGGTTAACAGCAGGGGAACCATACATCTCTGCAAACTGAATGAAAAATCAGGTTAGAAAAAAAAGAGAAGGAAAAAAATGCTAATTGATGAATAATTAAAGCTTGAGCTACAGGGCATAATTGTGACATTTTGTTTCAATCAATTTAGAAGTACAGGGAAAAGTGCACTTAGGAAACTAATGGCAGCTGTGAGGATGTCCAGTGGAAAAAAGCCATAAGGTCCAGTTCTTTATTACACAGCCTTCAGTCACAATCAGCTACTGTTCTGAAACATGGTCATACGGACGTGCCAAAGAAAGAAGCTGTTGTAGAAATGCTCTGTTGTGTTAATCTCTTTTAGTGTTGTGATTAAAATACTGTTTTTTTTTTGTTTATTAATCTTCGGTGAGATTGAGTCTTACTGTATTAAAATGTTTTTACTTTACTAACTACCCTTTTTAACTCAGAATAGAAAAGGTTGAACTGTGAAATGCATTCATGCTTTACAGAAATGTATTCCTGCTTGCAGTAAGTGGTGCTCTGGTTGGTATTCCGTGTTAAGGTGCTCTGGCTTGTTGTGCCTGAGGAAGCTCTAAAGTCTTGAGGTCTCTGGCCTTGCGATCTTTGGCCTGATATGTGTGGGCAGGTCATTGCTTAATCACATTTGCAGTTACGTCTCTTCCTCTCTCTGTGTACAGTCGTATGCAGAAGTTGTATGTCATTACCATTTGGGAACCAGCTTAAATTTGACCATTTTTTAAAATGTTTATGTAAATTTTCTACTTATTTTTTGAGTTTACATATTGTGAAAAAAATATAAAAGATAAAATGTGCCAGAACTTTTGTACAGGTCACATTTGAAATTTTCTTTTCTAATATGTTAAATTCAGTAGATAAACAGTAATTATGCAGTAAATTGTGTGTGTTGTCTGTAGAGGATGTGTAACTTATTTTCCGTTAGAAAGTCAACAAAACATACAGTTTGACCAGGGGCTTACAAACTTCAGCATATGACTGCATCTCTCTTTCTTCACTTCTCTCTCTCTCTCTCTCTCTCTCTCTCTCCCCCTCCCTCCTCTCACTCTCTCTCTCCTCTCTCTCTCTCTCTCTCCCTCTCCCTCCTCTCTCTCTCTCGCTCTCTCTCTCTCCTCTCTCGCTCTCCCCCTCCCTCCCCCTCTCACTCTCTCTCTCTCTCACTCCCTCTCTCTCTATCCCCCTCTCTCTCTCTCTCTCTCTCTCTCTCTCTCCCCCTATATCTCTCGCTCTCTCTCTCTCTCTCTCTCTCTCTCTCCCTCTTCTCACTCTCTCTCCTCTCTCTCTCCCTCCTCTCTCTCTCTCTCGCTCTCTCTCTCTCTCCTCTCTCTCTCTCGCTCGCTCGCTCTCTCTCTCTCTCCTCTCTCTCTCTCTCGCTCTCTCTCTCTCTCCTCTCTCTCTCTCTCTCCCTCCTCTCTCTCTCTCTCGCTCGCTCGCTCTCTCTCTCCCTCTCCCTCCTCTCACTCTCTCTCTGTCTGTCTGTCTGACTCTTTCTTCCTTTCCTTTTGTTTGCTTTTCTCATATATCAGTCTCATGTGTATATACACTACAAGTCAAAAGTTTGGACACATTTGATCATATGTTTTTCAGTCTAAGACAAATGCAAATATTCAAATATTCTGATGCTTATGTATAAATTCTATGTGAAAAAAATTAACAATTTGATTCACTATTTTTGAATCAAGCAGTTTTCATATAGGACTTTAGTGAAATGTAGTGTTGGACCCACAATCATTATGTCGTCCTAATTACTATGTTTCTTAAAAGTTAATTAGTGGAATGTCTGTCCTTAATATATTTCAGCCAGTCAGGTGTGTTGTAATAGGGTAGGGCAAATAGTTCTGGCTGGAATAATTCCATATAAACTACAGTTTTGAATATTACTTTAAAGTGTAGAAAACAGTAATAAATAAATAAATAAACACAATATTTTTCCTTGAGTTTTATTACAAGTACTTGCTTTTAAATGCATCAATAAGTATCAATCAATCAATATAATATACAATCATATTGTAAGATATTCTAACAGTCCAGCATTTCTCCTTTTGCTTATTCATTTTAGAATTCATTTTCTTTCATTCTGAAAGCTTGTCAGAATTCCCTGGGCCTACTTACGGTTGCTAAGCAATGACTGGACATTGGTGTTTAGGGAATTATATCAAACCAATCAGACTATGATATAATTGAGAAAGTGCATCATATTCCTTTATATTGTGTGAAATCTAGTCTTTACTACATAGTATCTTGCAGAAAGTGGTGGATTAGGATATTTCACTGTGAAATGTAATTGCTGCCCACCACTCTGAGTGTGTGTTTCCTTATAAGTCTATATAATAAAGTAAAGGCACTCATTTACAACTATCACAAAAGGCTACAAGCTGTCAGTCATTCTCATTGACCCTAATATCAACACACAATATTAATAACTAACAGTCTGCACACTTATCATTGTGATATGATGCATACAGATTTCTGTAATGATAAATCTGAGTCTAATTACTAAATAAACCTGTTCGGTATGATCACTATTTTTTGAAATGGTAAATATCTTTCAGATTCAGCCAGGGGTGTGTAAACTTATGAGCAGGAGTGTATATGAGATGGAGTGAAATGAAATGTGTATTATTCCAGAGAGCAGATGTTTGGTCCTGCAGCAGCAGGGCTGCCTCAGGCTCTGTCTGGTGTCAATGCGTGTGTGTGTGTATGGATGCCTCTCTTCTGTATCAGACCTCTTTATTAATACAGAGCTCAGCGTGCTCAGAGCTCTGCGCTCTCTCATTGTTTTACTGGCCTCATACGCACCACTGTTGTTGTTTTCATACATCAGTGTTCCAGGAATACTGCAAAGAGCCAAGTGACTGTGATCCCCCATACGGGAACGGCTCTGCCTGAATAAAGAATGCATGTTTTGATTGACATTAATGGCAACGTAGAATAGCCGTCGTAGGAAAGGGTACCACACAGTGGGGGGAAAAAATATATGGGGAGCGATGCATTAGTACATTCTGAACATGTATGCCATATGTTAATTAGAAAGTGTGCGCTAATATAATTACTGAACGGCTTCATAGCCGTTGGTGAGTATCTCTGCTCTACCTCATGGGGAAAGCGTGGAGTGATAAAGTAGCTGTGCATACATTTTAATTTACTGAGCTCAAAATGGGCAGCATGATGTTGGCAAATTCACTCAAGATGATCTATTGGAACACTCCGGCTGTTCATTACACCTCTCCTTTGTTACACTATTTAGGCCCCTATCAACTTCAAGGCCGGTGCTTGCAGGGGCCTTTGGCGACTACGGTCGAGGGAGGAGGTTTCAGATCCATATTTCAGACAAATGATTGCTAATAGCTGCCATTAGTTGAGGCTCAGGGCCATTTGGGAATAGTTATCTGGGTGTCGTAGTCATGCTGAGCAGAAATATGTTTAATTGGTGTGAGGACTGATCTCCTCCAAAGGTACGCTTAACTGCATGTAGCCTACAGGTAGCAGGACCGTGGTGACATAAAATGAAATGAAATAAATGAATGAGTTAACACAATAGATATGTGTTATGTGCAAATAAAATAAAATTTAAATTAATAAATGCACGAACAAATACATAAATAGAAATAAAATACAGTGAAAATACATAAGTAAGTAGTCAAATTAAAAATGCGTAAATATATGAATTAATACATGAATATAAATGAAATCAATGTAAATTAATGAAATATCTGAATGAATGAATAAAATGAAGTTATGCATAAGTAATGAACTTAAATAAAAAAATGTATTTAGAGCATGCTTTTCTAGTAACCAAAGCACGACAGGTAATAATTTGCTAGTTGTTTGTCTTAGACAGTAAATATGGGTGATGGAAGCCTGATGTCCAGAATTATTAGGTAATTATGTGTATATCCTGCATGCCTCATGTTTGAGTAACATATTAACGCATAATAATCACAACCCGTCTTAATAAAGGAGATACAGTTCACCTCATGGCCTTTATTATCTCCAGACCTTGACTGAGTAAAAAATAAATTTATCACGCCACATGCAACATGAACGTAATCCGAATGGCACTGCTTTGTAATTACTGCCTGAGGCAGTGAGCGAGGACTCTCTGATAAACCCACCCTGCTGCCCCACTCACCACGTCCTTGAGACCGTTTGGCTTTGCTTAATTAGAGCTTGAGCTTTGAAGGTGTGCTGGGAGCCTGATGCGCCGCCATTGTTTGCTTTCTGCATCTTAGGTTCTTTGTTCTTCTCTGCCATTGATGATGGATGTTATAAATATGGAAGTTGAGATTCGTTGAGTTTTCGTGCAGTGTTCGTACGATCATGATTACAGATTGTTTAGATTTACTTGGCTGTAAACTTGTTTACTCAGAGCATTTTAAAGAAATTGCTGTTTGTATGAGGCACAATACAGAAGAGCAATCAGAACAGAGGTGTTTTACACACAGTACTGTAAAAGTTTTATGCGCCTGAGGAATTTTTTATTTAAAAGCCTATTTTTCTGGTCAGTAGGTATTTACATTTTTACTTTAACTTACATTTGCTCATCCATTTCCTCCCCTCTCTTTAAGGAAGCCCAGTGTTATTGGTGGTTATCATCCAATGCCAAGTTTGGCTCAGCAGTACGTCATTAAATGAAATAAAGTGTGCTGGTGATGGAATTATAATCAGACATAAATAATGTGATAGCAGGAATGCTGTGATTGCAGGAATCTGGAGCCAGACTTTGTACTAGCTCACAAGATACTGATTACTGTTTATAAAAACAAGATATTCTTGTTTTTTATTGTACGTGTGTTTACTTTCTTTAATTCTAATGATATATGGTCTTTGTAAAAACTACATAAGGGCATTTTAAGAAAAGGAAGTGTGTAAAAAACATAATGTGGGTTTTTAGGAACGGTTGGTGAATGAGGCCCATTGTGCTTAGGTGCCTAGAACTTTGGAAAGTACTGTATATCAATCTAAAGGCACACTAACAAAAACAGCCTGTTCAAGGGGATGTAGAATTGGCAAATGGCCATGTAGTGAATTATGACCATTTTTGCTACATAAAAACACAAACATCATGAGAAAAATATAATACTACATAAGCCCTTTAATAAGTCTATACGTAAAGGTTCACTATTCTATAGTTAATATTTCGTTTATTCCATTGTTTTTCCAGTTTATTTTATTGTTTTTATCCTGTTCATTGTTGTCTAATTTGTTCTAAGAGAACCTCTTTGTTGAATAGAAGCACTGAAGTCTCCAAAAAGCCCTGAGATGACTTCAGTTCTAGAAAGTTACAGCTCTCCAAGTCCGTGTGGAGTGGATATATTAAAATGAGGATCATTGATTGGTGTATTAAAGGCCTGCGTCTGAGAGGGAGAAAAACAGCTACTCAGTGGCACGCAGAGCAGCCCTGTCTGACTGTGAAGAGCACTCTCCAATCAGAGGAATCTATTGTCTCACATCTTATGCTGAATGAAGGATCTCCTATTGAGCTGCTGGCACGGCACCATGGCTTTGTCAGCGTGATGGCTGCACAATCAATTCCCTTCTGCCTCTCTCCTCGACCGGGCCCCTGGAGCTGCCACTAGAGGGCACTGTGCCTCTCCCGTCAGCCTCAAAGCAATAACAAAGGGCCGTGAAGCCAAACGCACATGAGTAGAATCCCCTTAGCTACAGCAGGCGAAACATCTGAGGATAAAAGTCAAAATGCTATCAGCCTCACTGTGGAAAATGTGAATGATAGAGTCTGTTTGACATTTATCACAGTGAGCACAATTGACATTACAGGCCCAGCCAGTAATTGTTCAAAGTGCACTATGGATGGAAAACCTTTAGCCCTGCTCTGTTTGATGTGTTTATATAAGTGCTGTATCATAGCTTTGTTGGTGTCCATAAGCCACCATTCATGCAGTACCAAAAACAGTTACAGTCATTTTCAGTCACTCCTGATTAACAGATAAAGGCATTAAACAATGGCAAAACAATAGGTTAGTGGGAGCGACGCCATAGAAGAACTGAATATGGTCCCTAAAGAGCATTTCAAGTGATGGTTCTTTAAACAAGCATTTTGTAATTGACATGCAAAAGTGTAATATTTCATGTCCAGTTGAAGTACACATTATTCATTTTTTGTTGATTTATATGTTTCCTGATTTTTTTTCCTGTGAAGAACTGCGTGGAACTTACTTATTGGCAGTTTTGACTGAAAATGTTATGTGTGTATAATATATAGCACAGCAGTGACACTGACTGGTGTGTTAGTGTGTGTTGTGCTGGTCTGAGTGGATCAGACACAGCAGTGCTGCTGGAGTTTTTAAACACCTCAGTGTCACTGCTGGACTGAGAATAGTCCAAAAATATCCAACCAACAGCGTCCTGTGACCACTGATGAAGAACCAACACAAAAATGTGAAGCAACAGATGAACTACCCAAAAGTCTCTGACTTTACATTTACAAGGTTGACCAACAAGGTAGGAGTGTCTAATGGAGTGGACAGTGAGTGGACACAGCGGATAAAAACTCCAGCAGCACTGCTGCGTCTGATCTACTCCGCCACCGCGTCAGTGTCACTGCAGTGCTGAGAATCATCCACCACCCGAATCATAGCTTTGTGGTCCTGTGGGGGTCCTGACCGTTGAAGAACAGGGTAAAAGGGGGCTAACAAAGCATGCAGAGAAACAGATGGACTACAGTCTGTAATTGTAGAACTACATAGTGGACATACTTGGAGCTGATAAAATGGACAGAGTGTAGAAACAGTGAGGTATACGTAGTGAAGAGGCTGGGCAGTACATGTCAGTATATGCAGCTAAAATCTTGACTAAATTCTCCTGTACCACTGATTATTTTTCAGTGTCATTCACAGCTCATTATCTCCAGTGATAAAAATGGACATGCATGTGTTTCAGTTATTCAGCGTATTTAATAGGCTCAGCCATGGCTCACTGTAAGAGAGACGAAAGGAAGACTTTGTTGCTTGGCTCAGAACAAATGAAACTAAATGTAACCATAGTAAAGCTCGGGGCCTTCGAGGTGAGAGCGAGGCAGTGCCATTATTGGTCTTCTGCTCATTACTGGAGTACAGAGAGAACAGCGCACCCTCACATGCACCCTGAGTGCATTTTGGCAGTTTTGGGTCATTCCTCTTTTTCCAAAGTACAAAAACACTGTGTTGTTAAGAGCAAGAAAACACAGAAGAAGCAAAAACTTCAAAGAACAAATAAGCTTTAATCTTGTGTTGTGCTCTTCGAAAGTTTCAAGCCCTCGTAATTACTGAGGCGCATCTACAGGGAATGATGAACCTGAGTTTTTATGTTGTGGAGGGACTTTGTCTTTTCAGCAAAGTCTGATTTAAAGCAAAAATCAGAAGATGGAATAAAACGCAGTAAGTTCACACACTTTAAGAAACAAAATCACCATAGTAATATTAGTTTTTGTAGGATATATTTAATCAATCTAACATGAGGGAGGGAGTTATAGCAAATAAAATCATGGTGTTAGTCACGATAACCAGGGCCTTAAGTCTTCTATTGCTTTTATAAAACTCTTCTAAAAAGAAGGAAAACAGACGAGCAAAGAAGCCCTGAACATTGTATCAAACGTGCTTTGATGTCAACGATTTCTTCCACCTGTTATGGAGAGAACCATAAAACTGTTATAATATCAGGTTCAGCTCAGCTTTTCAACACACTGCTTCATTTTAATGGACAGTTCACTGGGGGGAAAAATGTGAGCTGTGCAAAAGTAATATTTTAAGTCTAAAATATGTTAAACTCAGCCAATAAGAAGCAATTGTGCTCTTTTTTTGAACACCCAATTTAAAAGTGCTCTCAGTAGTTGTAAACGTAGTTGGACGTGGGATATTCTAACTTTTGCATTTGACTGTATCTGTAGTCATATATCCTACCTAAACCTAAAAGCTATTTGAAATTACTATTCATATTTCATTATTTAATAATATTTTTTACTTAATAATGATTTATATGTAAAACCATATAATAGCTTCATATCTGTTTGCAATGAAGAATGTGAGGGCTCGCCTCCCTCTCGTGTTCACCTATAGCAGTGGGCCTATAGGACTGAGCAGATGCTGCAGTGGTTAAATGGCACTCGTGGCCGCTGTCTCTCCATGCTCAGTGTTACTGGGTTGTGTTTGGTAGGTCACATGGCC
Source organism: Pygocentrus nattereri (assembly GCF_015220715.1). Taxonomy (NCBI): domain Eukaryota; kingdom Metazoa; phylum Chordata; class Actinopteri; order Characiformes; family Serrasalmidae; genus Pygocentrus; species Pygocentrus nattereri. Next base: position 4,065,072 of record NC_051237.1, read on the forward strand.
TGTGGCGAGCATGCTCAGTGAGGGAGGCAGCTGACACCAGCACAGCTCAGGTAGTGGCATCTGGACGGCAGGTTTTTCTGGAACATGCAGTGCCTGTGGCATCCTGCCTCCACTGGCCCAACATCTGTCTCCCACACAGGGGCAGGAGGAACGTCCTTGAGGAATGTGTCCATTAGTACTGTTAATCTCTCTCTCTCTCTCTCTCTCTCTCTCTCTCTCTCTCTCTCTCATGCTTTTTCTCTCTCCTACTCTCTCTTCCACTCTCTCTCCATCAAAGCATTAATCATAACCTTATTACATGTCTGAGTGGTTCTATAGCAGACTTTTCTCTAATAAAAACATTCACAATTAGGCTTTCTCATGCTAGAGAGCACTTAGAGGATATTAAATGAAATCATGCTTTTTGATACAACATAATGCTCTGCAATACGGTCACATCATGAACTATTAGCTTTCTATTTTTTATTTCTACCACTGAAGCATTTTTAATTAAATATCCACCATTCCGTGCTGTAAATCTAAACTTAGTTCTTAGTGAATTCATCAGATGTCATTCCTGAGGGTTGTTTGAATGAGGATTTACATGATCAATCAACTTGATTCACTCAGAACATGCATACATGTTATTATTCTGCTTATTTTTGATTAATTTTTTTTTTTATTTTAGTTTTGATGTCTGAATCTTAAGCAGGGCAGAGAGTGTCCTCAGATTCTCCAGCAGCATATGGGGAGGCTGAGTCCACTCCAGCAGGTGCATGGATGGGGAAACAGCCCCAGTGGCTGCTGCAGTCTTATGTGCTGGAGCTCAGCCAGCCTAATTGGAGCACCTGGCTTAAGTCAACCCTCTCAACCCAGCCACTAATTCTACTGCTTAGTCCAATGTGGAGATCTAAAACAAGAGGATGAGGAGGGCCAATGGCGCAGCGGATTCTCCCAGAGCTGTGTTTTGGCTAGTCTGATTAGGCAGTGACTGACAACAGGAATTCCTGGGAAGAGTGATGTAGAAAAACATATTAAAACATATCACACTGACCCAAAATTCCTCTATCCAGCCTATTGGTGTGAAATCTAAAAGACATTAGACTGGATTGTATTCAAATTGAATTGTTCATTTCTGTGAGAGGGACGGTATTAGTGAGTGCTAACACTGATAACCCTATTTGCACTCACTCAAACTCATCCTCTAACCACAGAAGCACTATTGGTGGGACATATCGTTTTAGTTTTACTAAATTATAACTTACTAAAATGTACTAAACTACATCTGTCTTAGCTATTGCACTCGCTAGGTAGCATACCTGCAATAGAAATGGCAGACTAATTAACCGTTTAAGTTGCCGCATGTATTTAAACACGTCAGTTGTTTCATGTAGTGCATCAGTTCCATCCTTCAGACTAAAGGTCTGTTAATTCTGTAATAAATCACTCATTACTTGAAGCTGTGCTGAACCTGACAGGCCTCCCTGTAAAGGATGTTAAAGTATTTTCACCTCGAAATCAACAAAACATGCAAACGTTCAAACATTTGCATATGTCTCTACACATATATGATGGATAGACACTGAATGGGATACAAAGTAGGGTTTCCGAATAAAGTGGATGGTGATGGTTCTGTATGGGTTTTGCTGTTGACTTTAACTTCCTTGGCAATGTTTTCCATTCTCTTAATATTTGAAGTATCTGAGCATGTTCAGATAAACCAGGTCACCATCTCGATGCTGCAGGCCAATGGCATCTATACCAGAATATTTCTCATCATTCTCATTTGCAAAAACGGATATCTCTGTTTTAATGAATTTCCATAAATCGTTTATATATATATATATATATATATATATATATATATATATATATATATATATATATATATATGTATATATATATATAGTGCATTCCAGGTAAAATCAATTAAACTGCTGTTGTGTTGTTTTGAGTAAGTAAAAAGAAACTCAAACACATATAACTTTTAAAATGAATCTTTTTTTTAATTATTATTTTTAATTTTGCTTTTTGGCAAACGCAGATAACTCCAGTGGTCATTTTATAGTTTCAGAGTTAAACAAAGCCATTTAACGGATTCAAAAACAGTCCAGTAATGGTCAAGTATTTAACGTCTATAAGATCAGTCCTCGGAAAATCCTAAGGCTGACTTTCAAGTGGCTCACTGCTCCCTATATTAGTGCACTATGTGAGTTATGAAATTTTGGCTTTTACAATTAAATATTGCACTTAATGTCCAGTATGGAACTGTGCACACAGGGCTGAACCCAAACTGGTTCAGGTTAGACACACTGTGCTCTGTTTAGATGCAGTAGCCATTATTATAAGACCATTTTGCAGGAGAAGGGCGCTAATTGAGATTCTGCCTAAAACAGTTCATGGCAGTGTTGCATCACCAGACCTGAATACTGTGCGCTGATTCGCTGAACAGATTTATCAGGTTCTGCTCAAGAACAGCACTGGCGTTTCACTGTGAACTTGCAGTACCTTGACAATGGACAATAATGGCTTTTGTGACGAAACCTCTTTAGGGTTCAGAATGTGCTGTGTGTTGTGAATAACCTACCACAGTCAGCTTGTTTTTAAATTATGGTGTTTATCGTTTTTTTGCAAATGAACTCTTCTTTTAGTCTTGTGAGCCCAGACAAGGAACTTCCCCTCTGTATCCACCAGCACAGGCCATTATTTCTCCAGAAGAGAGAGACTGAAAGAGCCCATCTGTAAATATTTATTCAGAATTTATATGATGAAACGGGCGAATGCATCATGTCAGACATGTGGGATCCCTCACAGAGTTGAATAATACAGTGGAACAGCTCGGTCAAACATTTGTTTTGGATGTGAGAGGCTTTGATGGCTGAGGGTGGATGGATGACTGGGAGAGCGTGTGAGGAAATGGCTCAGAATGTGTGTGGGGCTGTTACTGCTCCAAACAGCAGCACCCACCTTCACACTGGCTGGTGAGGAAACATATGTTCTTAAAAAAAGGTGGCAAAATGCAACAAAATACACTGTATGTTCAAACTGCTCCTGCTCAACCATCATTTCTGCTGAAATCTAAGGTATTGATAGGGACTGGCCCACTTTTCTGCAGTTACCTCTACTGGGAAAACTTTACACTAGATCAGGGCACAGCTACATGCGACTCTTTTACTGCCCTGTTGTGGCTCCAGGGCAGAATCAGATTTTTAGGTTAAAGTAAAATAATCCCAGTAAAATAAAGTTCTGCTGATCATTCAAGCACAATAAATGGTCCTAAACGCTGGAGTTAATGTGTAACTGCTAATTCACCCTTTAACCCTGAAGAATGGCACACAGACAACAATCTTGCCTAGTAGCTAACGAAACAGCTGAGACAAAGAGGTAAGATGAACATTGATGATTTGCAGATGAATACATTTATTTGTATTTATAATCACTCCAGCTGATTTTCTGATACGTTTAATCTGCAATGAGAAAGTCACAAAGCAGAAGTCAGCTTCTCATTCGCCAGCTTCTTATTTGATTCTTCCTGTCCCACCTTAAATGGTGTCTGCTGCAATCGAAAAAGCTGTGAATCTGACGTTAGCTTCAAAGTCGAACATTGAGAGACACTTTGCAAGAAACTCTTCTACTTTTGCAGAAAAGTTTCCTGACAGAGATGCGAGAAAAGCGGCTACAGCTGAGCTAAAGCTTAAAGCAAAGTAAAGTCCGCGTTTGCGTTTATATTTTTGACCTCATCCTAGTACATTAGCACACACTGAGACGTATTTTCAGCCAAGATGGTAAAACATTGCTTCAATAAAATGTGGCTGCCAAGTTGGTTTGATTTTTGCTGAAAGGAAAAAACAGATCTTTTAACATTTGGGTTACTGATCCCTGCTGTCAGAACAAAATCTCATATCTCCATTTTTCAGTTTTTGACAAAATTTGAAAATGCCTGTTGCCTTTTACATTGTTTTTTATGTTAAATTTTATTATGAAAGAATCAAAAGAAATGGCTCAAATTTGCTTGGAAAACAATCTCTTTTCCATTGATTGACAATTAAAGTGTTTTTTTTCCTTCTCCTGTAAAGTTATCATTTTGATATTGAGATTATTCCATGATTAAAAATGTTATTTTACACACACACACACACACACACACACACACACACACACACACACACACACACACATATAAATAAATAAATAAATATATATATATATATATATATATATATATATAAAATACATTGAAACTTTGCTGGAACAATGATTACTCACCTATGCCAGATATGGGCTTGTAAGGTGATCCAGGCTGTAATCCCTGCATTATGATTCATTACAAACCACTGTTTTTGATTGTTAAACAGTGACTCATGCATTAGGCCTGATTTTCTATGTCTGTGTTAAAGTCAGTGGAGGATGGTGTGATGGGTCTAGTAGTGTGCAGGTGAAGATGGGAGTAAGGTGGTCTGGGATGCTACTTTGTTTCACAGGGTGTTAGCTGCAGATATTGAATTCAGTGAGTGTGGGTGTGTGAATAGGCAGATGATGTGCTAACCTTGACAAGTCTTGTTCATCTTCCTTCTGTGAATCTGTAGGTTTTTGTTAATGTGCTTTGGGAGGCCCCCGTGCTCAGATACATATTTCAGTGTGATTGTAAAGCATCTGGCAGGCCTGGGTGTGATCCTGGTGTGAAGATAAAGGTGTGTTTTAAATTTCAGCATTAAACACTTCAAAAAGTCCAGCGACAACTAGTTTTACATTTTGAGAATCTCCTCTATATATTAACATTCCAGAGAGGGTTACTGTTATCAGATCTCACACCTCAAGTGTGACTAAGGTAAGCAGTTTATTCACTTGGTGGAAATCCATATACTTTTTTTTTTACAAGGCTCCAAGGCATGAAATCTGACAGCATGAAATATGATTTTGCAGCCTATTAAACCCTTAAACTCTAAAGGGCTGTGGCCTCTACAACCACACAACTTACCTGTAGTCTCATAATAGACTCTGAATAGTGAATAGTTTATAGTAAATTAGTATTAAACAGTAATTATAGTAGGTACTGCATAATTTGTAGTAGATACTCAATTACTGTACAAGCAAAAGAATATGTTCTTATTTCCTATTTGCTGTCATTATGCTTTGTTATTTAAATGTCATTACACATTTAATTACAAAGTAATTACACAATTAATTCTGAAGTTTTCTACATTGAATTACATTCACATTCAATTTGTATATTCTATTATTTTGAGTCTGTTACAGAGTTTAAAAATTACAAAGACATAGAAAAACTGTATGAGGCAGTCATTAGTAATAAGATCACATCGTAATGAAATCTCTTCTACTTATGAACATTAATATGATATTCACTGAAAGCCTTGAATCTGCAGTCTGGAGAGAATTTCTCTGCGTGTCATGCTTTACTTCAAATGAACTGCTGTTACCTTTAAGGCTTAAGCTGCACTAACCCAGGCCTGGGTTTTTATTTTAGTCCTCTTTCTCCCCTGTACCTCCAGAGAGCACCTGCTGGGTGCAGCTCCTCCTCCGCCCCTCCCCTGGTGCCCTGTGAGAGATGGATAGCACGTCTGTCTCCTGGGCCCTCATCCAGGTGTGGAACAGCTGGGGAAGACCGCGTTGGGGGGACAGCGGGGAATGCAGGGGGAGGGGGCGCTCTGCAGGAGCTATAAATTGCACAGGAACTCTGGGTACTTAACACCGGCACGGCTCCGCGCTCATATTAATCATATACAGGTGCTCAGGTGTGTCCTGTCACTCCTCCGGCCGTCAGCTGCACTTATTCACCTCCCCTCTCTTTCTCTCTCTCTCTCTCTCTCTTTCTCTCTCGCTCAGTCTCTGCTGTGGAGAGAGGTGCACAGGGCAGCCGAGGCCAGGCCGAGCCCTGCTGATTTATGACCTCTCTCAGGTCATTTATTCGGTGGGATGAGGTGCTTCACTAGCCTCTCCACATGACATTTCTCTCATCTTCCGCCCTCTGAGTGGAATTGCTGCCACGGTGTGCAGGAATATGAGTGAGAGGAATTTCACTGATAATCTGCTCATACAGAAGAAAAATATGTGTGTTATGTATTTCCTATATCTACAAAAAAATTCTTGAAAATATCACTCCCAAATGATGCAAGCATCATCGCAGCCAGAACAAAACCTTGTATCTCCAAATGATAATGTTTCAGAAAGCAAAGGTTATTCTAATTTAATAATAACTAAATTAGTAAAATGTATAATAATTTATTATTTTTGTTGGACCATTTGCAATGTTTACACAATGCAAAGGGCAACTAATATTTTCGAATGGTATAAAAAAATTATAGATAGATAGATGCACAGAACGCTCTCCACCACACTTCTGTAAAATAAGGTGAGGACTGAGCTCCCGAGTCCAGCACGCCTCAAACTTCTGAGGAAGTAGAGGTGGTGATGTGCCTTCCTGATCAGGCTGGAAGTTTTATTACTCCAGGTAAGATTGTTACTTAGGTATACACCCAAGTACCTATAACTGGAGACCACTTCCACTGCAGATCCTCCAATGTGTAGAGGGAGGGGAGGGATGGTGTTGCCCCTTCTGAAATCCACAATCATCTCCTTTGTCTTCTTTACGTTGATGCAGAGATTGTTCTCACTGCACCAACTCTCCAGGTGTTCCTCCTCCTGCCTATAGCCAGACTCATTACTATTTGTGATGCATCCAACCGCTGCCGTATCATCCGTAAACTTTACAATATGACAGCCTGGATGGATGGCTGAGCAGTCATATGTGAGCAGTGTAAACAGGAGGGGGCTCAGCACACAGCCCTGAGGGGAGCCGGTGCTGAGGATGATGGTGGAGGAGGAGATGTTGTGTCAGACTGCGGCCTTTTAGTCAGGAAGTCCAGGACCTAATTGCGGAGAGAGGTGCTCAGTCCAAGTGTGTGGAGTTTGTAAGCCAGGGTCTGGGGAATCATGGTTTTAAAGGCCGATGTGAAATCCACAAAGAGCATACGGACGTAAGAAGGTGGGTGAGGGCAGTGTGGACCACAGAGGAGATGGCATCCTCTGTGGATCGTTTTTTTTCGGTACGCGTACTGGTGTGGATCCCCAGTGACGTCAATGTTGGCTTTGATGTGGGGCAAAACCAGTCTTTCAAAGCACTTTGTGACTATCGGGGTGAGGGCTACTGGCTGATAGTCATTCAGTCCAGTCACTGTGGAGCTCTTAGGGACTGGGATGATGGTGGCGGCCTTCAGGCAGGTGGGGACAACTGCCTGGATTAAAGAGGAGTTGAAGATATGTGTCAGCACCTCGTAGAGTTGGTCTGTTATCCGGGCCAGCAGCTTTGCAGGGATTAATCTTCTTCAGGATCCTCCTCACCTCAGTTTGGGTCACGCTGAGGGGCTGTTCTCCAGATGGTGGAGTGAGTCTGGTGCATGGGGGTGTGTTTGGGTTCTCAAAGTGGGCATAGAACTTACTGAGAGCATGAGGCAGTGAGGGGTCCCTAGGGCACTGTGCATCTCTGGTGTTGTAGTCTGTGACGCACTTGATGCCCCACCACATGCTCCGTGGATCCTGGGAAGAAAATGACCCTGGTTCTTCTGAGCTTATGCAGCTTTGGCCCTCTTTACGCCTGCTGTCAGCTCTCGTCTAGCTCTCCTGAGTTTTTGTGAATCGCCAGACCTGAAGGCAGCATCCCTGACTTTCAGCAGAGATCGGACCTCTGCATTCAGGGTTACTAATTCGGGTAGCACGTCACAATCCTAGTGGTGGTGACATCCTCAACCCACTTGCTGATGTATCCGAGGACAGCAGATGTATAATCCTCTAGGTCCAGCTCCCCGTCATGCATAGCAGCATCCATGAACACCTGCCAGTCTGTACACTCAAAGCAGTCCTGCAGCACAGAGTCACCATCGCTGGGCGGGCCACACAGTAATGGTCTTCTGTGTGGGTCTGGAGTGTCCCAGCGAGGGATGGTAGGCAGGGACCAGCATGATTGATATATATATATATATATATATATATATATACTATATTGCCAAAAGTATTTGCTCGTCTGCCTTCACATGCATATGACCTTGAGTGACATCCCATTCTTAATCCAGAGGGTTTAATATGATGTTGGCCCACCCTTTGCAGCTATATCAGCTTCAACTCTTCTGAGAAGGCTTTCCACAAGGTTTAGGAGTGTGTTGATTGGAATTTTTGACCGTTCTTCCAGAAGCACATTTGTGAGATCAGACACTGATATTGGGCAAGAAGGCCTGGCTCACTTTCTCCACCCTAATTCATCCCAAAGGCGTTCTATCGGGTTGAGGTCAGGACTCTTTCCAGACCAGTCAGGTTCTTCCACACCAAACTCGCTCACCCATGTCTTTATGGACCTTGCTTTATGCACTGGTGCACAGTCATCTTGGAACAGGAAGGGGCCGTCCCCAAACTGTTCCCACAAAATTGGGAGTATGAAATTGTCCTAAATCTCTTGGTCTGCTGAAGCATTAAGAGTTCCTTTCACTGGAATTAAGGGGCCGAGTCCAACTCCTGAAAAATAACCCTACACCATAATCCCCCCTCCACCAAACTTTACACTTGGCACAATGCAGTCAGACAAGTACTGTTCTGGCAACTAAGATTGATTAATTGGATTGCCAGATGGAGAAGTGTGATTCGTCACTCCAGAGAACATGTCTCCACTGCTCTAGAGTCCAGTGGCGGTGCTTTTCACCACTGCATTTGGTACTTTGCATTGCGCTTGGTGATATAAGGCTTGGATGCAGCTGGCTAAAGAAACCCATTCCATGAAGCTCTCTACGCTGTTCTTGAGCTAATCCGAAGGCCACATGAAGTCTGGAAGTCTGTAGTGATTGACTCTGCAGAAAGTTGGCAACCTCTGCTCACTATGCACCTCAGCATCCGCTGACCCTGCTCTGATATTTTACATGGCCTACCACTTCATGGCTGAGTTGCTGTCGTTCCCAACTGCATCCACTTTGTTATAATACCACTGACAGTTGACTGTGGAATATTTAGTAATTTCACGACTGGACTTGTTGCACAGATAGCATCCGATCACGGTACCATGCTGGAATTCACTAAGCTCCTGAGAGCGACCCATTCTTTCATAAATGTTTGTAGGAGCAGTCTGCAGGCCTAGGTGCTTGGTTAATTAGATGCTTGGTTATACAACTGTGGCCATGGAACTCACTGGAACACCTGAATTCAGTGATTTGGATGGGTGAGTGAATACTTTTGGCAATATAGTGGATATATAAATGTATTGTTGCCCTTTACATTGTGTGTAAATTTCATGATGAATGGACCAAAAGAAACAGCCCAAAATGACTTGGAAAAAGTTCTGGTTCCCATGGTTACCATTTTGGAGGTTTTCTTCTGACAACAATGACATATATTCACCATTTGTTATTAGAGTAAATAAAAAGAAACAAAATAAATACATTGAAAATGAATTTTTTAAGTAAATTATTTTTTTGTAAGCTATTTTGAATTAAAGTTTGGTTTCAGATTTGTTCTTGACGCCCCTGTCATCACACGGATTTGCTCAATTCCATCATGTGATTTAGTTTAAAAAAGCATTGATTAGCTGACGCAGGTGTTGGATGATATTACAGTTATTATGGGGGGGCATGAGGAAAAGTATGAAAGTGTTTAAACGAACACATTAGTATGTGTAAAAAAGTGCTTAATGTATTACTGTTATATATATGTTTTCCACTATTACTGTAAATTTCTCAGGTGCTTGAAACTTTTGCCCAGTACTGTATGTTCTCATATCTAAAAATATATGTGCAGTGTGGAGAACCTGCTGTACTGTTCACAATGTGCTAAAATCAGACATGGAGGATGAACAAGCTTGGAGAACACTGCTGAAGAAACTTCAAGTTCTTCAAGTTCAGCAAGTTCACACTGTTCTGAAGAGCATGACATACACTGCTGAAGACAAGATATGGAGAACACACTCTTCTGAAGAACAGACATGGAGAACACACTGCTGAATAACAGGCATGGAGAACACACTCTGTTGAATAACAGGCATGGAGAACACACTCTTCTGAAGAACAGACATGGAGAACACACTGCTGAATAACAGGCATGGAGAACATGCTCTGCTGAAGAACAGGCATGGAGAACAGATTCTGCTGAAGAACAGGCATGGAGAACAGACTCTGCTGAAGAACAGGCATGGTCAACAGACTCTGCTGAAGAGCAGGCATAGAGAACCCTTTACTGAAGAACAGACAAGGAAAACACACTGCTGAATAACAGACATGGAGAACACACTCTACTGAGGAACAGGCATGGAGAACACACTCTACTGAGGAACAGGCATGGAGAACACACTGCTGAATAACAGACATGGAGAACACACTCTGTAAAAGAACAGGCATGGAGAACACACTCTACTGAGGAACAGGCATGGAGAACACACTCTACTGAGGAACAGACATGGAGAACACACTGCTGAATAACAGACATGGAGAACACACTCTGTTAAAGAACAGGCATGGAGAACACACTCTGCTGAAGAACAGACATGGAGAACACACTCTGCTGAAGAACAGGCATGGAGAACACACACTGCTGAAGAACAGTCATAGAGAACACTTTACTGAAGAACAGACATGGAAAGCACACTCCTGAATAACACATGGAGAACACACTCTGGTGAAGAACAGACATGGAGAACACATTCTGCTGAAGAACAGGCATAGAGAACATTCTGCTGAAGAACAGGCATGGAGAACACATTCTGCTGAAGAACAGACATGGAAAACACACTGCTGAATAACAGACATGGAGAACACACTCTACTGAGGAACAGGCATGGAGAACACACTCTGCTAAAGAACAGGCATGGAGAACACACTCTGCTGAAGAACAGACATGAAGAACACACACTGCTGAAGAACAGACATGGAGAACACACTCTGCTGAAGAACAGACATGAAGAACACACACTGCTGAAGAACAGTCATAGAGAACACTTTACTGAAGAACAGACATGGAAAGCACACTCCTGAATAACACATGGAGAACACACTCTGGTGAAGAACAGACATGGAGAACACATTCTGCTGAAGAACAGGCATAGAGAACATTCTGCTGAAGAACAGGCATGGAGAACACATTCTGCTGAAGAACAGACATGGAAAACACACTGCTGAATAACAGACATGGAGAACACACTCTACTGAGGAACAGGCATGGAGAACACACTCTGCTAAAGAACAGGCATGGAGAACACACTCTGCTGAAGAACAGACATGAAGAACACACACTGCTGAAGAACAGACATGGAGAACACACTCTGCTGAAGAACAGACATGAAGAACACACACTGCTGAAGAACAGGCATGGAGAACACACTCTGCTGAATAACAGGCATAGAGAACACTTTACTGAAGAACAGACATGGAAAACACACTCCTGAATAACACATGGAGAACACACTCTGCTGAAGAACAGGCATGGACAACAGACTCTGCTGAAGAACAGGCTTGGAGAACAGACTCTGCTGAAGAACAGACATGGAGAACACACTCTGCTGAAGAACAGGCATGGAGAACACACTCTGCTGAAGAACAGGCATGGAGAACACACTCTGTTGAAGAAAAGGCATGGAGAACAGATTGCTGAAGAACAGGCTTGGAGAACACACTCTGCTGAAGAACAGGCATGGAGAACAAACTCTGTTGAAGAACAGACATGGAGAACACTCTGCTGAAGAACAGGCATGGAGAACAAACTCTGTTGAAGAACAGGCATGGAGAACAAACTCTGTTGAAGAACAGGCATGGAGAACACTCTGCTGAAGAAAAGGCATGGAGAACAGATTGCTGAAGAACAGGCATGGAGAACAAACTCTGTTGAAGAACAGGCATGGAGAACACTCTGCTGAAGAAAAGGCATGGAGAACAGATTGCTGAAGAACAGGCATGGAGAACAAACTCTGTTGAAGAACAGGCATGGAGAACACTCTGCTGAAGAAAAGGCATGGAGAACAGATTGCTGAAGAACAGGCATGGAGAACAAACTCTGTTGAAGAACAGGCATGGAGAACACTCTGCTGAAGAAAAGGCATGGAGAACAGATTGCTGAAGAACAGGCATGGAGAACAAACTCTGTTGAAGAACAGGCATGGAGAACACTCTGCTGAAGAAAAGGCATGGAGAACAGATTGCTGAAGAACAGGCATGGAGAACAAACTCTGTTGAAGAACAGGCATGGAGAACACTCTGCTGAAGAAAAGGCATGGAGAACAGATTGCTGAAGAACAGGCATGGAGAACAAACTCTGTTGAAGAACAGGCATGGAGAACACTCTGCTGAAGAACAGGCATGGAGAACAGATTGCTGAAGAACAGGCATGGAGAACAGACTCTGCTGAAGAACAGGCATGGAGAACAGATTGCTGAAGAACAGGCATGGAGAACACACTCTGATGAAGAACAGGCATGGAGAACAAACTCTGTTGAAGAACAGGCATGGAGAACACACTCTGCTGTCGACTAATGGCTGGAGGTGGTGCTGCCTCTCTGAATGTTAAAGTTTTATTGCACATCATGCCGACTCTCATAAACACAAACTTTGCATTTGAGTCAGCAAGAACAGGACCCACACGTCTACGGCCCAAGCTGTGCTTCTGAAGAGGGGGATCCCTGCAAAGCATCAATCACGCCTTAAACACACAGTGGGTGCCATGCGGCCTGCTCCTCACTCAGCCCTCATCAGCCATCAATCATCTGAGCTGCGCAAACCCCAGAGCTGTGCATGCGTCGGCACTATTGGCCCTCACCTGAGCTTCAGGGAGAGCCAAAATGGGCCCAAAGCAGATTGAAGAAGAGCAAGAGATACACCCCCTCCCACCCTGCCCTCCCTGACTGCTGCTGTACATGATCCATCCATTAGAAGAAACCCTATAAGAAGAAAAGAGCTTTTTGTTCCTTCGTAATCTTTGGAATCCAGTCTCCATAGCCCACGATAAATGCATTTATAACATGTTATATGGCTTTCATAACAACTTGCATTGTGAGGCATAAGCTTTTATAATGTCTCCTAAGTAGGTATAATTTCATGCATAACACTTCATAAAGCAAGAGCATGTGACTTCATAACGTTAGGTTCTCTGTGTTATCAATTTACTTAACTGCTACAGACTAACACCTGTAGCCAGCTTGTCTTCCATTACAGTTCCCAGTTAGTTAGTCAGTACCAGATCCAATACCTACAGTCTTAAGTAGCTATTGTCTTAATCCATACATTTACTTGGATGTATGTCTGGTCACGTACCACAACCTTGTTATAGTATGTTGTGCAGTACTACAATATTCATGCTTACAGGGATGTTATGAACAGATATTATAAAATGTTATGAAACTTGACATTATGAAGGTATATGCTCTTATTTTGTAATATGTTCTGCATGCAACTATACAAGCTTGCACTTATAAATGCACTTATAAAACTATGAATAGTGTTATCTTTTATAGTTTCTATCTATCTATCTATCTATCTATCTATCTATCTATCTATCTATCTATCTATATATAAAATTCATTTTTCGTCACGTCAAATGGTCAAATGCAAAAGTTTTGGCGCCCCTGGTTGCACTTTTTTTTTGTTGATTTTACTAAGTGAAAATAAGTTCACATGCCCTCTCCAGAGAACACACCTCTACACATTTTAGTGCAATTGCAATTACAGTTTTTTTGTTGACTGTAACATATCGAGGGAAAATAAAATGTGGCTTGTTTATATTGTATTTTTATGATTTTCTTCCAATATGTAAATTTTGTGTGCTACAATTTGCATAAAAATGCCATGTATCTTAATTCAAATGCAAGATATGTAGCAATCAATTATTTTCAGGCCTTACAAGTTGTACTAATTGCCAGTGATAACAAAAGCATAGTATAATTTGAAATGAGTAATTTCTCAAAAGCAGCTCATAGAAACAAGCAGAAAAACTGAAAATGCAGATTTTAAACTTTCAGTTGATGCCACGTTTGTTTTTTAAAGTAAAAGAGGAGATATTTTATGATTTTTTTTTTACGTTTTTGCCATGTTTTAAATCAATCCTGCCGACGCAGAGTAAAAATCTAAAGTAGCAGGTCTCTAATTGTCTGGAACATAGATGAGTTTCACTGCACCTCTGCTAGCAATGGACCAACTCAGTTGTAATTAGAGAGAGATGGGTAATGCAAATATTCAACTTACACAGACAAACAATTCCGAGGGCATCTTAGCTGAGTGTGGCTGACCCCAGCCCCCCGGAAGAGTTATCAGAAGTTGATTAAAATGACTAATACAAACAAAAAGGGAAAAAATAATAGCATGACAATTATTATAATCATTATATGTATTAATAAATTGTTACTGATGTGCACAGTGTTAACAAATTGATCAAACTCTCATTTAAAAGGGGACTCTCCCAATTTTTCAAACTTTTGACATAACTCAATCACACAGATGTAAAAGAAATGCTCTGTTTTAGAAAAACATAGTCAGAACTGTTCAGCGTTGTGGGTAGGAACCAGGCGTCTGAAGTATTTAATGCCTCTCAAAGCTTCTTTACAGAAAGAACTATTACACAAAAGTTGCAGATACTCAGCCTGAGACTTTGTTTTGTGATAGTTCTAGACAAGGTTTTGGCCTAAAACATTGGCCTAATCATAGTGGAAAGCCAAAGTAGTATGCAAAGATATTTTTTCTATCTTACCATAATCAACACGACATATAAAAGCTTGAAAAGAATATGTAGGTTCACTGGTTGTTTGGCATAATAACTAAAATGATATATTTACATATATTTACTTGTGATCCCTGGTTTCTATCACCAGCACAGTAAAGAAGTCTGTAAGCTTCTTTACAATAAAGCACTTCCCATCAAAATCTGAATGGCTTTGTTTACATCTCAACAACTGGATTATGCGGAAATAGAAAATATATGAAAAATAAGGTGTTTTGTTTTGGTTTACGGTTGAGCGTTAACTAAACTACTGAAGTCCATTACAAGGAAAGCATCTACACTGGATTATCCAACTAAAATGCTACCATTGTTTTTATGAATGTTAATTATAAATATGAATAACTATTCATTAATCATTTAATGAGCAAATGATATAAAGTCTTGATTGTTTCAGAACTTGGCAGTTGATGATAATGCACTGTTTACCTGAATTTGCTGTAGTTCTATATATGATGAATAGTTCATAACTGAGGTTTAGTTGAACTTAGAGTTAGAATCTGTCTAGAAACTGAAGCATCTGTTGCTGCGAACAACTTTAGTGCATTACATGTTTCTGCAGTACAGTAGTGCCCAGAGGAGTGATGTAAGAGAGAGGAGTCATTCTTTTCCTCCATATAAATCTGGACCTGAGCTCTACTGGCCACTAGAGATAAAGGGACAGTCTTCTTTTGCTTTTTTTCAGCCTTGCCCTATTCATCTGCAGGGCTGCATGAGGCCATTAGCTGACATTTAAGCAGAGCTTTTGTCCTTGCCAAAGCAGACACACTATCTCTCTCTCCATTCTGTCCACCTCCTTCCCTCTCTCTCTCTCTCTCTCTCTCTCTCTCTCTCTCTCTTTCTTTATATTTCTCTCTCCTGTGTGGCCTACATCCATTGCGAACGGCTCTGTCTGGGATGATGGAGAGCCAACCGCATGCATCATTCAGGGCCCTGTGCAGAGATGTACTGCCGCACTTCCTTAATAATGTCATTTTGGCTGAATGGTATTAACAGATTACCCCGGCCCAGGGCAGTGCAGCATGTGCTGGAGAAAGATAACCTTGTGTTCTGTAATTTAATAGGAAATGTTTTTCCCACCACCTCACTGGAGCTCCAGTGCAGCTCTTTTTTAACACCCACGTTAGCGCTGGGCGGTGATGTTAAAATTCAATATTTCCCAAATGTATCACAGTATGATGATATTTAAGGGTGGTTTTACATGAGAATATTTTCATGCAACTTTCGTTGCTTGAAACCTACATGAAAATAAATCGCCCTTGAGTTGCATAATGTGAAGTGCCTGCAGCTCACTTGAAACTTACTTGCAACAGTTGTGAGCGTCTCAACTTTATGAAATGGCTTTAATGAAACAACCAATCAAAATAATCATGCTGAACGACTTACTTTAAAACCATTGATTTCTAGTCCATTCTACTACTGTATAAAGAGTTTGCTAAGCTGACATAAGCTGGTTGGAAAGCTAAGAATATTAGCAGTACAGGGTATTTGTTGCTCATATTTTCACATGCAACAGAGAAAAACATAAACGTAGCTTATATTGTTGTTTCTTGTCAGCAAAATTAGTGTTAAGCTATAGTAAGATAGGTATTTAGCCAAATTAGTTGATTTAGAGTAGCATAAAATGATTGAATTGATTGGTTTGATTGAATTGTTGGTTGTCATGGTTCCAGCTGTTCAAGCAGGTGGATAAAGGACTGGTTCTGGTTTGGGTCAGTTCTTGTTTCTGAATGTACACTGGAAAAAACTGTCCTTAGAATCCTGACATAGTTCCTGTTTAGTGGGCTGTGTCGATCTAGTGTTTCACTCAAAATTACACCAAAATGAACCTTACACTGTATTGCAAACATTAACCAGACAGAAGTAACATCTCCAGACAGTAAACTGAAGCCATGAAATCATCTCAAAATGAGAGTAAATCACAGAAAGTTTACACCTGCGTATGTATTGTGCATAAAAGGCATCATACCACAGCGGTAACAGCTGAAATGTTAAGTATTAAGATTTGTCAGTGATGCCAGAAAAATGTAAGATCACTCTGAATGGCTTCTTGTATGAATATCTCAAATATGTCAGTGAAATCTTTTATATTCATGACAGCTTTGGTGAAAATACTCACAGCTTCATGTCACAGACGTCTGTGTCAGTGGTCAGTGTTACTCATGAGACATTCAATGAGTTTAAAATTGCAATAAAATAACAACATTAATGCAATATTTGTCATTTTCTACCTACAGTATGACTTTAAATCTAAAGAGGCAAGACTGTATTTTAGAAAAGCTCAGATTTGAGTCATTTAGTCCGGGTTACAGTCAGCTGTGTTACAATTTTACTGATCAGACTATGTTTCACTGTTAAATTCTACACATAAATATTCACTCCCATTGCTCATTATTGCCAAAACTGAATATCAGTATAGCTGGATATCAGTGGTGGTGCACCAGTGCAGATGATACATCGCTCAGCACTACCACTAGCCATGTTCCTCTGATTCCTCTGGAGCTGCTGTTGCTGGTGTTAGCAGGGCGGGGAGGTGAAGGCACATTACACGATAGCCAATTCCCCAAGGTTTCCCAATGAGGTGTTAGGAATTACTTCCACGTCTCGTGCACGTACACGGAAGTGTAAACCGACTTAGCTCCAATCAGCCAGCACATCAAAGAGGCACTCTCACTTAACTCCCACAGGAAGAATGCGCCTTTTTTCCTTTCAATCTCTCTTTCCCTCGCCATTTTTCTCCTCCGCCGAAGGCCTACAGTAGTAATGTTCCTCGCCACATATCTCCGGCTTCATGAAAGCGCAGCGAAAATTCTGCGACGTAGTTTGATTTAGAGAGAGAGAGAGAGAGAGAGAGAGAGAGAGTGAGAGAGAGAGAGTGAGAGAGAGAGAGAGAGAGAGAGAGAGAGAGAGAGAGAGAGAGAGAGAGAGTGAGAGAGAGAGAGAGAGAGAGAGAGAGAGTGTGAGGAGGGGGAGAAAAAAATGTAAACCATTTAGAGGCGAACTCTTTATGGAGTTTAATCCCGCGTTCCATCCCTGGAAGCTGAATTTATATCCCGCATTAGCTATCATCACGCTGGAGTATTGCTCTTCTTCTCCCTCTGTGAGCGTTCCAGGGCCTGACGATGGGCCTATCACTCACTCGCACGCGCGCGCTCTCACACACAAGGCATTATGGGTTTATCTCATCTCGCACAGCCTGCGCGGCTCAGTCCTCCAGGCTACTTTACTAATAACGTATTCCTTATCAGGCACTCTGCACCTCTGCCTGTGATCAAAGACCCAATTAATGGAGCAGGGAAAGGTGAAGCATTCAAATAATGGAGACAGCTGTTTTTCTCTGTTTGAGAAAATCCATTTGTATTGTTATCGGCCGAGAGCAGTTCTCCAGACCGTGCTTATTTCAGGCGCTGTCTATTCTGGCAGCGTGATAAAATAAAATAATAATAAAAAAAGGCTCACAATGTGTCTCATTGGTGAATGGCAGAACTATCTCGTCGTTCTAACTCATCCCTGGCTCTATCAACTTCTAAGTGGTAATAAAGGAAGATAAAGAGTGGACACGGTTCACAACAGAGCCTCTTTAAAAATGTTTTTTTGTCCTCTTCAAAGGGCTGATTGTTAATTTTTCTGAAGGTTGAGCGATTGTGAAATATGGGGGTTAATTGTGATGGGGTCCGGGCAGCGGCAAAATGCCACATTTACAAAGCCGTGCGCTGGGCCTGGTCTAATTGCCATGTTAAATGTGTTGCCCTGTCAATGCTGTCACCTTTGAGAGGAAACGGGGCCGAACACTGGAAATTTCACACATTAGGTAAAATATGAAGGGGAGTGGGGGTGGGGAGTCGGAGGGGGGGCAGAATTAAGTGACAATTTCAAATATAGACCTTCCCCTCTAATAGCCTCCTCTTAGGGAGGGCAGTTAAAAACCTGAGGTCATTATGAGAGGCGGACAAAAGCCTGCCCTGTCTTTACCGTAGCTGTTATAGCTCAGCCCTCCAGCTGAAGACTTACAATATAGGTTTGTTCATTATCACTGGGTTAAAGGTTGAATACAGTGAAATTACAGTAAAGAATGGATTGCAAATTGGAAGGCGAGTTTAATGTCACACCTGGCGCTCTAAGCTTTTATGACCTTGCTTCAGCTCTCTTTTCACATCTACGTTAAATTTCCTGACCCATGGACAGGACAAATGCATTCAATTCAATTCAGGCCAAATGCATTGAGTTTGATGCAGTCGTATGGAAAAATGTATGCCTACACTCACTGGCCACTTTATTAGAAACACCTAACTGCTGGTGTGAGACTAAAGCTCATCTGTTGCTGTTTTACTCCTCGAATGCTTCATCACTGTACTGGTCATCTTATAACCCTTCAGAATTACATGACAATTTCGACTTAAATTGTTGGACATTCTGCAGTTATCTGATTATTCAAATGGTCATGTATACACCATACTATGATCTAGAAATCTGTTTATGAAATCTGATAAAGAGGTTGGATTAGAGGTCAATAATCACAGAACAGTGCATGTGAACTCTTACTCCAATTTCTTTCAGATTCCTCAGTCTGCGCATGTGTGAAAACAGATGGCGGTACCAGAAATAAGTAAGCAGTGTTGCTGTGAGAGGCATCAAAACGCTTGTGGAGCAACGTTAACCAACTTAATGCTTGACGAAATGTAGATTTTTTTCTAAAAGTTATGTCAAAATGTCCATATTTTCAGGTAAAGTGGTGCAATGTTTTAAAAAATGTGGCATGAAGTTTCATTACATTCACGTCACGTCGTCTTCTGTGAGTTTATTGGCTGGTTGTAAAGCAGAAATCCGATTTCTGCCTGACTCATGTAAACCAAGAGTTTCCCATTATCTGATTACTCCACTGCAAGTAAATGTGTTGATCAGATTACTGACAAATTCTGATTTTCTGGTTATTGGATAATTGAGTCCTTGTAAACGCACTCAATGACGTGTATAAGGGTCTAACTTTGGGAATACTGGAGTGGTTGAACAGGACTTTTTATCCGTTCTGGGAGTCAAGAATCCAAAGATAAGACATCTCAACAGCTAGCAAGCCTTTGGAAATATGCAAAAATATAACAATCTAATCTCACCACAAGAATTCCAATCTAAACATGTCAGAGTTTTAATGGTTGGTTTTACACGTTTAGAGAACCAACCCCTTTTATCATGTAATATAATGGAGTATATTAACAATTATTTCTACTGCTTTGACAAGATATGCATATTAATGCTTTTATGCATAAATTACTAAAAATATACATTTGAATATTTTACTTGTCAAAACTGCATAAAAGATCATGTTGTTTTATCTGAAGCCCATATTTATTAAAAGTACAGAACTTTTACAGTGAACAGTGTAAAAGAAGTGAAATACAGGCAAAGAGCCAATTTTATGAACATTGATTATAATATAGCTGATTTGATCTCACATCTTTCACTCTCTGCCTCTTTTCTTTTTGGTGTATGACATAAAAACACAGTTTTATTGTTAACACAGAGCTAATGTCAGGGTTCCAGTTTCTGGTCAGGGGGCAAATAAATGCCTTCAAATTAAAAAGAGATCCATAATTACTTCACAATATCTCTAAATATACATTTTATAAAGACAACACGACAGCCACACTATTGATACAGCTCATTCCATATATTACACGGCAAAAATAATAATCACAAGCCTAATAATTAAAACAAGGAATATGGTATATGTCCTTTCTGACTCATGTACAAGCCAGATGTGTTCAGAGTTCAATACAGTTTTATTGATTTTCTAAGTAAAAATAAGTTACACATCCTCTACAGAGAACACGCCTCTGCACGTTTTAATGCACAGTTACTATTTATTTACTGACTTTAACATATAAAACATCACATGTTGCTTGTGGTACATTTTATTATTTTTTTCCCCAACATCAGCAAATAAATCTAACCGAAAAAAGGCAGATATAAGTGCACTCTCTGTAGGGGATGTGTTATTTTCACTTAAAAAATCAACAAAAACGTGTAATTTCACCTCATTGGGGTGTGCATTAATCTTTTTATTTACTAATTTGCCATAATTGTTTATAATAATTAAAAAATAAACCTGTGGAAACTTGTCGGGGGTCTGGAGGCTTAGAGGCTTTCTAGGTAATTTAATATTCCTACTTTCTAAGTATTTTAACTTTTTTAAAAACCTATTGCTTATCATGTCAAAGTCACAAAGTCAGTGTGTCAGAAATTTTGAAAAGAGATTTTGAGATCTGTCCTTAACAATTACTATAAGTAGTATGCATCTCCACATAAGTCACATTTCACTGGACGAGTGAGTGGACATACAAGATATGTTGAGTGCATATTATAGTTTACAGCATCGTCAGCCATTCCTGCAGCCATTCAGAAGAACAGCTGGGCCAAAAATCAAATACACACAGTTTTTAAACCAAGGCATGCTTGGTGTCTGAACCCTGCTCCTTTAGTTCTGCACTGGGGCTACAAGGCTAACATGAGCAAATGGAAGTTTATAGATCAAGCAGCTTCTATACTGAGCAAAATTCTAAATGCGGCACTTTTTACTGAAAGCATTTCACTGAGACCCTGCGAAAAACAGGGCAGCTCGTGAAACAGAATTCCCACATTAGTATCTGGTGTGACCACCATTTGCCTGCAGCAGCGCAACACATTTCACTTTTTTTTATCAAATTGCTGGAAAATGCATAAAAAGTGTTGTTTTTATTTTTGTTCAGTATGAAAACTGCATGCGCTAGTGCCTCAAACCATGTCGCTAAGTAATCTCAAATAGACTAAATTAGTTATAACAAAGTAATAAAACAAGCTCTGGATAAATAAATCAATACAGTCACAACAAGTGCCCGGCGTAGGGTTCTCCTTTAGCAGCTGTAGCCAGTCAGCAGCCTGTCCACACACTCTGTCTCTCTCTCTCTCTCTCTCTCTCTCTCTCTCGCACACACACACACACACACACACACTAACAGCAGGCCATGTAGGAGGAGAACAGAGTGAAGTACACAGCACCTCCACACTTTTATTCCCCGTGGGTTCAGCCCAACACCATATGTGTAATATAAATGTGTAGCAGGTTTACAGTGTGAAGTCATTGAAAATGTGTTATTTTATGTTATTCACAGTAAATGAGCAAAGACCAAGGAATCTGGGGTTGAAATGATAATAAATAATATTGTTTTCCATTGTAAAAACATTGAAAACGGATCCCACAGAAAAAACAGATTTTTGGCTGAACTGTTGTCTTCAATGGCTGATTACACTTGGGGTGAAATAGAAAATCTGTGCAAATCTGATGAATGTGATACTAAGAGTCAGTGTTACAACATTTAGGTGGTGTAATATACTGTTCACGGATGCTCTCTGGGTCCCACATTGCATTGAGTCAAACAGAACCCACACGCTTTAGTGCAGGTATTAACATGTTTATTACACAGTAAAGAGTACAACAATACCAGAATCATACTGCAAAGATTCACAGACTGACAGACCATTGATTATAGCCCCCCAAAAAAAGAAAAAAAAAAAAAAGAAAAAAAAAAGAAACGGAATAAACAAGAAACCACAGTTCTGACATAGTAGACTCAAAAGCTCAAGAATATACTGACAAAGAGTGATGAAAGAGCACACCCCCAGTGTCAGTCTACCATTAACCTGTGGATCATGTTTCAATTAAGTATTGCACAACGACTTTCATTTATTTTTGTTTTTTTTGTTTTTTTTCCTTTTTTTTCACAATAAAAATTTCTTAGCGCCCTTAAGCCCACCCCTCCCTGCGCCCACCCGGCTAATCAATTCGCTCTGTTTCCTCTGGCCTGTCCGTCAGCCAAATATTTAAATCACTTTACAAATTGCAAAATGCATGTACAGTCCCCCCACTACCGCCCCCCCCCCACCCCCTTACATATTGGCAAAACAGGCATGCGCAAAAATGACCAGCCTTCTTCTTCTTTTTTTCCCAAACACACCTCATGTTTAGTATGATTCTAGAACATGAACCTAAACGACACTGACAAGCGGCCTAGCGTTTCTTACAACAGAGGAAAAAAGAAATAAGGGGGGGAGGAGGGGAGAAGGGGAGGGGGGTTAAAGGACTATATCACGTATCTCACTCGACCACTTCTTGAATTATACTGTATATCAAATGGAGTCAAAACTCTGAAATCATTTTTTTTTCACTTTAATTTCTTACTTACAAATCAAACTCAGCGCGATCTGCATGTGTGACAAGCATAAAGGAACGTAAAAAAAGTTTTTTTTCTTTTTCAGCATATTTATTCTATTCATTAGTTTTTTTTTCTCTTTATGAGGTCTGCATTGTTACCAAGTAGTGATATGGTTTTGCAGCTGTATGAGCTTTTAACTTTGGATTTTAGTCCTGTTCTCGCGTGCCCATTTGGTTTGACTAGACCAGTTTCTGCTCAGCGACTGGTGCTCTAAACATGCTGTCAGAGGTAGAGTGAGACTTTTTGCCACAGAAGAAAAAAAGGTCGTAGCAAAACAGACATATTGGAGAGAGGGACGGAGGAGAAAGAGCTTTCTAAGGTTTTTTTGTTGTTGTTTTTATCTCCCGCAGTACATATAGTTTGCTTTACCCAGCTTGCCCTGAATACGCTGACCACACTAATTGTATATACTTTTCAAATACAATACATTAGAGTGTTTGTAGACAGCTTGGCTGCCTCACAGCTTCTGTGATGTGAATGGGTGTCAGACACCATTGTTAGTTTTGTTTTTTTGGATCGTTTCACCTCAGCAAGTCTAGAGAGAAAGAGTAAAAGAAAGAGAAGAAAATGAGAGAGAACTAAAGGAGGAAGGGAGGGAGAGAGAGAGAGAGAGAGAGAGAGAGCGAGAGAGAGAGAGCGAGAAAGCCCAGAGACAGCTCAAATCCAGCCTTTCTCCAAGACGTTTAGCACCATGGTTTTCGGGGAGAGTGCTCCCAGTGCCGAGGGATAAGTGCTCATAAAGCGTCCCCTCTTCTTTCTAAGCCATTGACGAGGTTTTGTTTTGTTTTCGTTCCTTTCGTTTAGGTTCAGGCAAACAGTTTTGAACTTCAATGGTCTCTTACTATATTACATGGCTTTACTGTATCATATGAGCTGATACGCTTCAATGTTTGGATATGTTCTTCATGAATGTGTGTTGCTTTAGTTGGACTATTCCAAATCCCCCCCATTGCCATGGCCATGTACCCTTCTGGGGTGATACTCCAACCAGTTAAAGCTGATGAAGCCAAAAAAAAAAAAATAGCTGAAGGAGAACCTCATTAAGGTGGGGGTTTGTGCCACCTTCTCTATTATTGCTCATTAGGTCAGACCACTATCTTCTAAACCTTCAGCCATAGCTACGCCGGCTTCAGTGGCTTTGTCTCCGTACGAGCTGAGCAGGGCTGGTCTTGGCTCTGGACAGGAGAATGTTAAAGGTTTTCAAATGGAAAGGTGGTTTCCCCTGATGAACACTCGGATAAAACAAAGAATAAGTCACGGTGCATTTGAGTGAATCTCTTTTTTCTATGTTTAAATATTGGATAAAATCAGGTTTTGGTCCTTCATGTCTGTCTTTGGCTGTCTTCCATGTTAATTCTTTTGTAATACTGTGTAACCTGGTGCTTTGCAGTGTTAAAGCTGTCTGTTTTACACCTCTGCATTTGGAAAGTTAGTTTCGTAGTGTAATTTTTTTTGTAGATTTTTTCTTCTTTTTTTTGTATAAAACAAAACAAAAACCAACATATATTACAACATTCAGTAATGTGCATGCACTGTAACTATTCAAAGCAAAAGTTATGACTTTCTGCTATTGTGTTTAGGACAAAGAAACATTACTAACAAAAGCAGGTTGTGAAATTGTTTTCCTGTTTTTTTTTTGTTTTGTTTTCCTTTTTACAGAAAATAAAAAAAAAATCACAGAAGCACTACAGAGAAAATCTGTGACGTAAGGCTCTCTATCGAGAAACTCCAAAAAAGAAGCATGCTGAGAGGAACTCTGTGACAGTGCAAATACATTTATGTACGTCCCATGTACAAAACATTTATGTTAGCATTCCATGTAACATGCTAGTTCTCAGAAAAGATCGGCGTTAGACTGAAGCAGCAGCTCTGAGAGATAGCTTTTGTCTTCGAGGACAAATGGGGGAAAAGCGTCCTTTTTTCTTCTTCTTTTTAAAGAACTACTAAGAAACTACCACAAACACTCACAAATAGGAAAGCAGCTCAAGATAGAATGTTATTTTGCACCAGCTAGAGGGATGAGCCTAAAAGGTATGACCGTGGTTTTAAGCATCACAATTGTCCAACACGTACAATAAATAACCATTGGAGACAGTACAGGACATAAATGTTCAACACAATGAAAGCTAAGAGGGGGAAAAAATCAGAAACGAAACGAGGACTGATGGTAGCGCTGGAGCTGGGCAGGACAAGGACGAGGTCTGGAGTGGCTCCAGGAGTGGAGGAACTCGCCTGCGATGTACTTGTGGGACATTTTTTTTAGCCCTTCGTTCCAAGCCGCTGTCATAGTGAGGATCTGACAGTCCTGCTCGGGTGGGCTGACGACTTCACGTCCTGTTTGGGGGCTGATGGAGTGGAATCGAGACCCCAGGTGCATCTTTCGCTGTGGAGCCGTGTGACGTTCCGCCAAACACACGGGCTGCTCAGTCCTCCGTGTCTTTACATTCCTCCGCGAAACAGACTTTTATTTCTCAGACCACTGACCTGGATTCGATCAAATGTCTCACAGAAGTTTCAGAAAAACAAGGGATGAACATCTGTGTTCCTTTACAATCTGCTGCACATCTGCACACTGTGCTGAGGGTCTGCAGAGTTCAGTAAGTAACCCAGAGATGCCATCCATCTTCCACTCCATGGTGTCCTGCCCTAATGGTTTTTTTTTTTCCATTGTTTTTGTCTTGGAATACTGTCTTTTTTTCTATCACATCTTTGTGTCTTTGTTTACAACAGCTGTGAAGTAATCCCTTGGTTTGTTGTTTGGTAAAGTGTCTTTCAATGAGGTCAACTAGTTTCATATCCCAGCTACTGGAGAGGGGAAGGAGCATTGAAAACAGAAAATAAACAGAAACTAAATAAAAAAACAAAAAATAAAAAAAACAAAAGGGGAGGTCAAATGTGCTCATCCAGAGGTCTCAGCTGTCTACTCAGTTTCTTTTTCTCATCTTATTTACAAGAACATAAGAGAGCAACGATGACAACGGTTAACATTAACGACAATAATCAATAGTAGCTATAGTAACAATAAAGGACACTGAGAATTTTTTTAAAACAAAGAATATCTTTGCGTTCTCTATCATGGCAAGTCAATATGACCTGATATGGACCTCCGCTGGGTGATCGTCACTTTTTCTTTGTTAGCATGTTATCTTTACCATCTTTGAGAAAGCGAGGCAGAGAGAGGGCAGTCCCAGAGGGCTGTGAAGGTAGGTGAGGTTGCCTCTGGCTTTAGCGCGGCGTGGGCTCTATGGTGGAAGGGGTGCCAGGCGTGGCTGAACGGGGCGTGGCAGCGGAGGGAGTGTCTGCTGGGCTGCCTGCGCCGCTGCTTGGGGTGGCTGAGGAGCTGACAGTAGCAGGGGTGTCTCCCTGCTGCTGGGCCTGCAAGGTCTGGCCGCATACATGGTGGTGCTTCTCCCAGTCCTTGTGCTGGCAGAAGGAACCGCAGTAGCGCGCCGTGTTACAGCCGCTGCAGGTTTCGCTCGCTTTGCGCCCGCAGTTCCAGCAGCTCTGCGAGAAGAGGGGACAGGCAGAAGGTTAGAAGTACAACCTGCAAAAACAAAGCTTTAAGTCTGTCATAGGAAATTAGGAAACAATACAGATGAATGGTGGATGTGCTACATCTTTTTTATTTCAGAATTACAAGGAATTTATTTTCCCTGACAAATGACCGCTTTGAGGGTTCAGAGGTTGAAAAAGTGACTCATGATGGCGTCATCTGACCCTGTTGGTAGAACATAAGGACACATTTGTTACAGGTTAACTCCAAAATGCTCCCAGATTCCAGCGCTACTCAGGTTCCAGCAAGGGCCTCTTTGTGTATGTCTTCAGGCCAAATAAGAGCAATTATGACAAAGTTCTGAATGTGGAGCAGAAACAGGAAGCCAGAGTTATAAACAGCTACCGATGCGATCCTCCGGGGAGATGTGTGCATAAACACAGCTCACGCAATTAAATTCAGATGTGTGCCGCGTTTCCCCCACTAACTGATTAAATGAGCCGAACCCCCACTGTGCTCGGTAACGGCGTGCTTCTTTCCTCAATACCCTCCCTGACAAAATCAGTACCACCTTAAGTGTCCAAGTGTCTTATTCAGGCAAAGGAAGGGCAGGCCCTGCCTCAGGTGAAGAGTGCCATGCTGTCTTATTCTAAATGACACCAGCCTGCATGAGGAAGTATCTAGGACATGATTTAAATCTACTCTCATGTTAGTTTTCTAACAATTTCCATGAACAAAATCATTCACTGAACAGATTCCTAAGGACATAACTATACCAACCTGGAACACAGAGCATGGTAACTGGTATTAAAACATGTACAGGAGTTTGGGCACAACTGGATGTTGAAAGGAAGGTAGTATTATTATTATTATTATAATTATAATCAGTTCTGCTGAACCACCTCCGGTCATAGTAGATTAAGTATAATCATGCTGCAAGCTAAAATACCAAATCTGTTTTGGACAGTGTGCATCAAGAAGGAAAATGTGATTACACAGTAGCTACACTTCTTTTGAATTTCTGTGCAAATTGAAAGCATTGAAGTTAAAAAACATAAAATTGTTTGCAATTTTCGCTGCCCAGCAGCTTCTTGTGCACAAAAATCAGCAGGAAAAAATGCCATAATTAAGTTTGTCCCATGTAGAGGATGTGCACCTATATTCCCTCAGAAATGTAATGAAATGCAGTTTGACCAGGGGTGTTCAAAATTTTGCATATGACTTTTATATTTACTTCAAAAAATACTATTAATATTATTTTTTCATCAGAACCATTACATGGGAGGCCCCATAGAGCTGTGTTTTAGAAGGATTTTCTAGATATCGCTCTCTGTAAGAACTGAAAAGTGAAAGCGTTCCTTTAAAAAATGCTCGTCTCCTCCTCAGACCAGCTCTGCATCCCCACCATGCTGTTTGTGGTTTGTAAGAGGTAAATCTGTCATACGGCACTAAATTTATATATTAATGTGTTGTAGCTTTTCACACCATTTCACTTTAATGGATGTTGCCATTTTTTTTTCCAAAACATATTTCTATTTCCATAGCTTAGAGTTACAACCTTTTTGAAACAGTAACACTTTTTAAGTGTTAAAACATTTTTGAAGCCTTAAACTGATTATCTTGTCACATTTGTTTATAATTGGGCATTTTACCTTTAAAATCAGGTATATATTAGGTAGCTGTTAAGTAGGTTAGATACCTCACTTGAGTCCTCCTGTTGGTTGATGACGGACAGCGCATCCTCAGCCGCTTGTCTCTTAGCTTCAGCCACAGTGCGCTCCATCTTTGCGCGCTCGGTGCTGATCATCTCGTGAGCTTTGCGTTCAGCTTCGGCTACAGCCTTCTGCAGCTCGGACATGGCCTGCCTCTTCACCTCATTCACAGCCTCTTCTGAAAGAGAAACCACAGGACCGTGAAATGCCTTCCCCTACTCAACCTCTTTAATGATACTGCCAGACACGGACATCAACATATAGCTGTTGCCCTCATAATTCAGTATAACAACACAAACTCAAATGAGATTTAAGTAATTCATCTAGCCAATAGACAGACGGCTACTTTCAAAATGTACATATCTTAAGAGTTACTTATTGAAGGAGGATATAATCAGCCCAAAAAACATTGTGTAATTATTTACTTTTTTGATCCTCCATCTCATTAAAGTCCTTTTCGAAAACTAATTGCAGGATGTTTAATTGAAGTATTGGTCTGATTTGTGGGAAAACTGACAAAGGGCATTTTGGGATTAATTAGAAACATTCATTTTTGTTTGAACATCACTGGGATTTTCTCTGTTTGATGAAGACAAGTAAACAAGGAAAATAGGACAATTGTTTTCATCTTGCTTCAAAAACAATTAACTGAAATAAATAAAATCTCGACAACACTGCCTCAAAAAACAGATTACAGGAAGGGTAATCAACTTATTTTTCACCTACAAAGCATAAAGAGTTTTTTTTCTGTTGACTGACACTTTATTGGTGAATTTTGCATTGTTATTGCATTGATGCTAAATACTTTTGACACAGAAATTCATCTGAGCGGCAGGACCAGGAGTTTTTTTTGTTGTTTTCAGCATTCAAAACTGCACCTTGTCTAATTATATATGCAAATCAGGCAATTTATATTTAAATTATGCATTTCAATTGTGCTCCCAGAGGCCCATGCAGTACAGGATATGAAAACTGGTAGGACACTGCATGGAAAGAGTATGAATATTCATTGCATACTGTAAAGAGTTGGTCTAAAACAAAGGGTTGATCTGCATCCACTCACTTTTTAAACCAGAACAGGTACTTGCAGTGTTCTCCACGTGATACATGTTCAATCACTATAAATAGGGATGTGCTAGACTTGAATTCCATGTTCATAGTGTATATCCAATAGCAAAGGAGCACAGAAGGGAAAAAAGCATGGACATTGTTCAGCTAAAGTGTCTGGACGCATTTGAGTGTCGTTTACGGGCTAAATTGTCATGAATTAGATTGTTATGTAGATGCGTTACTGCGTTATGGTCGCGGTCACACAAACCCTCCTCCTCAATCATAAATGTGATTGCTGTGTGATTGCAATGTCGGATTACAAAATGGGGACCAATTTTCATCCGGACTGGACTGAATTGTTAAACCACGGTGGTTTGGTGCATCGAGTCCTCTGTTTGATGGGTTGAGGTCACGGAAAATGAACCATGTTCCCTGGTACGTTTTACTGTGATTATATTCCACCATTCAAATGGAATTTCAATCTGCAGTGATTCGTGCAGGGTGGTACTACAATGTTGTGATGGCAATGCCTCAACCAAAATGAAGACCAGCTCATAACGTTTTTCTTAGACTAGATTAGCTAGATTGCCCTTATGAGGCCTTCAATTAGACCACAGAGCAAAGATGCCAATTGCTTCAGCAGATGCCTTTAAGTCAGCAGAAGCCAGTGTAAACAATCTCCTGTTAGAGTATCCATCATCTGCCATAGTTCACCCAGAACACCTACTCTTTAAACAAAGCCTTTTAATCACGCTATCTATTTTTTTAACTGACGCTCAGATAAAATGGTGCCGCTGAGAGAGGAGAGCCAGCCAGATCCTCCTGCTCTAATAGCAGAAGTAGTTAAGTGCTCTAAAGCCTGGGAGCACTAACGCTCTCTGATCGCTTGCTTTATGATCTAACGTCACCGCTGGAATGTGTACAGGAGCCCTGCTACAATAAAGTCTCAAAAGGCCACTCACTGTAGAGCCTGCACACTCTTCCAGAAGGTAGGAGGAACTCCAGGACTCAAAAAATATTCCAAAAGAATATTCCAGAGATCTGGGAGTGTTCTAAAGTGCAGCATGACACAAATTCACAAATTTCAGCAGCACTGTGCGCTGACTGCGTGATAAATTGACTAAAAAGCTCCTCATTACTAATGGCCCAAATGATTTCCCCTTGAATTTCCCTATGCATGTGCGTAGGAGTGTGTGGGGGACTTGGGGGGCAATAACAATGGGACAAAGAGGGCTTATTCACCTGCTTTCTTCCAGATCTCTTCGGGAACGTAGCCGGATACTGGCCTGTGGAGCAGCTCCCGGTGGATCTCTGACACACAGAAAGAGGAACAGGCTCTTCTGTTATAACTCACCTCTATAAATCACCAGAATACAGTACTTGAGAATGTATTCTATTCTCTGTGTATTTTAAAATGCCAATAGTTATTAATTAAAGGGCTCATATCACATAAACCCAATTTCCTTTGCTTTTATAAAATATGAATTTGATGCAGCATGTAGACATCGTTAAGTTTCAAAACATATTATTCACTAACCAGTGCATTCAGTCTATATATGGAAACTATGCTGTGAAAACAGCTTTTCCTGAATGGACTTTTTCTGTGATGTCACAAAAGCCAACACATTTAGGTATATTCACCTATTCAGACTACAGCAGTTTAACCCTAACCATAACCCTAACCCTAACCCTAACCCCACCTATTTTCGAAATATGTTAAAAATCTGGAGATGAGAGGTCTTACACACACATACACACACACACACACATACATGTATATATGCCTTGAAGGATTAAGAGGTATCAATAAAAATCAAGACTGCTTCTGCTGCAGAGCCCTTTAATAATTAAAATTATGTTTTAAAAAATAATATTTTTCTGTCTCGACACCAATTCTGATACGTGTACTCAGTGCCGACCCAATTATTGTTTTCAGCTTCTCCAAAACAGTGCACCTCATACAGTGTGTTTTACAACTGAGCTCATTAAAAAATATGATAAATCCATTTAAAGATTTTTAAAACTGGCACACTGGACAAGCATTTCATGTTTAACAGTATTCTTTTTATTTATTTTGCTGTAAGGCACAACAGAATAAGGAAAGCCCTCCTGCACAAGGCTTTTACACTGATGAGCTGGCAGAGGTGCTTTTATTTTGACAGGCTGCAGTGTTTTGTACAGAAATACATGGTACATTCATGTTTGAAACTCTACTTCTTAAGAAAACAACAGTTCGCTTGGATTGCTATTCATTCATAATTATTAGCTGTATGTCGAACATTCAGTTGTATTAGTAAAGACACAAACTGAGAATTTAATGTATTTCGTGTTTTGGAATGCACTCTTCCATTTTAAAGCTTTAGACCTTTCATGTCTGGCCATTACCTCAGTGCTGAAACTGATCCAGTGTGTCACATCGGTGCATCATCAATAATTATTAAAACAAGAAATATCTCAAGCAGTTTAGTCAGCTATGCTTTACACAGTGGTTTCCTGCGTTTGGACAGTGCATGGTATTCAGACATTCATACTGTTGTGTTCACTGCTGCTACCTGTGGGGTTGCTGTCCTGGCTGGCAGGGCTCTGCTGTCTAGACTGGCTGCTGCTGCTGCTGCTGGAGCTCTTCTTTAGGTCCTCAGCATCACTGTAACGGCGGATCCAGTAGTTGAGTTCCTCGCGGTCTGCCTCCTGACACCGCCTCAGCACGGTCAGAGAGCGCCGGGTCTTCTCCACCATGTCCATGATGCAGTTTAGCAGCTGTGGACCACAGATACGCTGAGTACAACAGCACAGTGCAAACAGTACAAAAGAAAAAAACTGGAAAAAACAAGAAAAAAACAAATGCTAGCTGTAGCTTAATATAATTCACAAACTTTACTTGGAGTTCACGGTATTGAGCTATTTCAGTCGTAGGAAGATTTGATAAAAATATCTGACTGTTATCATCAACGTCATATCAACATCTCGGAACTTTTTGTTTGTTTCAATTATACATCATTTGAAAACACCATTTTCCCTTTATATTGCATGAACATATTATGTTGAAAGAAATGACTTTAAAATAAAACCATGGTGCAGCAAAGGACCCATGGAAAACCAAATTTTCCTCACTTTTTCGGAATGACGCGTTTTAGCCCCAACAATGCAGGACAGCCAATAAGAAACACTTACTTATATAAGTCTTAAAGGTACAGTAACAAAAACAGTGTGTGTAATGATAAAGGATAAAAAGAGGATATGGGCCCTTTAAAACACATGAAATATTAAGAATACTCTCCTGTAAAATGACCATTTCAGGCATACAGGTTTTGTTACAACAGTAACAATATGCACACAGTCATACAAAGACAGACATCAAAAACGCTTTTCCATTTTGATTAAATGAAACATTAAATCTCTACCTCTCTCCCACTCACAGACACACATACACGTACGTGCTTTGAATAGTAATAAAAAAATGTTATTACTTTTCTTACATGGTCAAGGTGCTTCCACTCCTCTGCCCATTCTCTGTCTGTAAGTCTGTGATCAATGACCTCCTCCTGACGTGAGCCCCCATGCATCCCTGGAAGACAGAGACAGAGAGAGAGACAGAGAGAGAGAGAGAGAAAAGGAGAGAGATCAGAATGAGAAAAGACCGGACTCATTGCTATTTGTACCATGATTTCCCATTTCTCCTACTGGCCCTCAGCAGCGGAGTCGTTTCATAAAAACCCGTCTGTTTCAGCGCTATCACTCAGGTCCTTCATGACACTCACCATCTCTCACACACACTCACACACTCTTCATCGCTCCCACTCTGCCCCCCTGTCCCACCACCCCCAATATACTCTCATTCTTCACTCTTCTCCACAGTGCTGCCCTGTGGGCACAGTCTCTCTGTTGGTGGAATTAGGCCTGCCAGGCTCAGATATATCTCATTCATACATCATAGAGAAGCACGCTTATGTATTTTTAGCACATTTTTAGCCCTATTGGGCTGTGATTTGTCAAGCTAGTATATATATGTGTGACAGATCAGCTTTAAACGATGTTCCTTATTCCACGTGTTTTAGGTTTGCCTAATTTCATTTCTAAAAGGACGTGGAGTATATGAGGCATCAACCAGAGATCGTTCTGCTACACAGGCTGTATCTATACATTTAGCAAAAACTTTTCACAGCATCACAAATAGAATATTTTGAATATTTTTCAGTGTAGGGATGTACATGATTAACAGATTAACCATTAACTGATAAAAATAAAATTGTTTGACCAAATGTTATTGGTTACAAAAGCTAATTCTGTTTTATTTCCAATAAACAACAGTTTCTATCTGAATATATTTATATATATGGGATTTTCTCTTTGACATACAATTCTGTTTCTGTTTTATATGCACTGATAGTTTGATAGGTTGCATCCTTAATTCTAGGCCTATGGTTAATGTGTAATTGCACACTAACCATGGTTGGTTACTGGCCAAAAGAATTCACCAATATTTATATCCCACTGATTTTGGACTGTTAAAAGTGATTCTTTTGCGTTTCAATAATATTCACTGGAGTATGTGCTCCCTCTCCTTGGATCACCACCTTATCGTGGTGGAGGGGTTTGCGTGCTTGAATGATCTTAGGAGCTATGTTGTCTGGAGCAAAAGCTCCTGGTAGGGTCTCCCATGGCAAACTGGTCCTAGGTGACAGGTCAGACAAAGTGTGATCCATAATAACCCCTACGAAGACACAAAAACTGGACTTGTGTACCCTGCCCGGAACAGGGTTACCGGGGACCCACCCTGGAGCCAGGCCTGGGGGAGGGGCTCGCCAGCGAGCGTCTGGTGGCCGGGCATTTACTCATGGTGCCCGGCCGGGCCCAGCCCGAAGGAGTTACATGAGTCCCCCCTCCCATCGACCCACCACCAATGGGAGGGGCAGTAGTAGGGGTTCGGTGCGTTGTGGATCAGGCAGTGTCCGAAGGCGTGGGCCTTGGCGTTCTGATCCTCGGTTGCTGAAACTGGCTTTTGGAACTTGGAACGTTACCTCACTGGCGGGGAAGGAGCCTGAGTTGGTGCGCGAGGTTGAGAGATACCGGCTAGATATAGTCGGGCTCACCTCAACACACAGCTTGGGCTCTGGGTCCAATCTCCTTGAGAGGGGCTGGACTTTATTCTTTTCTGGAGTTGCCCATGGTGAGAGGCGGCGGGCAGGTGTGGGCTTTCTCATAGCCCCTCGACTCGGTGCCTGTATGTTGGGGTTTTCTCCGGTGGACGAGAGGGTAGCTTCCCTACGCCTTCGGGTTGGGGAACGGGTCCTGACTGTTGTCTGTGCTTATGCACCGAACAGCAGTTCAGAGTACCCAGCCTTCTTAGAGTCCTTGGCAAGGGTGCTTGAAAGTGCTCCTCCTGGAGACTCTATTGTCCTACTGGGGGACTTCAACGCTCACGTGGGCAATGACAGTGAGACCTGGAGGGGTGTGATTGGGAGGAATGGCCTCTCTGATCTGAACCCGAGTGGTGTTCAATTTTTGGACTTCTGCGTAAACCACAGTTTGTCCATCACGAACACCATGTTTGAACACAAGGATGTCCATAAGTGCACATGGCACCAGGACACCCTAGGCCGCAGTTCAATGATTGACTTTGTAGTCATGTCATCGGACTTGCGGCCATGTGTTTTGGACACTCGGGTAAAGAGAGGAGCTGAGCTGTCAACTGATCACCACCTGG